>NC_135503.1:112875366-113202002 GCF_052857255.1 Amblyomma americanum
GTGCAAAGCAGCGCTGTATTCATTCTTAAGGCTGGGCGGAACCGACCTGTTAGCTACTTTATTCCACGCGAACTGCCTAAGATTGTGCGAACAACCATCACGGATTTGAAAATTGAAATTTTGTTTTTAGGCAAGGAAATGGCGCAGAAACTGTCTCACATATCTCGGCGAATACCCGAGCGCCGCCGTACGGGGACGAGTAAAGGAGGCAGCGAAAGAAGAGCGGAAGAAAGAAAATCCGTAGCGGAGCGGAGGTCGCCGGAATAATTTCGACCACCTGGGGATCTTTGACGTTCACTAACATCGCACAGCACACGGCCGCCTTTTGAGTTCCGCCTTCATCGAAACGCGCTCTCCGCCGTCGGGCTCGAACCCGGATTTTACAGTTTAGTAGACGAGTGCCTTAACTACTAAGCCATCGAGGCGGGTCTGAGATTTCTTCCGAAAGAAAATTACAACCTGTTAAGTCTCTATTGTAAACGGCTTCCTAGCTTGTTTTTTTACGAAAGAAATTTTTCCCACCGCGTCCGTCGTCTCATTAGGCTCACAGCTGATGGCAAAACACAGCGTAACCAGAAAATTTGAGAAAAACCAAAAGGTTTCCGCATCGACGCGAACATTTTTTTGTTTGGTTTATAGGGGTTTAACGTCTCAAAGCGACTCAGGCTATGATAGACGCCGTAGTGGAGGGCTCCGTAAATTTGGACCGCCTGGGATTCTTTAACGTGCACTGACATCGCAGAGCACACGGGCCTCTAGAATTTCGCCTCCAACGAAGTTCAAACGCCGGGGCCGGGATCGAGCCCGCGTCTTTCGGGCCAGCAGCCTAGCGCCATAACCACGCAGCCACCGCGGCGGCTAACATTTTTTCTGATAATTAAATGATTTTGAGCCGGCAAACGTTACACCCTAACACTGATGCAAAGCTTTGTAAGGCTTATAAATTTGTTTTTGAGGCATGAGGCTATCAAATTTTAGCCTCATGCAACTGCTTTTATGGCGTTACTGGTTGTCTTAGGATATTTTTACTCCTTATTCGGAAAGGTCCTCTGAATTTTTATTGCGAGAGCATTACTACCCCCATGACGGAAAAAAATATTCCGGAGTTCGCGTCGGCGTTGGCGTCAGCGACAAACGTTTGAATTCTCGCAGGCAGTGTGGCTAGAGGAACGGTCCGCTTCGGTGACAAAGGTGGGAACCTATGTCACGTGACCTTGCGGAGCCATCACAAGTTGCCCATCGAATTGTGAGCAAACTGGCCACCGGGGCATGCGGCAGTTAGATTAATGATTGGTCGCAAGAGGTTGCTGGGGAAGAGCAACCTGGGTCTCACAAGCTCCACCGATGGGAGGAGCTGCATTTGGCAGGGTAATGGCACATCGCTCAGCAGCTATGCCACTGCACCAGGAGTGGTAAGAGGACTCGCAGTTATCAGAGAACAAAGAGAGTGACCAAATCCGCATATATGTAAATTAACGCATTAGCGGTATCTCGCCATACCCTTAAGTGTCCCTTCCAATTATTTATTTGAGGGCCACTGTGAACGGCGGTGATTCTGGATTTCGATTACCGCCCAGCCCCCTTTCTCTTTCTTAGTCGCTTAATTGTGCTTGCGGGCACAGGATACGCCAGGTTAGGCCGAGTTCCTGGCCAGTCGTTGTTGTTGTTATCATACAATGGCGCGTGCCCACACAGGTGGCCAGTCGTTTTTAACCCGAAAGCCTTTCCTGGCTCATGAGTGCTGTGGACGGAAGCTGTAGACAGAAGTTGTAGGCGGAAGTTTGTGGACGGAAGTTGTCCGCATGAAATGTGAATCTTAAGTTAATTTTGTGCTAAATAAAACAGAAATGTAGAAGTTGATTAAGCAATAGTTCTTATGCAAAGCATATGTAATGGAATAAAGAAACCGCAAATTAAATAAGAAAACAAAAATAAAAAATAAAACAAAAAAAAATAACAGGAAATAATATAAATGAAAAATGAAGGGAAAAAGAGGACAGGGAAAGGCTATCGCATCTGCTCTCTTAAGCAAACTTAAGTGCAATCCTGTATTTTTCTTCATTCCTTCAGTCTTCTTCCATGCTGCCATCACAGAATGATATAGCAAATATAACATCCTTCATTCTGCCATTTTTGAATCCCTTCAAATTCTTGGTCTTCCTAGCCGGCTTCTCCTCTCCATTCACGCTTTTTAACAGATCGAAACTTCAGTGTGCGTGTCCACGGAAAGCCCTTTGGCAACTTCACTTCCAATAGAGGAATGCCCCAGGGCTCCGTTCTCGCTCTCATATTATTTAATGTGGCTTTCACTCCTCTTGTTTGAGCCCGAGACCATCCCTTCGGTCCGCGTGCTTGCGTACGCCGATGATAAATCCTTCTGGGGTTGTCATACATATGCGTCTATCCATCAGTCCAGCACGCGCTGGAGGTCCTGACATCTCTCCTCCCAAATCTGGGTCTAACCCTCTCACCTACTAAGTCATGCTTCCTTCGCATTGGAAGTAAAGGCGGCTTCCGAAAATCTCCCCCTTTAAATTTTACGATAGATAGTTCTCCAGTTCCTCAGGTGAAAACTGTTCGCATTTTTTTGCCTTCTTCATACATCTGGGAATGGCGCTCCGTTGCTGACATCCACCCGGAAATCGGCTCTCGCTACTCTAGGTCTGTCTCGTCGCATAGGTATGCGCTCTGGTGGCAAGAGTACTAATACTTTGCGCCACCTAGTGCGCTCCATCCTTCAGCCACGGATAATATATCAGGCAAAATTTCAACGTCTCACCCGCCGACAGTGGTACTCGGATGAAGCTATCAATCGTGAGGCTATGCGCGCCATAATATAGCTGCTCCGTTTAACACCCATATCCGTGCTTCAGGAGTTCGCCCAACTTGGAGCGCCGAACGAACTCATCGGCCAACGGGTGGCTAACAGAACTAAAAACAGTCTCTAGAACTTCATTGTTTAAAGACGCTCCCTCAGTGGTCGTACTGCCAACTCATAGACAATCATCCCACTGTTTCTCTGACGGTATCAGCCGCGTATTTGCCTGAAGAGTGCACATTGCACGCCGATGCATCACATACTGCAGAGCGGGAAGTTACTGCTATGTATATATAGTCCCTCCGATCTGCATCTTAGCTCTCGCGCGACATGTATCGCGGACACGTGCACTCCCCTGGCATTGGAAGTTCAAGCCATTTACAGTGACATTCATTCCTTTCCGCTCGTTGCCACATTCAATACAGTTCATCTTTACATCGAGTCTCTCGCCACCTTAAACAGCTTAAGGCTGTTCGACACACCTTGCAGATTACAAAATCAACTGCTCTGTGCAAAGTACCCATGTTCTATGCACACACACTGGATTCGCCGCCATGCTCACGATGCACATAACATTCAAGTGGACCCTATGACTCGGCTTTACACATCAGACGGCCTGCAAACTTTCCCTCTTCCCCCAGATCCGTTCCAGTCCGATGTTTCCGATTCACAAGTTCTGCGCCAGAGAACACGCGCTCTAACTCGTCCGTGTTCGCACCCTCTCCCCCGTAGTCTTACCCAGCAGGAGGAGGTATCCGTGCGCCGAATTCGGTCAGGGGCGGCTGTGACACCATCTGTGCGTCATCGGTGGCGTGCAAAAGATCTGCCAGCAACTGGCAGGTGCCCTCACTGTGGCGCTGCACCGGACATTTGTGATGTGTGGCACAGGTTGCGGACGTGCCCAGCGACGGCTTCTATTAGAAAACGGCTCCTCAGGTAGGCGGGCCGGTGGTGGAACCGCGAATGTGACCACGTGAAGTCAACTTTTACCAATCACATCCCCGGGAACCTCTTCGACTACCTCAGCGAAACTGGTCTTCACTCTTTCTTTTAACTTTCTATCTGCTGCATTCCATTCTCTCTTTCTCAACTTATGCCTCATGGCACACTTCTCGAATAGAAAAAAAGAATGGGTTTCTCTTCTTTTTTACATAAAATAAAATCACAAATATTGACATTCAGATAATTTACATTTTTTAACGACACACATTCGACACACATTCTTTTCTGCAGTATTCACTACTTTTTAAAAGCTGTTCAGAAGATAAAGGAATCGATATGAGGGTTTTCAGAACTACTCGGACGTGAATTGCGTGTAAACGGAAATACTAAACTTGGCAAGAAATGCTTTTTTGCCACATATTTAGCCGTAACTTGCATAATGAGATTGCGTGGATAATATATAAAAGGCGACAATTTTGCCTGCAATTACTCAATGGCATTAAATAAAAGAAATTATTTAAAACAATTCTTGTTCTAAGCGAGAAAATAACTTTTAAAGGGACACTGAGGAGAAATTGAATTTGCCTTGTATCGATAGAATACCAGCTCCTCATCATAAAAACGCCGCTCTTAATGAAAACAAAGCTCGTGTAAGGTAGACAATAGCAAGAACCAAAATACAGGTAGCGCCGCCACAGGCCAATCTCGTAAGTACAAGCGTGGCGACGTCATAGGACAAGAGACACCACCTTGGAGGAATTTTCCTTCCTACAAAAGCGCGAATCTCTGAGGCTGAGAATGAAAGGTTACGCGGTTCAGTATTCAAGTAAGTTTTGTTTTAAAATCGATAGTGCACTTTTATCACACAAGGAAGGAAGATAAAAGACAACCTGAATGTTGGAAGGAAAGGAAACCGGTGCTTAGCGGCCCCACGGGCGGCCATGAGAGTTTCGATTTTTTATGGCGCTTTGCCTCTATGAGCTTTGCGTGCACCGCGGTTTTGTTTTTGACGCGCCTCGATATACAAGCACCGAACAGCAGAGGAACTGGAAGCGCCGTTTCAAGTGCTACTTAATCTTTAAGGGAGCCTGTTAAGGCTTGTCAGATGATCGCCGCGGTTGATGAAAAACTATGATGGCACGATGGTTGGTGATCGTACAAAGCATCACTTGTGTCTTCGGACGCTCGCACGACGTAACATTCCCGGCTGCGCCATTCAACTTCAAACTACTTAGCGGAAGTCGTTTAATAGGGACGGGAGACAAGGTAGAAGGCAGTAAGAAAAATAGCTGATGGCCTAGCTCTGTTAGGCCAGGATATTCTGATATGCTTGGGTATCGCGACCGAGGTCTTCACCGCATGACGATGAACTCTGCAGACGACGGAGGGAAGCCTTCAGGAGGGTTGGTAAACTTGAAGGTTTATTTACATATTTACAACAGAAGCATGGAGACCAAAAGTCAGAGATGAAGTGCTGTGAAACCAGCCAAATTGCGGCTTAAATACAGTGGATATTCCCTAAGCACCTAGCTAGGGAAACCGGTGGCTGATCAAGCGTCCAATGGGCAGACACTCTTCATAGTCTCCGCCCTAACCCCGTGACTGCTCCGCCCTCACAAACACGTGCACAGGCGATAGGGAATCCTGGCGCCTTGAAGTCCTGGAATGCGGTTTCCGACGGGTTGACCAGGTGCATAAGGTCGTTGGCTTTGTAGGCGGTGATCCCCTCCGTGGAAAGATGCGTCCTGACGGTCCCGGTGAATTCCAGAGGGTAAGATGAATCAGCCGTGTCCGCCCCCGCTTTGTCTGGCCGCGCAGGTGCAAGCGAGCGAGGAGGGTCCGGCGCCTTTGTTCTGGTCTTTCTGCCGGTGCACGTGAGCGCGCAGTTCTGGGAGAAACGCCGCATTCCATACTCCGGACGAAGGGATTAGAGGCCTTTCGTCACAGCTCGCCGTCGCCAGGAGCCGTTCCTAATCCTCTTCTCAGGACGACAGCACCTTTGGTCAAACATAGTTCGATGGCGCCTGCCGGGCTCGTCTGTTCCCGCTGTTGGGGCCTCCGATCACAACAACCCGTCCGCCGCCAAGAAGACGCCACGAAGTGGTTGCAGCTGGTCGGTGCACCACGAATGGGCGTCAGAGTCCCAGTTGGCCTCGTAGTAGTCAGCCCACTTGACCTGCACAGCTGGCAAGGGTCCTCAACGGAGCATTAGCGATCAGATCTGAGCTCAGCCCCTACCTCCGGCTAGGCAGTACGCGGCCAGCCTCAGAAAATTGCCAGGTCTTTAATACGGAGCAATATGGCTGCAAATTTTGGATGACTTAACCCTCGCCAACAGCTCGCGCCCGGAAGTCTGCTGAACCAAAACTAGTTCCTCTTTTTGTTTTTCCTTTTTTCGCAGACATGCGTCGAAATCTCGGGTGGCTCCTGGGAACTTTACAGTGCAAGTGTCTTGAACAGGGTCGCTTCCTCCTCTCTCTCTTTCTTGCATGCTGTGTCCCCTTCCGACACCCGCGCGTTCTGTGGCGCCCCTTTGTGTGGCAGCTGCGCGCCCTTCTGCGCAGCACGCCGCACGCGAAACCTGTCTCGCGCCAACTCCTGTCGTGGTCCCACAAAGGAACAGGTGGCTTTCGCCCTGCACGCTTAGTTGGTTGGTATTGCACGCGACGCCTTTCTGATTTCCTGTGCCGCGGCGAAGATGTCGGGCCGTTACACTGCTGATTAGTTTTCACACACATTTCCGGTGCTTTAGACCCGCACATATTTCTTTGCCTGCAGCCGCCTTCGGGAAACTGCCATTGTTGGTTTTTCCTTTCTGTCATCAGTTCTCGCGGTGCCGTCGTGTGTTGTTGAGCTGCCGGCCTTCGCCTCAACACCAGCAGCCGACGTAGCATTTGGCAAATGCTTGTCGCGTTCTCTGTTTTTCTCGCGCAGCGAAGCCACTCGCGCTTTGCTCTCAGTACCAGGTGACGGTTTCCCTGACGAGCCGGTCGCTGCTCTTTCTTCTAAACAAGGTAGCTCATTTTCTTGCGGTCGGTCACTAGCTGCTGTGATTTCCTCATCACTGAGCTTCTCTTTGTTTCGATGCAGCGCTGAGCCGCATTCTGCGCTTACAATCGAACTGTCAGCGGGCGCTATCCGTGGGCCACTACCCGTCGGCAACTGAAAACAGTCTGCCCGCATTTGAATCTCCGCAGAGCGTAACACTTCGCTGTCCATAATTCTGGATATCGGAGCAGCGTCATTGCCATTCCGGGTTACAGTGACATCGCACTTTTCAACTAACGCTGCGCTCTGTCTGGACGCTTCAACGCTGCTGTCAAGTGACTCTGCGTTACGCTCTTCGACGGAAAGCTCTCTTTCCGTGCGGTGACATACCAGTTCGCCGCAGTCTTTCTGGCGCAGAATCTGTGCCTCATTTGCCATAGCGGCATCTGTATCAGGGCTAGAACCGGCCCTTTCTCTGCTCTTCCGAGCAACAATTGTGTCCCTAGCTGACCAAGCGGGTTTCGTGGGCTGGTCGCTGACACTCTTATGGGAGCGCGGCCCGCTGCCATCTCTACGATCTTTAGAGTGCGCCTCTGTACTTATGCCGAAAAAGTGGAAGAGGGCTCTTTTTGCCATTTCGTAGTTGTCGGCATCCTCGTCGGACAGTCGCGCTAATACGGCGCCGACATGACAAGGGAGGATGGCCGTCAACATCCGTGGCCAGTCGCCCTGGTCTACCTGCTCATCTGCGCAAATTTTTTCAAAATTTGCGAGAAAATTTGGGAAATTTTCTCCTCTTCTAAAAATTCTCAGACGCGCTCTCGCTCTTTGCCATCTGAGCAATTTAACTTTACGCCTGAGCTCTTCCAGTTCTCGTTCGCGTTGCTTCTCTATCTCTGCCTGGCTTGCCACTGTGTTCGGCACCTCTAGCCTAGTGCGTTCTGCCTGTGCGGCCTGAGCTATCTGTAGGTCGAGCCGTTTTTTCTCGATCTCTCTTTCATGCTCTCTCTCCTGCTCTTCGCGCTTCCTTTCGTGCTCCATTTCCTGCTCTTCGCGCTTTCTTTCGTGCTCTTCGCGCTTCCTTTTTTCTTCATCCTCTCGCTTCTTTTGTTCAACATCTCGCTTCCTTTTTTTCCTTTCCTTCTCCAACTCCTCCTTAATTAGCTCCCAACATTGTACTATCTCCTCCGCGTCCGCACCGAAATCCTCAATTGCCCTAATCAATTCAAGTATTCTACGCATCGACCCACAATCAATTATCAATTCCCCGCATACGATAACTAGGTCTGGTTTGCGCAGCTTCTTGCAGTCCATCACTAATTAAGCAACAGCAAGTCTCTACTCACGTGGTCAGAGGAGCCCCGGCTGCCTCTTATACCAACCTTCGATTACCTAGGCTAACACCTTTCCAAAGTTGTAAAACCTGGCAATGCTCCAATAGAAAGACCGCGCACTTACCATACCAGAGTCAGGACCAGGCGCAGACCATCCCACCGCTGCCAACCAGTTGATATGCTTGGGTATCGGGACCGAGGTCTTCACCGCATGAGATGAACTCTGCAGACGACGGAGGGAAGCCTTCAGGAGGGTTGGTAAACTTGAAGGTTTATTTACATATTTACAACAGAAGCTGGGAGACCAAAAGTCAGAGATGAAGTGCTGCGAAACCAGCCAAATTGCGGCTTAAATACAGTGGATATTCCCTAGGCACCTAGCTAGGGAAACCGGTGGCTGATCAAGCGTCCAATGGGCAGACACACTCTTCATAGTCTCCGCCCTAACCCCGTGACCGCTCCGCCCTCACAAACACGTGCACAGGCGATAAGGAATCCTGGCGCCTTGAGGTCCTGGAATGCGGTTTCCGACGGGTTGACCAGGTGCATAAGGTCGTTGGCTTTGTAGGCGGTGATCCTTTCCGTGGAAAGATGCGTCCTGACGGTCCCGGTGAATTCCAGAGGGTAAGATGAATCAGCCGTGTCCGCCCCCGCTTTGTCTGGCCGCGCAGGTGCAAGCGAGCAAGGAGGGTCCGGCGCCTTTGTTGGGGTCTTCCTGCCGGTCCACGTGAGGGCGCAGTTTGGGAGAAAAACCGCATTCCATACTCCGGACGAAGGGATTAGAGGCCTTTCGTCACAGCTCGCCGTCGCCAGGAGCCGTTCCTAATCTCCATTCTTAGGACGACAGCACCTTTGGTCAAACATATTTCAAAGGCGCCTGCCGGGCTCGTCTGTTCCCGCTGTTCGGGCCTCCGATCACAACAATTCGTAGCAAAAGGGCGGATATTTCTGCATCGGAAGAGTGCATTCACTAGATGCGCCTTTATTTATGGATACACCTTGAGCCGTCGTGGCGGAATGGCAGCGTCTCTGTCTGAAATGCTTAATGCCCTGGTTCGATTCCAAGCCTCGTCACAGTATTTCTTTTTTATTCAGTGAGTGGGCGGGAGTTTCAGTGGCTCCCATAGATGCCGCCAGCGAATACGTTTTTTAGCGGTTAAGCGCAGGCTCTATTAAGGCACGTTTATGCTCCGGCGTAACGCGCGTGCGCGCGCTGCACGGCGACGTCACTTCGGAAAAAACGAGACCCTCGATCTATACTCCAACTGCGATTAACCACCGACGCGTTCGGCGGCTTCGGCGCACTTTGACCGCACTGGCGGGGACTTGGAGCATGTCTCTATTTCGCGGCGAGTGCGCCAGCCGCCGCCGGCCCAGCCAGACTGATTAGGCTCCGCGGCGAGGTGCGCGTTTCGACGTAATTCAGTAGCTTTGGCAGTTGTGCGGAGCTGTTCCTTTCGAGCTCTCGGCTAATTTAATACATTCACAGCACACATCTTAAGGTACATGCAAGTGCAGAAAGAGCCCGATCCAGTGGACCCGTTGGATCTAGCGGAAGCCGTTGAAGCGTCGTGCGTCGGATTTAGTTTCAAACCATCATCTTTAAACGCACCGCCTTTGAGCACCCATCCGTTTTATGTGGCAAAAAAATAGATAAATAAATTGGCCCTTGAAACCGTGGGAGGCCTCGACGCCACCCGCTGCACCGTGCAACCGCGCCGTTCAAGGAATCACAATCCGTTGGTCCCAAAGCCCCGGCCAGCCTTTGATGGGCGCAACGCGCCGACCTTGTCCTGCCCCTCGCGACTTTCCGCACTGGTGTTATGATATTTAGTTTGCAGCGGCTGCTCACGGCGGAAGAGGGAAACGACCCGCCGGCGCCTAACCTAACCGTGCTCCCTCGAAAGCATCGCACGCTCTCTGGGGCTGAGGTCGCTGATATGGAGGCCGGAGTTTTGGCTAGAACTACGTCGTCGGGTTCGGGAACGGGATCATCGTAACGCTGGCAAGACGCCGGTGCAAACGTAAACGAAGCGACGGTAGCGACCCCTCGATAGATGCCTTCGATGTGCGGCGGCGGTAGCTAGCTTTCATTTCGGCAGGTGCTAGACCGCACCGCTAGCCGCCAGAAATCACGGAGTCTGCGTTTACGTCACGTTTCACCCCACTCCATCCTATGACGTCATAAGAGTTCTCCGTGGCTCAATAAGAGTTCTCGAGTTTGATTCGGAGCGGCGGGAACAACCTTTTCAACTTCGAATCCAAATTTCTTTGAAATAAATGCATATTTCGCTCCTGGACAAGCGGCAACAAAGCCCTGAAATGCCGAACTATCAGATTTTGCTAACAAAAAAAATTGATAGAGTTCTCCTCAGTGTCCCTTTAAAGTTGGGCATTTCCGCCCTACCTCACTGTTAATGGTCGTTCGGTTTTCGCTGAAATGTTTGCTGCCGCGGGAAGGCGACATACCTATCTGGCTCGGAGGCGATCCTTCTGAATACTCCTATAGGCAGCCTGCAATACAGTTTGCCTGTATTAGTGTGGCCACCTGCTTGCCATGGGCATCAACACTGAGGTGGCTAAGAAGTGTGTGGCAATTAGCTGTTGCAAACGTGAAATCGACTAGACAGTGCCTAGTGCGCAGTTTATGATTCGATATAAACGTTTCTTTCCTCTTTACGAGGTTTTCGAGGCACCGTTGTGAATCTTGGCTGACCTCCTGCGACGTGTCTTGTTCGGATGACCAGGCCGTTCCGTGGGAGATACGGTTGGTGGGGATAGCGCTTCATCTTCTGTTCAGGTTCCTAAACTCCTAGCCGACCAGGAGCAAAGCGGCGTGACGTTCAGGTCACAACGCTAATAAATTACAGTAGGTTGCGGTGTGCTTTGATAGAGATGTTAGCAGCGTTGTAACATCGTTGAAGAGCGAATAAGTTCTGAAAAGAAGCCCGCTAATTGCTGTGGTCAGGCTGCCGCAGGACCACCAATGTAACCACTTAAGCTGCCTCCTCACCCAAGTTTCCTACAGTGAACGGTGCAACACTGATGGTATGAATCATAAACCTTTGTCTGTAAAGTTTCGAGACTGATTTATTTGCTTCTCTAGAAATGCTTCCCCATAACAAATGTTTGTACGTATGTGTAGCCCCATCTTTTCGGACTTACCTGAGCTATTTATGTTAGTTGATGTGGCAGTCATTAGATGGCATCACAAGTAGTAAAATACGGTTTCATTAGCCGTCTGCGCATTCTACTGTCAGTGAGTGTGGACAGACGGACGTCCACCTTGAACAGCGTGTAAACATAAAATTCTGTGTGAAGCTTGGCAAGACTGCTACACAGACGGATGATCTCCTTCGTGACGCTTACCGGAGCGAGACATTATCGCGGACGCGAGCTTTCGAGTTGCACAAGAGGTTCGTTTCAGGGAGAACGTCGGTGGAAGACGACACAAGGCAGGGGCGCCCTTCAACCTCACGGAATGAAAACAACGTGGCTCGGATCAGGAAAATCATACAGCAAGACCTCACCGTTACAGTCCGCATGCTATCAGATGCTCTTGACATAAGGAAGACAACATGCTACCAAATTTTGCGTGAGACCTTAGGGAAACAAAAAGCTGAATGCCAGACTTGTGCCGCACGCCCTCAGACAGGACCAGAAGGACACGCGGGCATAAGTGAGCGCTGATTTGCTCTTCGAGGCAGAGAAAGATGCTGCATTCGTCGACAGCATCATTGGTAAAGACGACACATGGCGTTTTCAATACGATCCTCAAACAAAGAGGTAGAGCGCCGAATGGCGGTCCACAACTCTCCGGCGTCGAGTGGGGTGCGGCGACAGAAGTCCAAAGCAAAGACGATGCTGATACTGTTTTAAGTGCGTTAGCTCTTACTCATCACGTTTCGTGATTTCGTGGGTCTGCCACCACCCTTGAGCACAGCGCCATCTGTGGCAGCAACTACTCCCCCCGTTTAGAGATTTCGTGAGGTCTCCTACCACCATGAGATAAAAGCGCCATCTGTGGCTGCAACTAGAAAACAGTGCATCTCGCATTGAGACTTGTAGCGCCATCTACAATCGCATTGTAGAAACGACAACCTGTCGCGTGCAAATGATGACGTCACGGTCCAGTATGGTGGACAGAGATGGAACTATGTATGACATCAGGGGACAAAATGGCGGCATAGTTTCGGTTTCTTGCATCCAAAATGGCGACCATTAAAATTAGTTCTGACCTCTCATCCCTTTCTCCCCCCTCACCAAAAAATATCATGAAACGGGTTGGAAAACTGTCCAGTTATGGGACCGTTATACTCGCACACAATCATTCCGCTATATATACTCCGACAAATACGAGCACCCTTCCGGGGACAGATGTATACCGAATTTAGTTGGCAAATAAAACCCTATGTGTTGTGTTATAGAAATAAAACCACAATTAAATAATAGGAAAGCATTGTATAGATGCATTTACTAATTGAAGAGTTACCATATCGCACCGCAAGCAGAATTCTAGGCCCCGCTTTAACCTCCCAAACGAAGCAAATTCCGTTTGGGACTTATCTTGAATGGGTGCCACTCGACAATGGGTAGACGTGCATCGTAATTTCTCTTATAGTTGGCGCTAGGCGGCGTGTATGCTCAGTAGTCGAGCATGGTGGCAGTCCACCCCGTTTCAAAGGGTATTACATCCCGTTTCTCGAGACGAGTGGTGCGTTCTTGGCTTTCTTCATCTAATAAACCTAACAGGTAATGCTCTATACTTCTACGTCTTCCAGACGGTGGCGGCATTCTTTTTATTCGATGGCAGAGGTGTCATACAGCACGAGTTCGTACCACTAGTGCAGACTGTGAATCAGTTTTATATCCGCGTGCCCCAACACATGCGTGATGCGCTGCGACGCCGTCGCCCTGACTTCTGGGCATCTGGACAACGAAGCCTTCTCCACGATAACGCAAGGCAGCACATTGCTCTCAGCGTGACAATATTTCTCGCCAAGCATAGCATTACTCTACTTCCCTATCCGCCATACTCGCCGGACCTCTCCCCATGCGATTTTTTCCTGTTTCCTTGTGTGAAGAGAGCCCTAAGTCGCTGGATGGTGAGTGTGGAGGACACTCAAGTTGCCACAAAAAAGGAGCTGACAGCCCTTCCAAAGAAGTGTTTTCCAATTGTTTCGAAGACCTCAAAAAGCGTTGGAAGCTGTGTACAGACTGCAAGAGAGATTATATCTAAGGGGTGCTGCAGAAATGATGCCAATGTTAAACGAATTTTCTTTAATGACATCAGTCTAGGAAGTTTACGTTCAAAGGCTGTAGTTCACACAAGTTGATGTTGGACCTTCCGCCTACTTTTGGTGCATCCCTACAGATTTTAAGTATGCGTTGCCAAAATTCGCGGAGAGACTGGACGTTTCGTCCTGGGTACCTGTGAAATGTTGCTGTAGCTCCGACAAAATAGTGGAATATTCTTGAATTCGTCTTCGGTGCTACTGCTCCCCTCATAAATGGGCAATAAGTCATGGGAAATGTTACCTGCCTTTTTTCTAGATCCTGTGGCCAATACTCTTCCATCTGCAATATAGCGAGCTTATAAGAAATGCTCAAGCGAAACCTCAAGACACTGCTTCCTCAGACACGGGCATTATACAAAATTATAATTTCTTCTTGTGATCTAACTTCTCTTTCTTCTTTTGCACCTAACGCAGCATGTGTCCTCGTTGATTTCATCATCATCACCATCAGCCTGATTGCGCCACCTGCATGGCAAAGGCCTCTCCGATATCTCTCTAATTAACTTCGTCCTCGGCCGGCTGCCGCCACCATATCCCTGCAAATTTCTTAATTCAATCGCCCACCTAACTTTCTGCCGCCGCCTGCTACGCTTGCTTTCTCTTGGAAACCACTCCGTTACCCTTAAGGAAAAGCGATTATCTTGCCTGCGCATTACATGCCCTGCCCAAGCCCATTTCTTCCTCTTGATTTCGACTTGGATGTCGGTTTCCTCCGTTTGTTCCCACGCCCACTCTCCCCGCTTCCGGTCTCTTAACGTTACACCTACTATGTTTATTTCAATACGCCACTCTGTTCTCTTTAGTTCAAGTTGAACTTCTTTCATTAGACTCAAGTTCCTGCCCCACAGGTGAGTAGCGTTAAAATCCACCTGTTGAATACTTGTTAATATGGTCTTGATCAGTCACACGATGAAACTATCGGTGATATTGTGGTGACTGCGAATGCCGTCGAAAGGCAGCGCGAACCCCTAATTTGCTTCCACCGGTGCCCAACTTACAAGTGTTGTCTTCAAACGGCGCCGAAGTGCCCCGATTCGCCGCGTCACTATTGTTGTGGGCGCCTTCTGCTAGGCATCGAAACTGGGCCTGACGATACGGATGTAACTGTGTCCTGCGAAGGGGTACTGCAAGCGCGTGCAGTGCATCGTTCGTGTATTCAGAGTTGGCACCTCGCATAACCAGTGACTTGCTTCCCCGTCATAGGAAACCGTTTCTATCTGTAGCCTTGTTTCTTATGTCCAGGAGAGGCCGATGCCATTGTGGCAAATTTAAATGAATATCTTGTTACTTTGCACCCCAGTGAAAGCCTTGGAGAGAAGATGATAATAATATGTTCTCAAGTGGTCTCCTTGGCTCGCCTATTAAAGCCATATAAGGTCCTTCTCGTCTGCTGACTTGTCGTGAGAGACGTTTAATTTCGGACTGCTCTTTTTGGACTACAAGGTGGAATCGATCCATGTTATGCCGTATTTAAGCAGTAACGCCAATGAACCACTCCTTCCGTGGAGAAATTGGACTGCATTCCATGGATAAAACATCGCGTTTCCTCGCGGGTCTAGGACTGGAGTCATCACCAGATTCGTAAAGTGGCGCCTTCGAAACCCTGAGTTATAGAAAACATGTCTTCGATATGCAGAGCATGGCACTGTTTTTTCTTCTAGCAGCCCCCTCGGCCTTCAGCCGTAGCGTTTTTAAAAACATAATTTTCAATCGGCTTTGCATAAAATGCATGCAACTGACCAGGACTATTCGTGCAGTTAGGCGCCCTTTTTCTCTTCATGAGCCTGAATGAAAGTCGCGCTTTTTCGACTTTATATGTGGCACCTGGCACGTGCCGTATGACCCCAAAGACGTAGAGAAAATCGCGTGTTTCCCGCTGAATTTACTACATCAATTCAGCTTTCTTCTGTTCACCCTCTCAAAAACACCATTCAGGCTTCAGCGCCTGTTAGAAACGTTATCGGGACACTAAAGTAGAAAACGACACTTGGTTACGTTGACGACGTTGTAGCATGCGCGGCTAAGGTTTTAATCTGAATCCTCATGAACTTTTTTGGGTCCGCGTATATTCGTTTTTTTTAGCGAAATTTATGTGGAACCTGTTGATGTCACTGGAACAGGCACCTCTTCGTTTTTCTCTCGAAATGATTGTGTAGAACATGGGTTCCAGTTACTTCAGCACGCGTTCGAGATAAAAATAGGCCACTGCTCACGAAAGGAAAAGGAGGCGAACAGTGCAAAGGGAGACTTTTTCAAGCGCTAGCACTGAGAAAAAACAAATTGAAAATGGATATTTGGGGAAAAGAAATATGCCGGAGTATCTGTCTCACAAGTCGGCGGACACCTGTAACGCATCGAAAGGGAAGGGATAAAGGAGGGAGAGAAAGAAGAAACGAAGAAAGAGGCCATAGTGGAGGGCTCCGGAATAATTTCGACCACCGGGTCTTTAACGTGCACTGACATCGCCCAGCCCGCGGGTGCCTTAGCGTTTCGCCTGCATCAAAACGCGGCCGCCTCGGTCGGCATTACCCGGGCACTCCGGATCAGTAGCCGAGCGCCCTAACCACTTAGCCGCCGCGGCGGTTAGTAGCACTGAGGCTCCAACCTCGAAAAAACCCGTTGCCTGTTTGTCTGAAGCCAGATAGACTAACAGAAAATAAATAAATCAATGAATATAAACATCGCTGTGACTGCGCTGCTCCTTGGTTTAGAACCAGTATTGGTGTGAAAAGATCACCTGTTCTGGCCACTGCACAAGAGCACTAAGCTACAGCCACTTATTTTAATGTGATGTTCATTACAGTGATGCGATGTATTATCTACATGAAATATGTACAAAAAAAGAAAGCAGTAGCAAATCAACACACCTAAGCAAGCAAGCATGAAAACAGAGGCAATACAGAGCACATAACAAATACATCATCATACGACACAGCTAAGCAACGACACAACTAAGCAACCGCAGGCGAGAGCAAAGGCAAACAGCGATTCAGACATTAAGCAACATCTAAAGCGAACATTTGCCTGAGTGTTCTCAGTTTCGTGAAAACAGCAATAGGACTTTACTGCAGCAGTGAATTGCTGCGCACAGGTGTTTGTACTTTTTAGAAGGGGGTTGGTTCTTGTGCACTGACATTCGTACACGTCAGTCTCTTAAAAGAGACATTTTATCTTGAAAGACACCCGGTATGGCTTCCGTTGATATTCGGTTGTTTATACGCTCAGGGCGAATATTTCGGCATTGTCATTGGTGCGGCTTTTCAGTACTGATAGAATTAGGCAGGTAGCCGCTATAATCCGCTCACCTTAGATCAAGCACTGCAATTTCTCACCCCAACCTGGAATTTCTCAGCACGGCGTCATGTGAAAATGCTGCCGTGGACCTTGATATACCTGCCGTGGTTGTGTTGTCCCGTGTTGTTGCGAATAGAAATAGGATAGAACGGAATATTTCGTCCTATTGATTTTAAAGGCACAGCTTTCCAGCTTGACCACTATGACACAAACACACTGTATATAAATAAAAAGACCAATTACTCACAAATTCGGTGCAGGTGGGTATCGTTGTACTCAATCTGGAAAAACAAATGCAACATGCCAGAAAAACGCATTATTATTGATAAGTGGTATATTTTCATATTCTCCATACTATTCACATGTAGAAGTTGTTTGTTTTTATTAATTTTAACAGCGACAGCTGCGTCGGCGGCCGACACCGGAACCAACGCGTACGACCGCTCACACCGATCATGTGACAATGCCTGCGTGTGCCTCGCCCTTCCTTCGTCGCCTTCTGGGGAGGCCCGCGCTCAGTTCTCACCGCCTTAGGCTTGTGATCACAATACCAAAGCTTGCATGCTCTCTGAGCTCCGAGCTTCGTGCAGCCTTTGTCATCAATGAGCGAAATACGACAGACATCGTAGGCCGCTAAACGGTTCGAAACATGTCTCGGATGCTTCACTTAGCTAGAGGGGCACTGAGCATGCCGTATGGACTGCACCCACAAAAGCGCTGCCCAGATATACGCGCAGGTCTCTGCTCATGTATTTACGATACAAAAAGTGTCATTTCCTTCACATTGCGTTCCTTGAGGTAAGAACTATCACGCTCTGCCAAAGCCATAAAGGGTGCGCGTCTGCTCAAGAATTACAAGTTGAGTAGGTATTAGAATAATAGAATAAGATCAGGAACTCTCAAAATAGGTGGTTTGTGGCACCCTGCCCAGACACACACACAGTGATGCTAGACCATAAACACTACATTCGAGGTCTACCTGCAATTCAAGCTTGCACACACTACCACGGACATCCCAGCAACAAGCACACCCTTTGGGAGTGCTCGGAAATTGAAGCCACCAAACAAAACACCCTAAAATCTATACCAAGACACACACGCCCCGACGATTCGGAGAGCTGGTTGGCTCCACCTCTACGCCCACTCCTGGCACAGCATGGTCGTGACGTGTTCGGCGAGGCGTGGTAACCCCTTTTCCCTGGGAGGTCAGACTCGGCCTTAGAAGCATAAAGTCGATCTCTCTCTCTGCCGGCCGCCCATCTACTTCATGGCTCCTGAGAACAGCGGCTTCGGCCGGGTGCTTCCTCTTTGAAGGCTTCGGCGACGGTGTCCCTGCTGCAGACTCATCACGCTTTCGGGCTCGGGTAGCTAGTTCACTGGCTGCATGCCTGGACCAAGCTTCTAGCCGGCGTTGTTCATCCATTCCATTGGGCCGAGGCCATCTCCAGAAACGAACGGCGAGACTGGCTGCCATGCTTGTCAACGCTTCTCGCGTTAAATACATAATGCATTCGTGGCCCTCCTCAGCGAGTTCTTGCTTTCTTCGGTTTGTTCAGTGGACGCTGTCATGTGAACTCTTCGACCAGCTCACCCTTCCGCCGCCGGATGAGCTTCTCTTTGACGAGCTGAAGTCTGCGTTTGTCGAGCACTTGGGCGTGCCGTCATTTTGTGGTGATACGTAGGTCCACACTCCAACAGTTAAGTTCAGTTCAGTTTATATTACCTTAAAAGTCCTACTGAAGGACATTAAATAATGGGTGGGTTCTTATACATGCAGTAAAGATCATGGTAAATAATTACTGAAAAACGGTCATACAGAAGTTGAAAAGAAGAAGATGGGCAGGTAGCAGAAGCAGTTTCGTGGGCAAGGCCGTTCTAGTGGGTGACGGTTCGGAAGGAAAATGAAGCAGTGAAGGTGACGGTCCAGGCGCGTGAGTCCTCAAATTGAAGGGGATGGCTGGTTCGATAAGATATGCGTGCTGCTGTAATGTATGGTGCTTGATTAAGGGAGGAAAAAATAACTGGTGGTAGAGTGAAAGGCTGGAAATGCAACGTCGCCATGAATGCGTTGGTACACCGGGTTCTATTTCTAGAGAAAAAAGGCTGATATTATATACGAGTACGATGCAAGAATAAATGTAACAGCGCGATTTTTAACTTATTCTAATGCGTTGGCGAGATATGCTTCATGCGGGCTACAGATGGGCGACGCATATCCGAGTTTTGGCCTAAAGTGATTTGTAAGCTAGTAATTTTACATGGGCCGGAGCGTTTCTCAGATTACGTTTCAGAAAACCTACGGTTTTTAGCTCCGGAGATAATGTTAGTGACGTGTGTGCTTCAATACAAATCATGAGATAGGGTTACTCCTAGGTATTTATAAGACTGCACCAGTTCTAGGGGTGTGTTAAGATTTGTGTAAGGGAAAGAAAAGGGAAAACACCTTATCCTGCGGTCTCCGTGGATGACGCCTACGCCTATCAGCCTCGGTGCCTTTCGAGGTCCGCCAGCTTAAAACCGGCGTTCCTTACACTTCTACCATTAGGCCGCCGCGGTGGCTGAGTGGTTACGGCGCTCGGCTGCTGGCCCGAAATACGCGGGATCAATCCCGGCCGCGGCGCTCGAATTTCGATGGAGGCGAAATTCTAGAGGCCCGTGTACTGTGCGATGTCAGTGCACGTTAAAGAACCCCAGGTGGTCGAAATTTCTGGAGCCCTTCAATACGGCGTCCCTCATAGCCTGAGTCACTTTTGGACGTTAGACCCCCATAAACCAAACCACAACTTCTACAATTACTCTCCAGCCACTCGTTTCTCAAGATTACAACGAGTCTCTACCACCGGAACATCCTTCCGTGATCACGTCAACGCCACCAGCATTCTCCGCACATGCCGACGACGCGTAAGGCACCAGCGACGAGCAGCTGTTATAAAACACTCCGACATGGTCACCACTTCCAGTTGGTCTAATGGCAGCGCACCGGGCCTTTCAATGGTGGCGCCTCCCTTTTCAGAGGTTCGTTTTATAACTGTATTCTTCATGAGACAACGCTTTTATGTTCAGTAGAAATGGGGCACTATATTATAATCAACACCTTTGGATAAGCCTCTGTTCTCCAGTTCCTCTAATGCCTTCATGACTGCTCAGGTTCCGCTAAACCAGATGCTTCTTTGTAACCTATAAAGACTGCATTGAAGTGGTCGGTTATATTTTGCGCAATCCTACATTACTCGGTTCCTTGCGCGAACAATGTTTATTGAAGGGCAGCCATTACCAAAATCCTACCTGGTGCTTTGGTTGGACCCGCCGTGGTGGCTCAGTGGTTAGGGCACTCGACTACTGATCCGGAGTTCCCGGGTTAGAACCCGACCGCGGCGGCTGCGTTTTTGTGGAGGCAAAACGCTAAGGCGCTCGTGTGCTGTGCGATGTCAGTGCACGTTAAAGATCCCCAGGTGGTCGAAATTATTCCGGAGCCCTCCACTACGGCACTCCTTTCTTCCTGTCTTCTTTCACTCCCTCCTTTATTCCTTCCCTTACGGCGCGGTTCGTGTCCAATGATATATGAGACAGATACTGCGCCATTTCTTTTCCCCAAAAAAACAAATATTATTATTACTTTGGCTGGCTCAACTACAGGACTGCTCTAATTGTATTAGCAATTATCCTTGTAAGTACCTTGTCGGCAAATAGGGGCAATAAGCTGATCAGTGTGCAATTTTTCATGTACTTGACATCGCGTTTTGGGAGAATGAGGATAATCTTAGCGTTATTCCAAGATACCAGTAGGCTCGAGTTGTTCATGCATGCCTATAAAGAATGGAAAGTTTTCCTAGTGCAGTGTCCCCACCGTGGTAACAGATCTCCACATGTTTGATCCTCCCAAGCCATTTTTCCTCATGGCATTGTTTGCAAGACTTCAGTTACTTACTATTTTGTTATCAGGGGAATATTCAGTTCCCTTACCACTGCCTTGGTCATTGGCATCCTAATTATAACGAGTGCACTCTCTCTTAGCTTTCAGTAGTACCTCTTACCTTACCTTCGGTATTCGTGCTGCTGCCATTACACTTTCAGTGTTTTTTTTTTTGCTTCCGGAATACGGTATTCATGATCCGCAATCTATTTTGATCAGCTAACTCTGCGACTCGTGCTAGCTTCTTTTCTACCTTGGCATTGAAATCGCGTAAAAGAATATTGCACTGCACCTCTACATTACTTCTTACCGTTTCCAACTATTATTAGAACATTTCTGCTGTCTCGTCATTATAATTTAACGTAGGTTCATAAGTAGCCGCCACTTTCAGTTAGCACTTAGTCTTAAGCCTAATTGCGATAGCCGCCAGCCTCTCTAATAGTATAGAATTCAGCCCTGTTCCCAGCCGCATACCTATTGATCAGGAATCTCACATCTACCTCGCGCGTGTACTCTAAACCATGATAGCATATTACGTGGCAACCTTTTAATATTCAATGTGCTTCATCTGTCTTCTTTCCATGCAATCATCACAAAATCAACCCCCCCCCTTCTTGCTATTGCAAGCAACCCGCACCAACACCCAACCCGTCAGACTGGCGTTTTAACTGCAGCTATTGTACTCTTCCTTAGTTTCAACCTGCGAATTTTTCCTTCACTGTACAAAATATGATAGCCGAAGTCGCATATTTCGAATTGAGCGCATTATAGCCCAGTAATGTGCAGCATTAAAAAAGTAGTCAGGCTTTTCTGGCATCAAGTAGCACTTCTGATGAATGCTAACTCATGTTAGCAAGAGTGAAAAATTGTCTTAAAAAACTGCTTTTGAATCGCGGTCGCAGTTCTACACTAACGTTTGGTGCCGTGCTTGAACAATATTTTCCAGACTCGGAGTCACAGTATACTTGAATCCTCATTACATTGTTTTCAGCCTCTTCTTCCCTCTTCCTGCAAATATTCTGAAATTAAAACCAGATTTTTTATTTGTTTTCAAAACAAAGCGTACATTAAGTTTCGTCGAAGTACCATTCCTTATGGAAGCAGCCTGCATGAAGGTACCTGTTCTGCAGTCAAGGAAAGCGTTCAGTCGAACGTGATTGAACTAAGAGTTGAATAATTGCTAGCGCTTGAACAAAAGGACTATTTGAAAGTGCTGTCGGACACACAGAGCATCCGATTTGTTGACCCCATTCATGAAATTTAGAACGCTTGCCACACTCAAATTATTTCCACAGAAATCAATTTATTCCATAAACAACCCCGGAGGTCCCAATTTTTTCCCAGGCTGGGATACCTCCAAGGCAATCGAAATGTGTTATGTCAAAAATATACTTTCTACTTCATGTAATGAAAGATGTTAACTCGTATTTTATGAAGGCTTCGGTTTTGGGGATTTTACGCCCCAACCAACCCAGGCTATGAGGGACGGCGTAGTGAAGGGCTCCGAATAATTTCGACCACCTGGGGTTCTCTAACGTGCACGGACATCGCACACTACTCAGGCTTCTAGAATTTCGCCTCCATCGAAATTCGATCGCCGCGGCCGGGATGGAACCCACGTCTTTCGGGTCAGCAGCTAAGCGCCATAATCACTGAGCCACCGGGGCGCTTATTTTATAAAGCTCATCAAGCAGTCTTTTATCCACCTTTCGCGCACAATGCAAGCAATTAGACGCAACATTCGATTTTAAATGACATTTCATAGTTTCTCAGTTTCTTTATTATTGTTTGCCGTTGATATTAAACTTTGGAGCTGTTCCTTTCTAATATCTGCTCTCTACACAAGCATCTACTGCCCCTAGAGGCTTCATGGTGCGGCGGCGTCAGATAAACAAGCGTCTGCAGTTAGCATGGCAACTGTGCAGTGCCGTGTAACCAACAAAAAGAGGATCTATCCACCGATCTAGCTATCCACTGTGCCCAGCACTTGCCAGGCATCAACTTATGAGTTGCAATAGCATGCCGGTTCATGTGAAAAAGAAGCACGGGCCTTCTTGCACCGTGTACTCACTCAACAAATCTGATGAGGTTCAGGGCGAAGAGCGCTGTGGACAAAGCAGTTTTCATCTCCGCCGCATGCAGCGTTACTGAATGATTGAGAGATTCTCGGAAAGCATCATCTAGCTGCACTGACTGTGCGGGTTTTATACCTAATCGAAGAAGAGTAAGCAAAAAAAATAACTAATATGATAACCGCCAACTAAACTGTATATTTCCTGGAAGAAGGGGATGACGCGACATTCCGAGTACACATTTTTTTCCTTTTCTTGTGGCCTAATACTTCCGACTGTAGAGCTAAAAAGAAACGTTAGCTGAAATTTATATTATGGAACTCAACGTTGATGTTTTTGAAGCGGTAGAAAAATGTTACAGGAAATTTCCACTTGTTTTATGCTGCATTTCGGCGGTTTCCTCTTCGTGTGCTCGGATGATCTTTACCTATCGTTGTTATATCGCTCCAATATGCCTTAGGTGCATATTTCTCCCTTTATCTCAGATTTGTGCACGCTTGATTGCAGTAGCAATAAAACAGGCGTCGTGCAATACTAAAGGACCGCGACGTAACCTGTCAGCTGTATACTATTTCTTTAAATTTTATGCATATGGGAACAGTGACCGAAGAGCATTCCAAAGACAGCTTCCTGAGAGCCCCATACGATACAACAGAGAACGAAAATGATACTTGTGTTCCTTTCCACAGACAGGCATGATCTTTTGTGTTCGGCAAATAATTTTTTACGCCGTTCACTGCTTCTCTGATGAGTGCCTGTCTTCATCATGGGCCATTATCAATGCCCTCGATAAAGAAAAATTTCTGGCAGCCATGTTCAAAGAGCCTGTAACGCACTCTCATGAGTTGCGCAGGGAACCCGGATAGCGCGCGCCACCCGGCGAAGAAAATAAAGACAGCACCTGGCTGTCGCTCGTGCAGCCACTTTTTGCAGTTCTGTTCTGGTGTCGCTTCGCAATGGTGGTTTTGTTGCTTCGCTCCTCAGGCGTTAAGCCTACAATTGGTGACCTAAGACGAGCAATGCCCGCTCCCGCCGCATCCACGAAAAAGGCCTCACGTCCACCGGACGTCTCGTCACTGCAGGTTCGCCTCCCGCCTTTCTGGCCCCAGCACCCACAAGTTTCATTCCACCAGATCGAGGCACACTTTTGCCTTTCCCGCATAAGTTCGGAGACGACGCGCTACTACCATCTCGCCTCGGGCCTTCCTCCTGATGTTGCCGGCGAGCTCTCCGACGTTCTCTCCGCTACCATGGGCGCTACACCATATCAGCACCTGAAAACCAAGGTGCTGGAGAGATTTATGCTGTCGGAACGAACCCGCCTCCAGCAGCTCCTTACCGAGGCAGACCTTGGCTACCGGCGCCCTTCCCAGCTTCTGCGCTGGATGCGACAGCTTCTCGGGGAGCGCGATATCCCCAACCACTCAGCGTTGCTTCCAGACCCTTTCCTCCAACGCCTTACCCAGCCCATCCGCCTCGTCCTTGCGGCGGCCGGTGACGTCACCCTCGACCGCCTGTCAGAGCTCACCAGCTCGCCGATAACGTTCATGAGGAGACCTCCCCGTTCGTCACTGCTGATTTGCCGCCTACAGACCCGGCGATTTCGCGCCTTGAGGCCCGCCTTGATGAGCTTGCCGCCTCAGTCGCCGAACTCCGCAGCCCACCCCAGGAGATCCGGACACCTCGTCTCGATCATCGCGCTCTTTACGCACACGATAAACTCGGAGTCCCAGCCCTCCATCTCTATGCTGGTACAACCGGCGTTTTTGATACCGGGCCACGAAGTGTACACCGCCCTGTTCGTAGCCGGGATCCCGCCCGCTGGGATCATTAACGGCGGTGTGTGGTCCCGCCAGTAGTCCATGCCGCCTGTTTATGATAACTGAAAAGTTCTCCGGCACCCGGTTACTTATAGACAAGGGCGCGGACATCAGCGTGGTTTCACCGACCAAGGCTCATCGTTCCAAGTCTTCTGGGCAGTCGCTGCTTGCTGCCAACGCCTAGTCTCTAGCCACGTATGGACTACGATCTCTTACCCTCGACTTCAGGCTTCGCCGCACTTTTTGATGCGTCTTCGTCATCGCACACGTGGTTCACCCGATCATCGGTTTGGACTTCCTCTGACACTTCGACTTGGACGTCAGAGTGCGGCATCGTCGCCATGCCGACATTCTGACTCATCTCTCCATCCCGGGAGTGTTGTCTGACCTTGCTCCCATGAGCATCCGCACGACGATACCTTCCTCTGAGTTAGAGAAAGTGTTGGCGGATTTCCCGGAGCTCACCAAGCCATGCAACCTCACTCAGGCGCCTAAACATACGGTGCCACACCACATTGTCACTTGGGGCTCACCGCAGCTGCTCGACCACGCCGCTTGTTTGGAGACCGTCTATCTATCGCCAAACGTGAGTTCGACCACGTGCTGCAGCTCGGCATTATGCGCCCGTCGTCCAGCGCGTGGGCGTCTCCGCTGCATCTAGTTCCCAAGCATGATCCCGGTGACTGGCGTCCCTGTGCCGACTATCGGGCGTTGAATGCCAAGACTGCCCACGGCAGCTATTAGCTGCCGCACATCAAGCACTGTACGTCGCTCCTCGCCGGCTGCACCATTTTTAGCAAAGTTGACCTGGTTAAGGCCACCAAATTCCCATCCAACCCGCCGTCATACTTAAGACCACCATCACGGCACCTTTTGGCTTGTTTGAGTTCGTGCGGGTGCCTTTTGGACTACGCAATTCGGCTTAAACCTTCCAGCGGTTCATGGCTGATGCCACGCGGGACCTACCGACTGTATTCGCGTCCCCTGATGATATCCTCCTCGCCAGCCCAACGCCTGATGATCATGAGCAACACCTGCGTTCTTTGTTAAAGCGTCTAAAGCAGTGAGGTCTGGTTGTGAACGCCTCCAAGAGTGTTTTTGGCGCATCTGAGCTCGAGTTTTTGGGCCATCACATATCCTCAGAGGGTATCCATCCCCTCGCGTCCCACGTCCAGACGATCCAGAATTATCCCCAGGAAGCAACACTGCGCCACTTACGAAAAATCCTGGGGCTAGTGAATTTTTCCAGGCGCTTTATCCCGCACTGTGCAGAGCTGCTTCGCCCGCTCACCGTCGTCCTCCGGTCAACTTCCGACCCGTCCTCCGCCATTTCTTGGTTATCTGAATCCCGTGCCGACTTTACTGCCGCAAAGCAAGCAGTCGCGAACGCCGTGCTTCTTGTCCATCCGCGCAGCAACGCCCCTACGAGATTGATGGTGGATGCCTCTAGCATGGCCGTCGGAGCCGCATTACAGCAGTACATTAACTCCGAGTGGAGACCATTGTCTTTTCACTCTCGGCAACTACTTCCTGTTGAGACCCACTACAGTGCTTTCGGCCGAGAGCCATCTACTCCGCGATACAGCACTTTCGGCATTTTGTAGAAGGATTCCAGTTCCACGTGCTGACTGTTCATAAGCCACTGGTGTAAGTGTTCCGCACCAACTCATTGATGTCCGTGTCGAGCGGGTTCCGTCAGCTCTCTTATATCTCGGAGTTCACTACTCACATCCGCGATGTGAAATGTGCCGCCAAAGCCGCCGCTATGCCCTCTCTTGTATAGCCACAGTAGACACTCCATCTCCCACCGTCGACTGGGCCGCATTCTCTTCCGCACAGCAGAATGACCGTGAGCTCGCCGCTTTTCGAGAGAACCCCCGTTCTCTCCGACTACGGCTTGTGCCCCATCCCTGCTTGCCTGAGCCCTTGTGGTGCGATGTGTCAACAGACCTTCCGCGCCCTTTTGTTCCGGCTGCACTATGTCGCCCCATCTACCATTCCCTACATGACATAAGTCACCCTTCTCACCCAAAAGCTATGCTTGGCCCGTAATCAACGCTGATGTGCGCGCTTGGACGCGCCTGTGTCTGCCCTGCCAGACGACCAAGGTCTGCCGTCATACCAAGACGCCTTCAGGGGCGCTCACATTAGCGGGAAAACGCGCAACGCCGGGCGTTTCCCGCGTGCCGCTTCCCGCCCAAGCCGGTTTTTCTCCCGCGGACAGCCTGCTCTCCCGTCCCGCGGAGCGATGGGTTCGGTACCTATTTTTCCCGTGCCGGTGACAGAACAGCCAATGGGCGCCGACCGTGAACCGTGACGTCGGTCCCAGTTCAGTGACCCCGTCGGCGGAGGCGGAGGCTGCGCGCGTTCGGCCGGCCGGCCCCGGCCGGCCGGGGCACTCGGCGGCTGCTTTGCCAGGGCGACGGGAGGGGAGCTAGCAGGGTGCGCTTTCCAGTCTTCTCTAGTGTCACGTGACTATCCCCTTCTCTTTCTGCTCGTTCGGGTCCTCCCTCAGCGCCTCCTCTCTCCACATTCCAAGACAACCGCAGCCAGAAAACGCGCGTAGTGTGAGCGTCATTCCGAGGAGCTGCGAGGCAGCGTCGACGTTGACGCTGTGCCGGCGCGGGAAGCTTCCCGCTAGTGTGAGCGCGCCTTTCCCAAGCCTTCCTACCACCCGACCGTCGTTTGAACATGTACATTTCGACATCGTGGGCCCTCTACCAGTGTCTCGAGGCTACCGTTATATCCTGACCATGGTCGACCTCTTCACTTGTTTGCCCGAGGCAGTCCCCATTCTTGACATCACCGCAGAGACTGTTCCCCGCGCCTTTATTTCTGCCTGGGTATCTTGATTTGGTTGTCCTGGCACCGTGACAACCGACTGTGGACGCCAGTTTTGAGTCCTCCCTGTTTGCTTCCCTTAATCATATTCTCGGCGCCAGGCATTACACTACCACTGTATACCCACTGTATATAACCCGTTTGTCAACGGCATGGTGGAATGCCTTCACCGCCATTTGAAGGCCGCCCTAGCTGCCCGCCTCAATTGCGTCTACACAGGTGGCGCAATTGAGGCGGGCAGCTAGGGCGGCCTTCAAATGGCGGTGAAGGCATTCCACCATGCCGTTGACAAACGGGTTATATACAGTGGGTATACAGTGGTAGTGTAATGCCTGGCGCCGAGAATATGATTAAGGGAAGCAAACAGGGAGGACTCAAAACTGGCGTCCACAGTCGGTTGTCACGGTGCCAGGACAACCAAATCAAGATACCCAGGCAGAAATAAAGGCGCGGGGAACAGTCTCTGCGGTGATGTCAAGAATGGGGACTGCCTCGGGCAAACAAGTGAAGAGGTCGACCATGGTCAGGATATAACGGTAGCCTCGAGACACTGGTAGAGGGCCCACGATGTCGAAATGTACATGTTCAAACGACGGTCGGGTGGTAGGAAGGCTTGGGAAAGGCGCGCTCACACTAGCGGGAAGCTTCCCGCGCCGGCACAGCGTCAACGTCGACGCTGCCTCGCAGCTCCTCGGAATGACTTCTTCTTGTGGCTATGTGGGGGGAATGTGCTCGATTTCTGCCACCCATATCGCGGGGGCACAGCTTGGAGCGGGGATGGGGAAAGGGGATGTTCACACTACGCGCGTTTTCTCGCTGCGGTTGTCTTGGAATGTGGAGAGAGGAGGCGCTGAGGGAGGACCCGAACGAGCAGAAAGAGAAGGGGATAGTCACGTGACACTAGAGAAGACTGGAAAGCGCACCCTGCTAGCTCCCCTCCCGTCGCCCTGGCAAAGCAGCCGCCGAGTGCCCCGGCCGGCCGGGGCCGGCCGGCCGGACGCGCGCAGCCTCCGCCTCCGCCGACGGGGTCACTGAACTGGGACCGACGTCACGGTTCACGGTCGGCGCCCATTGGCTGTTCTGTCACCGGCACGGGAAAAATAGGTACCGAACCCATCGCTCCGCGGGACGGGAGAGCAGGCTGTCCGCGGGAGAAAAACCGGCTTGGGCGGGAAGCGGCACGCGGGAAACGCCCGGCGTTGCGTGTTTTCCCGCTAATGTGAGCGCCCCTGAAGGCGTCTTGGTATGACGGCAGACCTTGGTCGTCTGGCAGGGCAGACACAGGCGCGTCCAAGCGCGCACATCAGCGTTGATTACGGGCCAAGCATAGCTTTGGGTGAGAAGGGTGACTTATGTCATGTAGGGAATGGTAGATGGGGCGACATAGTGCAGCCGGAACAAAAGGGCGCGGAAGGTCTGTTGACACATCGCACCACAAGGGCTCAGGCAAGCAGGGATGGGGCACAAGCCGTAGTCGGAGAGAACGGGGGTTCTCTCGAAAAGCGGCGAGCTCACGGTCATTCTGCTGTGCGGGAGAGAATGCGGCCCAGTCGACGGTGGGAGATGGAGTGTCTACTGTGGCTATACAAGAGAGGGCATAGCGGCGGCTTTGGCGGCACATTTCACATCGCGGATGTGAGTAGTGAACTCCGAGATATAAGAGAGCTGACGGAACCCGCGCGACACGGACATCGATGAGTTGGTGCGGAACACTTACACCAGTGGCTTATGAACAGTCAGCACGTGGAACTGGAATCCTTCTACAAAATGCCGAAAGTGCTGTATCGCGGAGTAGATGGCTCTCGGCCGAAAGCACTGTAGTGGGTCTCAACAGGAAGTAGTTGCCGAGAGTGAAAAGACAATGGTCTCCACTCGGAGTTAATGTACTGCTGTAATGCGGCTCCGACGGCCATGCTAGAGGCATCCACCATCAATCTCGTAGGGGCGTTGCTGCGCGGATGGACAAGAAGCACGGCGTTCGCGACTGCTTGCTTTGCGGCAGTAAAGTCGGCACGGGATTCAGATAACCAAGAAATGGCGGAGGACGGGTCGGAAGTTGACCGGAGGACGACGGTGAGCGGGCGAAGCAGCTCTGCACAGTGCGGGATAAAGCGCCTGGAAAAATTCACTAGCCCCAGGATTTTTCGTAAGTGGCGCAGTGTTGCTTCCTGGGGATAATTCTGGATCGTCTGGACGTGGGACGCGAGGGGATGGATACCCTCTGAAGATATGTGATGGCCCAAAAACTCGAGCTCAGATGCGCCAAAAACACTCTTGGAGGCGTTCACAACCAGACCTCACTGCTTTAGACGCTTTAACAAAGAACGCAGGTGTTGCTCATGATCATCAGGCGTTGGGCTGGCGAGGAGGATATCATCAGGGGACGCGAATACAGTCGGTAGGTCCCGCGTGGCATCAGCCATGAACCGCTGGAAGGTTTAAGCCGAATTGCGTAGTCCAAAAGGCACCCGCACGAACTCAAACAAGCCAAAAGGTGCCGTGATGGTGGTCTTAAGTATGACGGCGGGTTGGATGGGAATTTGGTGGCCTTAACCAGGTCAACTTTGCTAAAAATGGTGCAGCCGGCGAGGAGCGACGTAAAGTGCTTGATGTGCGGCAGCTAATAGCTGCCGTGGGCAGTCTTGGCATTCAACGCCCGATAGTCGGCACAGGGACGCCAGTCACCGGGATCATGCTTGGGAACTAGATGCAGCGGAGACGCCCACGCGCTGGACGACGGGCGCATAATGCCGAGCTGCAGCATGTGGTCGAACTCACGTTTGGCGATAGATAGACGGTCTCCAAACAAGCGGCGTGGTCGAGCAGCTGCGGTGAGCCCCAAGTGACAATGTGGTGTGGCACCGTATGTTTAGGCGCCTGAGTGAGGTTGCATGGCTTGGTGAGCTCCGGGAAATCCGCCAACACTTTCTCTAACTCAGAGGAAGGTATCGTCGTGCGGATGCTCATGGGAGCAAGGTCAGACAACACTCCCGGGATGGAGAGATGAGTCAGAATGTCGGCATGGCGACGATGCCGCACTCTGACGTCCAAGTCGAAGTGTCAGAGGAAGTCCAAACCGATGATCGGGTGAACCACGTGTGCGATGACGAAGACGCATCAAAAAGTGCGGCGAAGCCTGAAGTCGAGGGTAAGAGATCGTAGTCCATACGTGGCTAGAGACTAGGCGTTGGCAGCAAGCAGCGACTGCCCAGAAGACATGGAACGATGAGCCTTGGTCGGTGAAACCACGCTGATGTCCGCGCCCTTGTCTATAAGTAACCGGGTGCCGGAGAACTTTTCAGTTATCATAAACAGGCGGCATGGACTACTGGCGGGACCACACACCGCCGTTAATGATCCCAGCGGGCGGGATCCCGGCTACGAACAGGGCGGTGTACACTTCGTGGCCCGGTATCAAAAACGCCGGTTGTACCAGCATAGAGATGGAGGGCTGGGACTCCGAGTTTATCGTGTGCGTAAAGAGCGCGATGATCGAGACGAGGTGTCCGGATCTCCTGGGGTGGGCTGCGGAGTTCGGCGACTGAGGCGGCAAGCTCATCAAGGCGGGCCTCAAGGCGCGAAATCGCCGGGTCTGTAGGCGGCAAATCAGGAGTGACGAACGGGGAGGTCTCCTCATGAACGTTATCGGCGAGCTGGTGAGCTCTGACAGGCGGTCGAGGGTGACGTCACCGGCCGCCGCAAGGACGAGGCGGATGGGCTGGGTAAGGCGTTGGAGGAAAAGGTCTGGAAGCAACGCTGAGTGGTTGGGGATATCGCGCTCCCCGAGAAGCTGTCGCATCCAGCGCAGAAGCTGGGAAGGGCGCCGGTAGCCAAGGTCTGCCTCGGTAAGGAGCTGCTGGAGGCGGGTGCGTTCCGACAGCATAAATCTCTCCAGCACCTTGGTTTTCAGGTGCTGATATGGTGTAGCGCCCATGGTAGCGGAGAGAACGTCGGAGAGCTCGCCGGCAACATCAGGAGGAAGGCCCGAGGCGAGATGGTAGTAGCGCGTCGTCTCCGAACTTATGCGGGAAAGGCAAAAGTGTGCCTCGATCTGGTGGAATGAAACTTGTGGGTGCTGGGGCCAGAAAGGCGGGAGGCGAACCTGCAGTGACGAGACGTCCGGTGGACGTGAGGCCTTTTTCGTGGATGCGGCGGGAGCGGGCATTGCTCGTCTTAGGTCACCAATTGTAGGCTTAACGCCTGAGGAGCGAAGCAACAAAACCACCATTGCGAAGCGACACCAGAACAGAACTGCAAAAAGTGGCTGCACGAGCGACAGCCAGGTGCTGTCTTTATTTTCTTCGCCGGGTGGCGCGCGCTATCCGGGTTCCCTGCGCAACTCATGAGAGTGCGTTACAGGCTCTTTGAACATGGCTGCCAGAAATTTTTCTTTATCGAGGGCATTGATAATGGCCCATGATGAAGACAGGCACTCATCAGAGAAGCAGTGAACGGCGTAAAAAATTATTTGCCGAACACAAAAGATCATGCCTGTCTGTGGAAAGGAACACAAGTATCATTTTCGTTCTCTGTTGTATCGTATGGGGCTCTCAGGAAGCTGTCTTTGGAATGCTCTTCGGTCACTGTTCCCATATGCATAAAATTTAAAGAAATAGTATACAGCTGACAGGTTACGTCGCGGTCCTTTAGTATTGCACGACGCCTGTTTTATTGCTACTGCAATCAAGCGTGCACAAATCTGAGATAAAGGGAGAAATATGCACCTAAGGCATATTGGAGCGATATAACAACGATAGGTAAAGATCATCCGAGCACACGAAGAGGAAACCGCCGAAATGCAGCATAAAACAAGTGGAAATTTCCTGTAACATTTTTCTACCGCTTCAAAAACATCAACGTTGAGTTCCATAATATAAATTTCAGCTAACGTTTCTTTTTAGCTCTACAGTCGGAAGTATTAGGCCACAAGAAAAGGAAAAAAATGTGTACTCGGAATGTCGCGTCATCCCCTTCTTCCAGGAAATATACAGTTTAGTTGGCGGTTATCATATTAGTTATTTTTTTTGCTTACTCTTCTTCGATTAGGTATAAAACCCGCACAGTCAGTGCAGCTAGATGATGCTTTCCGAGAATCTCTCAATCATTCAGTAACGCTGCATGCGGCGGAGATGAAAACTGCTTTGTCCACAGCGCTCTTCGCCCTGAACCTCATCAGATTTGTTGAGTGAGTACACGGTGCAAGAAGGCCCGTGCTTCTTTTTCACATGAACCGGCATGCTATTGCAACTCATAAGTTGATGCCTGGCAAGTGCTGGGCACAGTGGATAGCTCGATCGGTGGATAGATCCTCTTTTTGTCGGTTACACGGCACTGCACAGTTGCCATGCTAACTGCAGACGCTTGTTTATCTGACGCCACCGCACCATGAAGCCTCTAGGGGCAGTAGATGCTTGTGTAGAGAGCAGATATTAGAAAGGAACAGCTCCAAAGTTTAATATCAACGGCAAACAATAATAAAGAAACTGAGAAACTATGAAATGTCATTTAAAATCGAATGTTGCGTCTAATTGCTTGCATTGTGCGCGAAAGGTGGATAAAAGACTGCTTGATGAGCTTTATAAAATAAGCGCCCCGGTGGCTCAGTGATTATGGCGCTTAGCTGCTGACCCGAAAGACGTGGGTTCCATCCCGGCCGCGGCGATCGAATTTCGATGGAGGCGAAATTCTAGAAGCCTGAGTAGTGTGCGATGTCCGTGCACGTTAGAGAACCCCAGGTGGTCGAAATTATTCGTTGCCCTTCACTACGCCGTCCCTCATAGCCTGGGTTGGTTGGGGCGTAAAATCCCCAAAACCGAAGCCTTCATAAAATACGAGTTAACATCTTTCATTACATGAAGTAGAAAGTATATTTTTGACATAACACATTTCGATTGCCTTGGAGGTATCCCAGCCTGGGAAAAAATTGGGACCTCCGGGGTTGTTTATGGAATAAATTGATTTCTGTGGAAATAATTTGAGTGTGGCAAGCGTTCTAAATTTCATGAATGGGGTCAACAAATCGGATGCTCTGTGTGTCCGACAGCACTTTCAAATAGTCCTTTTGTTCAAGCGCTAGCAATTATTCAACTCTTAGTTCAATCACGTTCGACTGAACGCTTTCCTTGACTGCAGAACAGGTACCTTCATGCAGGCTGCTTCCATAAGGAATGGTACTTCGACGAAACTTAATGTACGCTTTGTTTTGAAAACAAATAAAAAATCTGGTTTTAATTTCAGAATATTTGCAGGAAGAGGGAAGAAGAGGCTGAAAACAATGTAATGAGGATTCAAGTGTACTGTGACTCCGAGTCTGGAAAATATTGTTCAAGCACGGCACCAAACGTTAGTGTAGAACTGCGACCGCGATTCAAAAGCAGTTTTTTAAGACAATTTTTCACTCTTGCTAACATGAGTTAGCATTCATCAGAAGTGCTACTTGATGCCAGAAAAGCCTGACTACTTTTTAAATGCTGCACATTACTGGGCTATAATGCGCTCAATTCGAACTATGCGACTTCGGCTATCATATTTTGTACAGTGAAGGAAAAATTCGCCGGTTGAAACTAAGGAAGAGTACAATAGCTGCAGTTAAAACGCCAGTCTGACGGGTTGGGTGTTGGTGCGGGTTGCTTGCAATAGCAAGAAGGGGGGGGAGGTTGATTTTGTGATGATTGCATGGAAAGAAGACAGATGAAGCACATTGAATATTAAAAGGTTGCCACGTAATATGCTATCATGGTTTAGAGTACACGCGCGAGGTAGATGTGAGATTCCTGATCAATAGGTATGCGGCTGGGAACAGGGCTGAATTCTATACTATTAGAGAGGCTGGCGGCTATCGCAATTAGGCTTAAGACTAAGTGCTAACTGAAAGTGGCGGCTACTTATGAACCTACGTTAAATTATAATGACGAGACAGCAGAAATGTTCTAATAATAGTTGGAAACGGTAAGAAGTAATGTAGAGGGGCAGTGCGATATTCTTTTACGCGATTTCAATGCCAAGGTAGAAAAGAAGCTAGCACGAGTCGCAGAGTTAGCTGATCAAAATAGATTGCGGATCATGAATACCGTATTCCGGAAGCAAAAAAAAAACACTGAAAGTGTAATGGCAGCAGCACGAATACCGAAGGTAAGGTAAGAGGTACTACTGAAAGCTAAGAGAGAGTGCACTCGTTATAATTAGGATGCCAATGACCAAGGCAGTGGTAAGGGAACTGAATATTCCCCTGATAACAAAATAGTAAGTAACTGAAGTCTTGCAAACAATGCCATGAGGAAAAATGGCTTGGGAGGATCAAACATGTGGAGATCTGTTACCACGGTGGGGACACTGCACTAGGAAAACTTTCCATTCTTTATAGGCATGCATGAACAACTCGAGCCTACTGGTATCTTGGAATAACGCTAAGATTATCCTCATTCTCCCAAAACGCGATGTCAAGTACATGAAAAATTGCACACTGATCAGCTCATTGCCCCTATTTGCCGACAAGGTACTTACAAGGATAATTGCTAATACAATTAGAGCAGTCCTGTAGTTGAGCCAGCCAAAGTAATAATAATATTTGTTTTTTTGGGGAAAAGAAATGGCGCAGTATCTGTCTCATATATCATTGGACACGAACCGCGCCGTGAGGGAAGGAATAAAGGAGGGAGTGAAAGAAGACAGGAAGAAAGGAGTGCCGTAGTGGAGGGCTCCGGAATAATTTCGACCACCTGGGGATCTTTAACGTGCACTGACATCGCACAGCACACGAGCGCCTTAGCGTTTTGCCTCCACAAAAACGCAGCCGCCGCGGTCGGGTTCTAACCCGGGAACTCCGGATCAGTAGTCGAGTGCCCTAACCACTGAGCCACCACGGCGGGTCCAACCAAAGCACCAGGTAGGATTTTGGTAATGGCTGCCCTTCAATAAACATTGTTCGCGCAAGGAACCGAGTAATGTAGGATTGCGCAAAATATAACCGACCACTTCAATGCAGTCTTTATAGGTTACAAAGAAGCATCTGGTTTAGCGGAACCTGAGCAGTCATGAAAGCATTAGAGGAACTGGAGAACAGAGGCTTATCCAAAGGTGTTGATTATAATATAGTGCCCCATTTCTACTGAACATAAAAGCGTTGTCTCATGAAGAATACAGTTATAAAACGAACCTCTGAAAAGGGAGGCGCCACCATTGAAAGGCCCGGTGCGCTGCCATTAGACCAACTGGAAGTGGTGACCATGTCGGAGTGTTTTATAACAGCTGCTCGTCGCTGGTGCCTTACGCGTCGTCGGCATGTGCGGAGAATGCTGGTGGCGTTGACGTGATCACGGAAGGATGTTCCGGTGGTAGAGACTCGTTGTAATCTTGAGAAACGAGTGGCTGGAGAGTAATTGTAGAAGTTGTGGTTTGGTTTATGGGGGTCTAACGTCCAAAAGTGACTCAGGCTATGAGGGACGCCGTATTGAAGGGCTCCAGAAATTTCGACCACCTGGGGTTCTTTAACGTGCACTGACATCGCACAGTACACGGGCCTCTAGAATTTCGCCTCCATCGAAATTCGAGCGCCGCGGCCGGGATTGATCCCGCGTATTTCGGGCCAGCAGCCGAGCGCCGTAACCACTCAGCCACCGCGGCGGCCTAATGGTAGAAGTGTAAGGAACGCCGGTTTTAAGCTGGCGGACCTCGAAAGGCACCGAGGCTGATAGGCGTAGGCGTCATCCACGGAGACCGCAGGATAAGGTGTTTTCCCTTTTCTTTCCCTTACACAAATCTTAACACACCCCTAGAACTGGTGCAGTCTTATAAATACCTAGGAGTAACCCTATCTCATGATTTGTATTGAAGCACACACGTCACTAACATTATCTCCGGAGCTAAAAACCGTAGGTTTTCTGAAACGTAATCTGAGAAACGCTCCGGCCCATGTAAAATTACTAGCTTACAAATCACTTTAGGCCAAAACTCGGATATGCGTCGCCCATCTGTAGCCCGCATGAAGCATATCTCGCCAACGCATTAGAATAAGTTAAAAATCGTGCTGTTACATTTATTCTTGCATCGTACTCGTATATAATATCAGCCTTTTTTCTCTAGAAATAGAACCCGGTGTACCAACGCATTCATGGCGACGTTGCATTTCCAGCCTTTCACTCTACCACCAGTTATTTTTTCCTCCCTTAATCAAGCACCATACATTACAGCAGCACGCATATCTTATCGAACCAGCCATCCCCTTCAATTTGAGGACTCACGCGCCTGGACCGTCACCTTCACTGCTTCATTTTCCTTCCGAACCGTCACCCACTAGAACGGCCTTGCCCACGAAACTGCTGCTGCTACCTGCCCATCTTCTTCTTTTCAACTTCTGTATGACCGTTTTTCAGTAATTATTTACCATGATCTTTACTGCATGTATAAGAACCCACCCATTATTTAATGTCCTTCAGTAGGACTTTTAAGGTAATATAAACTGAACTGAACTTAACTGTTGGAGTGTGGACCTACGTATCACCACAAAATGACGGCACGCCCAAGTGCTCGACAAACGCAGACTTCAGCTCGTCAAAGAGAAGCTCATCCGGCGGCGGAAGGGTGAGCTGGTCGAAGAGTTCACATGACAGCGTCCACTGAACAAACCGAAGAAAGCAAGAACTCGCTGAGGAGGGCCACGAATGCATTATGTATTTAACGCGAGAAGCGTTGACAAGCATGGAAGCCAGTCTCGCCGTTCGTTTCTGGAGATGGCCTCGGCCCAATGGAATGGATGAACAACGCCGGCTAGAAGCTTGGTCCAGGCATGCAGCCAGTGAACTAGCTACCCGAGCCCGAAAGCGTGATGAGTCTGCAGCAGGGACACCGTCGCCGAAGCCTTCAAAGAGGAAGCACCCGGCCGAAGCCGCTGTTCTCAGGAGCCATGAAGTAGATGGGCGGCCGGCAGAGAGAGAGATCGACTTTATGCTTCTAAGGCCGAGTCTGACCTCCCAGGGAAAAGGGGTTACCACGCCTCGCCGAACACGTCACGACCATGCTGTGCCAGGAGTGGGCGTAGAGGTGGAGCCAACCAGCTCTCCGAATCGTCGGGGCGTGTGTGTCTTGGTATAGATTTTAGGGTGTTTTGTTTGGTGGCTTCAATTTCCGAGCACTCCCAAAGGGTGTGCTTGTTGCTGGGATGTCCGTGGTAGTGTGTGCAAGCTTGAATTGCAGGTAGACCTCGAATGTAGTGTTTATGGTCTAGCATCACTGTGTGTGTGTCTGGGCAGGGTGCCACAAACCACCTATTTTGAGAGTTCCTGATCTTATTCTATTATTCTAATACCTACTCAACTTGTAATTCTTGAGCAGACGCGCACCCTTTATGGCTTTGGCAGAGCGTGATAGTTCTTACCTCAAGGAACGCAATGTGAAGGAAATGACACTTTTTGTATCGTAAATACATGAGCAGAGACCTGCGCGTATATCTGGGCAGCGCTTTTGTGGGTGCAGTCCATACGGCATGCTCAGTGCCCCTCTAGCTAAGTGAAGCATCCGAGACATGTTTCGAACCGTTTAGCGGCCTACGATGTCTGTCGTATTTCGCTCATTGATGACAAAGGCTGCACGAAGCTCGGAGCTCAGAGAGCATGCAAGCTTTGGTATTGTGATCACAAGCCTAAGGCGGTGAGAACTGAGCGCGGGCCTCCCCAGAAGGCGACGAAGGAAGGGCGAGGCACACGCAGGCATTGTCACGTGATCGGTGTGAGCGGTCGTACGCGTTGGTTCCGGTGTCGGCCGCCGACGCAGCTGTCGCTGTTAAAATTAATAAGAACAAACAACTTCTACATGTGAATAGTATGGAGAATATGAAAATATACCACTTATCAATAATAATGCGTTTTTCTGGCATGTTGCATTTGTTTTTCCAGATTTAGTACAACGATACCCACCTGCACCGAATTTGTGAGTAATTGGTCTTTTTATTTATATACAGTGTGTTTGTGTCATAGTGGTCAAGCTGGAAAGCTGTGCCTTTAAAATCAATAGGACGAAATATTCCGTTCTATCCTATTTCTATTCGCAACAACACGGGACAACCCAACCACGGCAGGTATATCAAGGTCCACGGCAGCATTTTCACATGACGCCGTGCTGAGAAATTCCAGGTTGGGGTGAGAAATTGCAGTGCTTGATCTAAGGTGAGCGGATTATAGCGGCTACCTGCCTAATTCTATCAGTACTGAAAAGCCGCACCAATGACAATGCCGAAATATTCGCCCTGAGCGTATAAACAACCGAATATCAACGGAAGCCATACCGGGTGTCTTTCAAGATAAAATGTCTCTTTTAAGAGACTGACGTGTACGAATGTCAGTGCACAAGAACCAACCCCCTTCTAAAAAGTACAAACACCTGTGCGCAGCAATTCACTGCTGCAGTAAAGTCCTATTGCTGTTTTCACGAAACTGAGAACACTCAGGCAAATGTTCGCTTTAGATGTTGCTTAATGTCTGAATCGCTGTTTGCCTTTGCTCTCGCCTGCGGTTGCCTTGTTAGAGAAGTATGGAATGATGACACGATAAACGATGCACTGGATACGTTGCTGAATGTCTTAATGGCTGTTTGCCTTTGCTGTCGCCTGCGGCTGCCTCGTTAGACAAGTATGGAATGATGACATATAAAAATGCGCTAGCTGCGTTGATTTGAACATACAGTTTAGTAAACCATGGTTTGATGCCGTGGATTCGGAACCACACTTTCACGAAATCCGTTGGTGCTCACCCTCGTAGGCATTAATCACAAGTTTTTACCTTGCGGCAGTGTTAATTGGAGAGTCGTGGGAGAGGAATTTTTATTGCAGCGGGCGTTGTCTTGCTGCTGTTGATGATAGTGATTGCTTAGAAGAAGCGGATTTAAGGCGTAAGCCTTACTTGCCCCATTGAGGGAAAACCCGCCTGTGTATGTCTTTGCGTGTTTGTTAACACTCGACGGTACCCATAAAAAATTCGGCCTCCCCATTTTATTTCCTTTAATTTGCCTTTTCAGCACCGCTCTCCTTCAGTCTTTTTGTCTCCAAAATTCTCAACCCCACGCTGAGTAGCATGGAAGTGATTTAAAAAGGCCGGATATATCTGTTTTGCCATGCAAGGGTTTCTCTCACTCTCATTCAACGTGGCAGGTTCCGCTAAATTGGTCTCGCCAGGTTGATCGGGATGAGCAACCTGGATCACACAAATTCCACAGCTGGCAGAACCTGCAATTTTATCCCAGCGCAATGGAGCACCCCTTAGTCGCTGCAACTGTACTACGAGTGGTATGAGGACTCCCTGGCATCTATAAATGCGAAGTAGAGAATGATCAATTCTGCACATGTGGGCATTAACCCATTAGCTATCCCGTCATACGCTTAAGACGAAGCGCGTGCTGTTGTACAGCGGCTACTGTAGTCAAGTTTGCGCGCAAATCAGAAGGAATGCGGAAGCGTCGCGCCGGCGGCTACGTGGAGTCATGCAGTGGTACAACTTCCAGCTGCGTGGCAACGGTTTCGTCACGCCGCAGCGCGCAGCGACTGCGTTCACGAAGTGACTGGGCAGACTTGCGCCTCCTCACACATAAGCAGACTTAAGAGTATCTGCCGAATTTTTTTTCTATGAAACGTTAGTATCATACGCACGATACTGCAAAATTAGGTTAAACAGCAGTTACCCTAGGGCACGTATGCTGGAGTCGTTTGTACTTTTGGTCAAGTCGCGCATATACGACGCGCTGTTGGTGCCGGAGGCGCGGAGCAATTTTCGACACTTCCAAGCTGTACGTATGTGCGGCCGATACCTTAAGCGGCCTATTTTCATGGAACAATTTTTGCGCAGCCCAAAAGTGTAGGCAGAGTCGTAAATATGGAGCACATCGTTATGCCATGCTAAATGTCAAAGCTTCGCTGCTTTGTAAGCGATCTGTTCGCCAAACGGCACTGCGTTTATGCAACCAATCCGAGAATGATCTGAGGGAGAAACAGTTTTCTTAATGTGATAACATTAGGCTGTCGTGCAGTTTCCGGGTGCTCTGTGGCAAAATCCCGTCATTAATCAAATGAGGTCACGTGATACTGATGTCATTACGGTCACGTGACTCCAATGAACAAGTGAGATATCACCGCCATATTATAAAGGTCATGCATCATTGTGACGTCAACACCACCTGCGCACAATGGAAAAGGAACCCATCGAATTGGGAGTAAACAGCTTATCGTCGCCAGATCGAAAGCAGCTGCCTCCTGGTCAGCGTGGCGCTGTGGATGAGCCTAATGGGAGCTCGGGAAGAACAACCAGGGTCTCTCAAGCCACACCGGTGCCTCTTTGAAACAGTCACCTGCCGGGACTGGTGGCTGCACAACTGCGAAAGAAGAGGTATGAGGGCTCACCGCGCTTTGTGAATACGATTGAGAGGACCGGGACATCGTCAGCACGGCGTGACCACCAGTGGAAAAATCATAGGGTGTCCCAATATGTGAAAGTATTTGGACCCCCGCCACGGTGGCTCAGTGGTTAGGGCGCTCGACTACTGATGCGGAGTTCCCGGGTTTGAACCCTACCACGGCGGCTGCGTTTTTATGAAGGAAAAACGCTAAGGCGCCCATATGCTGTGTGATGTCAGTGCACGCCGATCAAAACGCACGAGCGAATTTTTTGTCGTGCATCCGTCGCGCGACACAATTTTGTGTCGCAAGACAAGCTGTCTTGTCGTGCCTTGTGTCGTGCGACAAGGTTCGTGTCGTGGGTTCTTTTGCGCGACAAAGGTGTTTGTAATATGTTCTGCCACACGACAGACATCTTTCCTGTATTTTGTTGTGCGAAGATGGTCCCTGTCGCAGCATTTGTCGCTCGACAGGTTTCTGCCGCAGGTACTGTCGTGCGACAGAGGGAGTCGTGCCGCAAGACAGAGACTGGTGTCCTTAGAAAAGTTGCCTGTAGTGCGTTCAGTCGCGCGACAGACTTCTAGCACGCCTCTTTTCACGTGAGAAAAGTACCTGTCGTGCGGCCTGTCGCGCGACGAAACAGCTTGTCGTGGGATGTGTCGCGCGGCAGATACCTGTAGCGAATTGTGTCGCGTGATAGATACCTATCGTGGGATGTGTCGTACGACAGGTTCCTTGCGAAGGTAATTGTTTTACTGCAGAATTTATAGAAATACTGTCGTGCAGTAGTGTGGCAGCGCTAGGATCAAATTGACCAAAGGTGCGTTAAAGCGCGTTCACTGTGGCGAGTCGCAAAGAGGTTGCGAGGTGCTCTGGTCTGTTGGTGACGGGCACCGAGCGAAATGTAGTGCTCATTCACATTGGCGAATCGAGTTTTCAACTCGCTTCCCGCGACCTGGCTCTCTCACCGAACGAGCATTGGCTTAGATGAGAGGCATTGCTCGAGCACCCACTTAATTCCCTTCTGTTCCCACGTCACAGTGTGACGAAAGTAGTGCTGCTCAAGAGTTTAATGTGACTTTGAAACCCCAGAAAGCTGTAATGTACAAGCGACGAAGCCAACGGTGCCTGAGTATCCGCACGTGCTTGCAGTGGCGGCATGTAGTCAGCCACGACAGCGCCTGCACACCAATCAGCATGCGCAAGTCGAATGGCGATAGTGAAAGTCAGCGTCCTCCTGGCTTCTGTGACGTATTCAAGCCATGTAACATAATGTACCGCTACTACTACATGCGCAGAAAAGGCCAAGGACACAAATACGCACTTAGCGGTAAAGAATGTCGTTAATCGTCAGTCAGGGAAATTTACTCGCCATAATCATCCGGCTATCACAAAGGCAGCTTATAATTCCACCACGCAGTTCTCTGCGTAAATGTTCAAAAAAACCCCGATATCATTTTTCCATGTTTCAGTTTTAAGAGTGTGAGCTCTTACTACTTACGTTCGTCAAGGACACGTCTGTCTGCAGGGAAGGTAAAATTGACCAATGCAGTTACCACACTATATCACATTGCAACAGCGGGCGCGTAGAGCCTCACTTGTCACAGATTACTTCGATCCGTTTTACATATGCCAGTATAGCGGCCATCTATGTGGAACCCCGGAGACACCCATTCGCATCAAACTTGGAGGCCACCGGTTTGACGCAGAAGGATCGAAGTGGTGTCATTTGACTTGTCATGTTCCTGAGGGTAAAATAAATATGGAGATGAAGCAAAAATATGTGTGGGATTCGCACCAATGACCTTTTCGCCCCAAAACCATGCATTCCGGGGACTTGCAGACAGCCATATGGCCTAATCGCTTGTCGCAGAGGGTTCCAGATTTGGTAAAACGATTCGTCTTGTTGTAATACTCGCGATTATACAATTCATTAACTAATTTATAAGGAGGAAACATACAGGATATAGCGATGTTGGCTGTAGATCGCAATAGTAGTGCAAAATCTTTGAAGTAAATGGCGCAGCTTGTATCTTAGAAGTAGGGCGCCTCAATGCTCGCTTGTCTCGCCTCCGCTTTCAGGGTGAGGACACCCTTTGTAGTACCCCGCGCCGCCGTTTCCCCCTCGCAGCGGCATGTTGGGTCACACGCGCCGGTCGCGTATACTGCGTGCTATGCATTTGGGGTCGTTTTTGTGCTGTTGCGCGGCGACTGCCATGGTGCGAATAAACTGGAAATTGACGCTACATGAATGTTTCGCTCGTGGCAGCAATGTTCTGCCAGTTTTGAATGTTTTCTTTTAATATGATGCAGTCGCTGCGAATGCACGCCAATCGAAAAGTTATGACTGGCCGCTGCGTTCCCCACTCAATGGCTACACTGAAAAAGAGGCTGCGGTTATTGGCGCCTCCTTCATAGTCATAATTTATTTACAGTATCAGGGTCGTCGAATGCTGCTGGATTATGCCACATTTGCTGTCCTAAAGTAAAAACTTTACTAGATCCCAAGTTTCTCAGGTATGCCACCAGCGCGGGGGATGATCTGCCGAGCATAGCTATTTTTTTCGTGGTTAACACTCGCTTGTCCAACAATAACAGGGATGACTTTGTCTTATTACTCCGCCATATGTAAACGTTTCCAAGCAGTTATAGGAAATTTTTTTTCTAAACGATCCGTCGCCACATTCTTCTGGGGTGGAGAACTAATGACATGTCTGAAACAATGCGTTCATATTTTCCCGTTTTCTAAAGGCTTGTTCCGCAAAAAAACATTATGCACATGGTCAGAGTTTCCCTTTGAGTAGTGTTGAATAGACGTTGATTGATAGTACGATGAGACACCTTGCTGATTATTCTGCAAGACATCTGTCGTTTTTACTTCTTTTTCTTTGGAAGAATTAAAAATAAACGGTGCAGTGAAATTTGTGATTGAATAAGGCAACATAGCAACAACAAATTTCAGTTGATAAGTATACAAAAACGTTAGTTTTTCTTTCTGTTCAAAGCATGAAGGAAAAACAATAAAAGCGACCGATTCACAAAGAAACCTGAAAAATTCAACTCTAGATTACGGCTTCATTTCAATGCCACTATTCACGCCAATTTCAACTAAGGGTAGTCGGAGCAACACAGGCCGCCTTTCTGGCTCAAGTGGAATTGTCTGCTCTAGTTGCTAAAGACGCTGGCCTGCGGCCTTACTCCATATTCGCTGGTCAAGGCAGTAGACCTCGAATTAGGTACTGGTCCGGGCTAGTTGTTGTAAGTGGTTTTATTAAAATAATAAAAAGGAAGGAAAAGGTTTCTGCTAGCCCCAGCATCTGCCATCGATACGGAAGCAACTGAGCTGGGGCAGCGGAAATAAAGAATAGCAGACAGAATAAAGAAATGAAATGAAAGAGGTGAAGGGACAGGAGGAGAGGATTTGACTCATGTTGAGTAGAAAGACGCGCGGCAGGCAAGCTCTCATCCCCGCTGCTCTCATCAAGAAAGAGAAAAAAACGTAACCTCCAGGACATGCCTGCCCAGAAGCACGCGTGACGAATTTTACGTATCTCGTGGCTATACGTGACGGCAACCAATGTAGCATATTTACCCCAGTAAGGATTTATGGCAAAGCGATACCAAAAATACGGCGCCTCTTCCTGACGACCGTGTAGTTCGCCACGCATGCTCTTTTGCTTACTGACGCGCTTAAGGTAGGTACGGCGCCGGGATATTCGGGGTGAACTGGCGCTAAGAAGTAGATGGGGCGAGAAGGGAGAGGGGAAAGGGGGGTTTCGAAAAAGTGAGTTCCGAAAAAGTGGGGTAGAAGGTGCATTTTGTTTGGCGATTATGAAACTCCAGCTCTAAATAAGCAATCCTGATTGTTGGAAAAGCAATCGAGATGTATAGTATCCGGGTGTACAGATAGCGCTTTAAATGTTACATCCCGTATGAGAATGTAACGAATGTTTGCAAGGCGCCGAATTTCTCAGCAGATGAGCTGCGAAACATCACATATTTTAGCTTAACTAACTACGATTCACTGTTTGAAACATCTCTGGTACCAACCTTTCTTTTTAGAACACCAGGTTTGCGGGTTTTTACACGGTAGCGGCAGTTTTGTCTTCCGAACGGCCCGCTGCCGCATTGCGCTCTATGCAGCCGAACGGGAGAGTGTGACGCAACATGTTGCCGTCGCGGGCAGTGTCCTCACCCTGAAATTGGAGGCGAGCGGGCATCGAGGCACCTATTTAGAAGGAATGTTTCCGAAACTAAACGCCCTCAGATGTTTGTATTTTGTCTCTTCCACGCTTGCTGAGCACCCCGATCTAAACACTTGAAGCTCCCGTAGCTAACGCTCTTAAGTCCAACACTGATGCAGTGTTGGCGGAGAATTTTTTTAGCGGTAATGACGTGCTGCTTATCACAAAATAGCAAAAGAAAACAACTTTACGACGTCTTTCATGGCCTTCGCTGAGAAATTCGTGACGGTGACACGAAAATGTCGCTAAATATAGAGAACATGTAGCGTATGCAGCCGAAGGTAAAATACGGCGGCCGGCGAATTTGAACCGATTTGAACATGGACGCCGAGAATCGTCGTGCGCATGGGGCGCTGCCTCGCGCCTTCGCTTGAATTTCCCGTCGGAACAAGAACCCGCATAGTGGTCAGGTGACGTGGCGTTATACCCCGCAACCCCGCGTCGCTACGGATTGGGTGAGGCGTTCTCTGAAATGACGTCACAAGCGCGACATCCATAAAATGGTGTACTTGTTCAGAACTCCCCCCCCCCCCCCCCCCCCCGTGACCAATGGGCTTAATTAACTTGCGCGAACTCGGGGACTCGCTACTGTGAACGCACATTTAGTGCCCATTCAGACTTGCAAGCCGCAAAGGGCATGCGACCAGCAGTCGCTTGTGATCAGGCAGCAGCTCAACAACGAAATTGCTCACATCTGCAATGGCGGCCTGCAGGCGACCTGAAAACTGTTGTAAATATGTTGTATCGTAGTAATGATAATTAGCAATGAATCAGTAAACGTAGCATACGGTCGAGCCGATCTCTATTCTCCTACTTCGTCGTCGTCTCTCCCCCCATGCGCGCGAGTGCGTGCAGCGCACTTGCCACACTTCACCTTTATCACATTTCCGCCGCACTTAAAAAAACAAAATGTCTAGCGGATGTCATAGTTTTTGAACCATGCGGGCCGCTTCTTTTTGCGAGTATTTCGGCGAGGCGGCGCAGGAGGTGAAGCCGCAGTTGCCGCTGTGGATTTACTACACGAGGGTTGAGGAGCGGCTGCCGATTCCGGAGTGGGCGGAACGGCTGGCATCATATGGATTGAAGGCGCGTCCGAAGAAGGACCCTGGACCACGGTTCCGAACTGTGGACTGGGCGGCGGCATTCGGTTGCCGTCGATAGGCGGCGAAATATCAGCGAAAAGGGCCGCTGGAGCTGAGGAGGACAGTTGCTGCTGAACTACTTCTGGGCGAACCGCAGAAAACTTGGACGAGTGCCACACTCGCCCATCATCCAGCAGATAAGATGCAGGTCCACGCTGCTCCACAACCTTCCGAGGCTCCGAAAACCGAGCTGACAGTTTGCCTCGCACATTTGGTTTGCGGACACGCACGTACTGGCCAATCTGAAAGTCACGACACTGGGCGCCACTCCGCTGGTCCGCATAAAGCTTGTATTGCGCTTGCTTCTCGTCAAGCCTCTGCCGCAAAAGCTTAAGCGCTTTTGTCGGATCCTTTGAGAAGGACTGATCCGGCAGTCCTACGACGTTAAGTCTTGTGCGGGGCAACCGGCCATGAAGTAGGACAGCTGGTGAAATTCCTGTCGTGGCATGGGGCGTACAGCGGTAGACACCGAGGTAGTCCACAATCACTGTACGTAGGTCGCGTCGCTCGCACAGAGCTAGCTGAATGTAGGACTTAAGCACTCGAGTGAATCGTTCAACGAGTCCATTAGCTTGGGGATGGTACACTGAAGAGTAGCAATGGCGTATCCCCCGTTCGCGGAGGAAAGTTTGCATGGCCATTGATGAAAATTGAGGTCCGTGGTCAGAGACAATCTCTTGAGGGTAACCCTCACGAGCGAAGAGGCCAAGCAGGAATTCTTGAACGGTTTGAGTTGTGATGGCATCAGCGAAGACAACTTCTGGCCACTTACTGTAATAATCCATGAGAGTAATCGCGAAGCGGCAGCCACTGGGAGCTTGGTCTAAAGGCCCCACGATATCAATGGCATCCTTATCCCAAGGTTTCTCTGGGAAGGCGACAGGTTGCAGAGGAGCTGCCACCGGACGAGCCGATTTGTCACAGGACTGGCACACGACGCATGTCCGTACCATTTCTTCGACGTGCTCGTCCATTCGCGGCCACCAGTAGAGCTCTCGCAGTCGACTTTTCGTGCGGCTGATCCCGGGGTGTGACTCGTGCGCGATGTCCATGAGGCGTCGTCGCAAACTTTCGGGAACGACGAGCCTGTCACTTCGGTACAAGACGCCTTGCACGACGGACAGCTCCGAGCGCAGGAGATAGTATGGCCTAAGGTTCTCCGGTAGGGATTTCTTGTCCGGCCATGTCGCCGATGTAAACTGAATGGCTTGAGCAACTGCCGCGTCGCTGATGGTTGCCTCTTAAAGCTCTTGTAGAGTCACGGCTGGCGATAGCAGGCAGACGAAGTCGTCGTCACTGGCGTCGAACTCACTGGGCTCACTGCACGATGTGGTCGGTAAGGGAAGGCGAGACAGAGCATCCGCAACAGAGTTGTCATTGCCTTTGCGGTACTCTACAGTGTAGTTGTAGCACAACAGGCGAGCCGACCAACGTGAAATTCGCAACGGCCGATGGCCCGTTCCTTTCGTCGACAGCAAAATGACAAGTGCACTGTGGTCGGTGCGTAGAACAAAAGGCCGGCCCCACAAATACACGTGCCACCGTTCGCACGCCCAAACGCAAGCTAGGGCCTCACGTTCACCAACAGAGTACTTTCTTTCTTGGGGTGTCAAGGTACGGGAGGCAAACGCAACAGTTTGCAAGGAATGGCCGTTGTCTTGCTGAAGCACTGCCCCAAAGCCATATCCGGAAGCGTCAGTCGTTACGACCACGGGAAGGGCAGGATCAAAAAAATGCAACACGTCACATGAGGTCAACATGGACTTGAGTAGTTTGAAGCTTGAATCCGCAGCAGCAGTCCAAGTGCCTCGAAGTAGGGCGCGCATAGGCTCAACGACGTCGGAGTAATGCGGGATAAACTTGGAGTAGAAACCCGCAAGTCCAAGGAGGGAGCGAAGCTCGCTGATGTTAGATGGAGTCGGAGCCTTCGTAATCGCCTCGATGGCAGAAGAAAGCGGAAACAGTCCTTCACCGCTGACAACATGCCCCAAGAAAGTGAGCTTCGGAACATCGAAGACACATTTGTGGTTGAGTTTGAGTCCGGCTTGGGACAGGCGCGCTCGAGAACAGCACGAAGGTTGGTCAGGTGCTCCTGTCGGGAGGTGCCATGGACTATGATGTCGTCGATGTAGAAGAGGACACCTTTGCATCCTTTTAAAATTAAGTGCATCATCTTCTGAAAAGCCGAAGGCGCCGAAGCAAGGCCGAAACACTCATTTGAAGCGGAAGAGGCCACCATGGGTAATGAATGTGGTCAATTCCCGACTCTCAGGGCTAAGTGGTACTTGATGGTAAGCCGAGGCAAGGTCCAACTTCGAAAAACGCTGTGACCCGGCCAAGCTATGTAGAAGTTCTTCCGTTTGAGGCAAAGGAAAACTGTCGACCACAATAGCCTTGTTCGGCCCACGCAAATCGACGCACATTCGGATGGAGCCATCTTTTTTCCGAGCCACGACTATGGGTGAAATCCACTTGGAAGCGTTGACCCGTTCAATGATGTCTTGAGCTTGAAGCTTCTGGAGTTCCTCGGACACCTGCTGACGAATGGCAAACGGCAGCCGTCGGAGCTTGCAAGCAACAGGAGAAACGGAATCCTGCACTCTGACTTTGTGCACGTAGCCACGAGCAACTCCGAGTTCCTTGGAGAAGAAATGTTCGAAGTGTGGACGTAGCTCAGGAGGTAACAGAGGCGTATCAGGTGTTATGGAAAGACATTCCAACGATGCACCTTTGATCTTCATTTGTAGAGCGGCAATGGAATCCGGGACCAGCAGCATTGTGCCTCCCGAGACAACGTACAACAGGATGCAGGCGGTACGGTCGTGGAACTTTGCTGTGGCAACAAAACACCCTTGGACTGTAATCCGAGACTTAGAATGGTCCAATAGTTGAACTGCAGTTGATTTAAGCGGGAAACATTTAGCGAAGAATCGGTGGTATAGATCTTCAGAAATAATTGACACAGATGAGCCGGTGTCAATCAGGAAGCGGATGAACTTGCCTTCAATCAGGACTGAGGCGAAAATTCCGTTTTTTTGATTTTCAACATTGAGAATAGAGGCACTGCTGGAGCCATCCGGCATCGACGATGTGTCAGCAGTATCTGCAACTTGCTGAACTTGAACAGGACGGTCGGACGACTTGCAGAGAGAGTCGAAATGGCCTACCTTGCCGCACCGACGACACTTGCGGTTGCGGGCTCGGCATGCAGGGTTGTTCGCTAGGTGAGTTGTAGAACCGCAGCGGTAGCACATGCGCTCTGGTATTGCAGCAGCAGGTTGTGATGGTTGACTTTGGTACTTGCAGCAATGGGCCTGAGGTGGTGTTTGTCTCGATCCGCGCTCGCATCTCACACGATGTACTGGAGCGTGCTCCTCAGCCAATTCCCTGGCTTCCCGGGAAGCTTGCTCACACTGTCGAGCAAGGAGCATGGCGCGCGACAGAGTCAAGGAGGAGCCTTCCATGAGTAGGCGCTCACGCAGATGGCAACTCGAGGTCTTCTCCACCAGCTGGTCTCTGATCATATCGTCCGCCATGGTCCCAAACCCGCAGTCGCCGACAAGGCTGCGAAGGACAGCGACGTACTCATCGGTTGTCTCTCCTGGAGCCTGAACTCGACGGCGAAAGCGATGCGTGCGGCGATTACATTCACGGACGATTTGTAATGTTCCGACAGGATGGATATCGCCGCATCACATTCGTCAAGGCGGGGCGCCTCGTCACCGGAGTGCGAAGCCGCAGCTGTAGGCGCTGGAGTGGACGACGGCGGCGCCAATGTATATAAAATGCGCTGACCTTCCAGTCCGAGGCAATTCAGCAGGATGGCCTTCCGCCTGTCCGCGCCCAGAGTAGAGACACCAGAGGCCAGCATGTAATTCCGGAACGCCAGCTCCCATTGCTCCCATGGAAGGGCAGGACGACCAGCAGTCGGCAGGAAGGGTGGTGGTGGCTGAAGCCCAGAAAAGCTCATGACGGACGGTGAGCAGGCCACGTGAAGGTCCCGAATCAAAACAGCATCCTCGTCGCCAAAATATGTTATATCGTAGTAAGATAATTAGCAATGAATCAGTACACGTAGCATACGGTCGAGCTGATCTGTATTCTCCTACTTCGTCGTCCTCTCTCCCCCCATGCGCGCGAGTGCGTGCAGCGCACTTGCCACTCTTCATCTTTATCACAAAAACGTCAATCGTGCGTTTTCAAGTTTCGTCTGCTTTGGCACAGTCTAGCTCCTGCGCCCCCGCACTCGGTCCTCTAAAGTGTTCTGGTCCCAGTATGACTGTGTGCTACGACAATCTGAGCGAACAGGAAGATGTCTGGCGGTTTTGATGTGCACCACGGTCATACAGTTAAGCGCCATGATAACGTACGGGCGCCCTTCTCGTGGCCGGCATGCCAGCCTGAATGCCGGCCGCCAGGGTCAGAAAAATGCGACAGTAATGTTTGTTCAAGTCCATAATAAGCTGTCGGATGAAGTATCGTTGGCCAATATCGAGTCGTTGGTAGAAGCGATAACAGGAATACAAACAAATGTATTCCCATAGCGCCTTTAATTGCTCGTGCTCAATCGCGGCTCTCCTGGCCTCATCTGGCTCCGCTCCTGAAGGTGTCGCGGAAACCGAGCATATCTTTGTTTTCCTATGAGACGAGGTTCCCAGTAAAACAATGACGAGAGCAGCTCCTCAGCGCTAGCCAGTTCCGAAGTGCACTCATCTGCTGCATCGATGTGAAACCGGCTAGGCTTAGCGACGACTACAGGGCAGCCAGGGATCAGCGCCTAGTTCAATGCCCGGCGCGCACGCGGGCGGCGTCGTTGCCGAAAGCTCGGCTAGCTTACTGCGGCTCACTCACTGATTGACTCAGCAGCTTGGGACTTGCACTCGGAAGGCTGGAAAATCGAGCAGCAAGCGACTGGCCTGCGACTGAGCGATACTTCATGCCCACGTTTGCAGCACTGATGAACAACTTTTAACGCCCTTATGATTGGGTTATCGGCTGCGTTGCGGCGAGTCTTAATTAATATCGTCCGCGTCGCCATCGTCACCGTTCGTGACGCACAGGCTGAGAACTTCAATTACAGTGCTTGCCAAACAGCTCGTATTTATCGTAACAATACGAACTCCAAAACATGGCTGCTTCGATGCGCTAGTGGGCTCTTGCTTGTGACATTACACGCGATCAGGATGTGGCGAGTGCGGGCCGCTGTTGCATATTAGCTAAAATTGTGACGCAAGTATCGACGTAGTTCTTATCGTAATTGATATCAAAGCAATCCGCTTGTATTGGTCACACATTAAGCTTAAGATTAAATGCCAGTGTCACGCAAATTAATGCATCGCAGATGCTATCCATCGTGTCACTCGCGTTCAACTTATCCACGATATTCACCAGCTTGAGATACGGCGCATTTCGTCGCTGTTTTTGTCGCAACTTAGTGATTTTATCTGGAATCAAACGAAATTGCATTCCGTCAACAGCGTCGTCTGCTCCGTCGTCAGCTAGGGCATCCGGGTCACTTTAGGGGATCACAGGATTGCAGCTTCTACGAACGACATGCCAGAAAAAGTAACTGAAAGCGCTTTTATATTCATAAATAATTTAACAATAAAGTTGAAAAAATACGTTGTCTTTGTTGTGAAGATAGTTTAAATATTCGTGATTTGAAAAACAAACTTCTTTGTGGGTTGCAAATTTTCAACGACGCAAAAGCGCAGCCGACGGCGCCATTGCAGCGCAAACGACGCATCGCGTTTTGTATTATTTGCCTCTTTTAGGCATTCCTTGAGTGCTTGTACGGCGGACACGTGTGAAGAACTCATTCAATAGGAAGGTGAGCAGGAGTGTGTTTTGGAAGTCAACGACCAGAATTACGGGCTCCCAACATTGGCGAGTTTCAACGGGTAAGCCATTAAGAAAGACAGTGCTGCACCGTCTTGTCATCTGTAAAGGGAACGAAGACTCCTGAGCGGTTTTACAAAAAGCGTGGATGAATCGCATGACCGGTGAGTCCCGCTCTGCGTTTCTTTGCTAATGATCTGTATTCACACGTGCTATTTGTATGCGGCTATATAGGGATGTGAGTGGAGGCAGTCTGCACGCGGTTTCCGCAGCTATAATGCGGCGCCAAGAAAGCAGGGCCTATATCCTGCATGACAAGTGTTGTTCCCTTTGTCTTTATGTGCGTATAGTACTCGCGAGCCGTGGTAAATAAAACTGGCACCAGATATCACAACAGAGTTACGCTGTCGCTTGCTAGAGCTGCGAAACTTCGTGCAAAAGCATGAATTTGCACTGCGTAGAAGACGATGAGCGAGAAGTGCCGCGCGATGGAGCGCTCGCGCTAGGCCAGCTTCGATCAGATAGCGCACTATTTTTCTCAGGATTGGTACTTATCGGATTACTGCTTGGGCCTTAAAATTCGTCATACTAAATTATTTTGGGACAGTGATCGCATGTGAAAGGCTGGTGCATAATCCTCGCCTTAACATTTGTAAACATATCTCTTCTTCCACAATGGGACAGGATTTGAGGCAGTGTTATGTGAAAGTTAGATCAATCTTGCGTCTCCTGAGCTGTAAGCGTCGATGCTGCCTCTCCTTCTGAGCACTGTGAGCTGTCGGAGATGCAACTGCACACTTATTTAGGTTTTCTACCTTTTTGCTATATCCCTCACTTGTGCGGCCCACTTTCAAGTCGTTCGCCATTGTCGATGGTATTTTTGTAACTATTTTGGTATTTTGTCGATGGTATTTTTGTAACTATGTTCACTTTGTTATTTATTCTTGGTTGCGTGCCATCAGCTGTGCGGCCGGCGATTCTCCGAGCTCGGAACGCTTCCCAGGCACGGGATCCTACCCACAGACCTCCCTTCACCGCAGTCACTAGTTTTATTTTGGTATATTTTGTTTCTCTTGCCCTGACGTGAATAGACAGTCGACAAATTTGTGCAGTTTTTAATTGTATTCATATTTGTTAAATGCACTAGCAATTTTTGTATGATGGTAAGCTGTGCTGTGAGATATCAAGCTTCTTGCTAGTGAAGGCATGTTTTTCTATTCTCTCTTCTCATTTATCCAAGGCAGACTGGTCGCAACGTTCAATTTAATACCTAGACATTGGTGCAAGGCACCATGATAGGAATTAATGAAAACCTGCGCATCCTATATTCAAATTGGTGTGCAGCACTTCAACCGGCTCATCTTTCAGTGTGGTTATGACAGTCATTGTGACTCTTCTCAAAGAATGTATATGGGTGCATTATATAAAATGTTCATTTCTTTTCTCATGGGCTAGCTCATCGGTATTTTAGTTAATTATATTACGTCTAATTTTAGTTTTTAAAGTAGTAGGCAATTTACTCTCTTGTCATTCATGACATTGCTACAGCCACTGACAGCTGTTGCTCTGGATGTATTCATTTCCAGTTGCCTGCTGCCAGCTGCTATTGGGCCATGCGCGCTTCCTGCCTTCGGCTGTGTCATCCCTCCTGAGCCGTTCATGGTTGTCACAAAATTCGGCGCATTTTAGAAAGAAACGGTGCTGCGCGCAAGTAATCGCGCCCGCGCGCTCTAACTCAGCTCGCCGGCGTGGCGCCGAAGTAAACATAGCCACACGCGGCGTCGATTTATCTAGAATATCGGAGAAGTTTCTGCTCGTTGTCGACGGAGAGGGCATAACCATGACCGCACTAAAGTGATACCCTCTCCCCTTCGCTCTTGCGTCGATGACTCCAGGTGGCGAGAATGACCTAGATTTTTCTGAGCGGTGGTTTCCGCGCTCGACCAATGGGGTCGCGCGCCGGGCGCGAGAAGGAGTTTGTGTAGTTGAAGCTGCGTGTTTGTGCGCGCCGGCCTTGGCGCGAAGAACAGACGCGGTCTGCGCCTATAAATGAGGGGCTGCAACCGCTGTCTGTCAGCCCGAGCCACCGTTTAAGCTTCCGAGAAGCGCGCCCGCTCGACTCCCGGGAGAACACCACTCGCCCAGCCAGGACCAGCGAGGCAACGTGTGCAAACCTGCGGGACGGCCCCGTCGAGCTCCTCAGCTCGTCGGACTGTCGCAGTGCCCGGTGAACAAATCGTGTTTTGGTTGTTTGTCTCTTTATGTGTTAGTGCCCTTTAGGTGCAAAGATTTTGTTCAGTTGTATCTCTCTCTATTGTTACTTTACACGACTTGCATTGTATTTGTAAATCACTTTGTATGTGCTCGTACGAGTGATTGTGAAATCTCTGTATAGCCTCTTCGCTGTACGAACTTTGTTTTGTTTTGTGAACCTTTGGATCCGACCCATCCTCTGGCTTGCGACCGGCGAAAGCTGGGCACAAAACGACAAACCTTTTGTCACTTGGTAGCTGGTCTCCAGCTGAGTTTGCCACGCTGAGTCCAAGGCATCTCCTTTGAGACCGAGACCGCTACCCCCCACGCTCTAAGGGTGTCTGAGAGCGCACGCAAAAGTGCGCGAAGTGGTGACAATGGCAGTTCTTTTTTTTAGTGATGCATATCTTAGCTGCCTATTTATAAAAATATTTTCAACATAGGCTTGCAGCTAGGTTTAGAAACGCATGCAAACTCTACGTGCACTTCACAGCAGTACCATAGCTTATAATAACAGGAACTGTAGACTTGTACAAAATATAACTGGTCATGTAGCTTTTGACGCAGCTGCTCTTAACATAAAGGTGCTTTGACATTGCACACCTGTTGCCTGTTATGCATATGTGACCTCGAAAAGGACCTATATGTTCATTTATCCCTTTAAAAACATTGTGCTCTATAATGATGGTTTTCCATTATTTCTGATACAGAGATAAAATTGTCAGTCAGTATTGTAACATTGCACGATGACAAAAATCCTTGTATGGCATAGCATCCTTGAAATGCACTGGGCAACCTGCTGTCAGCACATATTTATTGCTGGCCTATTGCCACAGCATATGGTTATACTGCACAAACTTGGAACTTGCACGCTCACGAGCACCCTCATGTCAGTAAAAAAAACAGTGGCAATGTTGCCGTACTTTAGAGCTTTGCTCTTAAAAGCGAAGCTGACTGCGGCTCGAAGTTGAGAGCAAAAATATCTCCTTTTCCTCATGTGCAGTCCGCGGTGCTGGTGCCATTTGCCATGTTGACTGACATTTAGTCGCATGATGCGCAGCCAGTTCCCGGAGTTATTGATTTTGTCTTTCGTGCTAATCTGCCGTTAAAATTAGTGCAGAACAATGGTTCTCCAGTTCATCATAAGTAACCGTATCCTATGCCACCTGCTACCACCCTTTTTCCTCAAATTTCCTAATCTCATTTGGCTACCTGATTGCCACCCATTCATGCATTCACCTAGTCTTGGAATCCTCCTAGTGTTTTATTTAGTGTGGTATTGCTTATATCTTCTCTGCATTACAAATGCATTGCACTTCCTCTTTTTATGATTTAGTCAATATATATCTGTTCCCGTTTCTTGCATAAGCAGCTGTTGTCTAGCTGTTTAGAGGGGAGGGGTACTAAATTTTAAACACTAACAATTTTAATTTTTTACTGGTCGTAAACAGGCACATGCTAGCAAGTTTCAATCACAAGTACTGAGTGCAACATAATATTGGCCTACCTAGGAGTCACTTCAACCTTTCACCTGCATTAAGTGAAAACACGGGGTGCAGCCTGAAATATTGGAACATCGTTGAAATCTCTCAACAGTCACTGCTTGCTAGTGATGCTGATGGGGTCCTGTGGACTTGCTAGCAGAACCTATTGGCATAGCACCGGTCGGTCACGCACATAAAACATCTGTGATCACTCTAGAATGACTACAGCAGCACTAATGATGACCAGGTATTCAGTGGTGTGAAAGCCTTTGTAACGAGCGATGCCGACGAGACTTTGACAGTCGGCAAGTCAGGCCTTGGCAGAAAGCTGCGAGCGAAAACTTGTCACCGGCGAGAAAACAGAGTATTCTCTCTCGTCTTTGTCAGTATGTCGAGCATAAACAATAACGAATTACACTGCAAGTGTTTATGTGTGAACACTGACGAGAAATAAACAACACACTACAGTGCCAGCCTCCTTCTGTGACGAGAAAGCCTAGTGAGTACATCTGTGTGATGATGACTGTAGAAAGCGAAATCTTAAGTCCTAGCATGTGAAGTTTGTCATAAGTGTATTTTTGGCAGCAGTGACATGAAATCAATGTTTGCTTACTGCGTAGAACATGAAGAGTGAACTAGATGTGACAATGCTAGATAAGGTGACCCTCTCTGTCTAGCAATGGATTGGTTTGGGAAACGCAGACTTGTGGAAAACTGCTAAGTTACTTCTGATTTCGTTATGTTATCGCTCTAGTATCAGTGACGAGGAATTGTAGTTCATGACTGAGGATACAAATAATCAGTGCGCAAGTGAAGAGAGATAAAATACTCAACAATCTGGAAAGAACATTTTACGATAGGCAGTGAGGTACCGGAAGTAGTAACAGTACATCTAGGCCAGGTCATCTGCACATCTGAGCCAGATCGTGCACAAATGCAGAGCAGTTGAGACAAATGGTTGCGAGTAGGTTGGGGTTTAAAGCCCTTGGAATGCACGCAGAAGTTACGAACAGCGCCTTGCAATATCCTCAAAAGGAAAAATTTTAAACTGCATTGCTGCTACAAATTTGTCGGGAAAACGTTTTACACTAAAAGGTTTAAAATAGCGGATAGTGCCGTGAACAACTGAAAGAAAAATCACAGGGTTAATGCTAAGAATTGGAGGAGAGAGCTGCGTGAGTTGGTAATAAATGGAATGAAAACCTTAGCTGAAATCTCGAATAGACATAGGCAGGACATGCATTTTCAACTTTCCTTTTGGGTAGTGGAGTGGTTGCTGGCAGCAAGGAACTCTGCTCTTGCCTTCATTTTATGGAGATATTGCTTCGTGCTTTAGGACCCAGACCCTGTCATAGGCAGCATATATTTGTAATGAATTATCTGTGCAAATATGTGGCATTGGTAGATTGGACAAACTCCAAAACATCATCAATGCATGCTTACTCTGAACCTGGAAGGGGAACTGCTTCATCAGGTACGTCTGCAAAGGGAAAGCTTGATCACCAAGAAGAATTGTGCCAACTTCTACTCCTTCAATGAGTTTTGTTTCTTGCCGGAGCAGCTCATTAGACAGAGTATCTGGCAGTCGCGACTTCTGAAACAGTACCGGGTCATTGTTCCTACCAGGGCTGCCAACATTCGTGCATAGGTACCTGTATGTGTGGTCGACAACAGCAAGCAGAATGACACTGTACCACCCCTTATAATTGTATCAGTCAGCACCTTCTTGCTTTTGTGGCACACCTCGATATGACAGCCATCCACTCCACCGACATCTTCAGAGAAACCACAGAATGCTGTGAATATACACATGTGCTCGTAAAGCTCAGCTGGTGTTGGGAAATGCGCAAATCGTGCTTCCAACTGCTCCACTACCACGCCGCAAAATTCCCGAAATATCAAAATAACACAGTGACTGCTGTTAATTTACACATGTGCTCGTGAAGCTCAGCTGTTGTTGGGTAATGCACAAATCATGCTTCCAACATCTCCACAACCACGTTGCAAAATTCGTGAAATATTAAATTAAGTGACGCAGTGCTCATGCCAAACAAGTTGGCAGCAGTCCGCTCTTCTGCTGATGTTACGAGGCGGTACAAGCCGATCGCCACGCGTTTCTCCAGCGGAATCGCTTTCGCATGTTGGTATCTTGCCGACTCATGCTTCCACAAACCGACACCATGTACCGGAATGTGCCGCGGTTGATCCGAAAGTTTTCTCGGAGCCCGCTGTCCGGAACCTGCGGAAGCGTGGTCTCGTACCATGAATCTGGGCCCGAGTACGCCAACAGATTTCGCTTACGGACGGACAGGTGTGCCGCCGCCAACAAAAATAGCTTCGGCCGCCCCCGGTGTCACTTCCTCGTCTCTTCAAGCAGGACAATTTCAGCGCTCAACGCCAGCATCTGCTAGCGCAGGAGCTGTAGCGCTGCCTGATGCGCCATGAACGCAGCCCAAAATTGAGCGTCGCCCTCGTTCGCGACAGGCCTGCTAAGGGCCAACATAGGCTTGACACACAAGACGTCTGAAAGATCTTAACTACACAAGCACAGCACTCACTGTGAAAGAAAAGCCACGAAAATAAACAACGATAGCAGTGAGCAGTGATGCGTCGCAGTGAGCAGTCACTGGGAAAAGAGGCTAAACTAGATAAAGTGGAACGCGCAGTCGGCTACGAAGTCGACTGTGATCATTGTTTAGAATTTCATTTTAGCTTTTGGCTAACGACAGCCACAAGCACTAATAATAATAAAAATATTAATTGTTTTTTTTGGGGGGAAAGGAAATGGCGCAGTATCTGTCTCATATATCGTTGAACACCTGAACCGCGCCGTAAGGCAAGGGTGAAGGAGGGAGCGAAAGAAGAAAGGAAGAGAGAGGTGCCGTAGTGGAGGGCTCCGGAATAATTTCGACCACCTGGGGATCTTTAACGTGCACTGACATCGCACAGCATACGGGCGCCTTAGCGTTTTTCCTCCACAAAAACGCAGCCGCCGCGGTCGGGTTCGAACCCGGGAACTCCGGATCAGTAGTCGAGCGCCCTAACCACTGAGCCACCGCGGCGGGGTCACAAGCACTAAGAAAAAAGTTTTTAAACAGGCCTTTGCACAAGAAACAACGTTTTTCCTCTCATGTGTTGTTTTCAATGTAGCCCTGTTTAATAATACGCCTCAGTGGGCGACGTTTTAACTTCACTGAGGCGAGTATCACATTATCTGTTTCGTTGCACTAACCGAGATGGCTAAACTGAGTAAGCGCGGTGAACTGCAGTTAACGCTAACCGCCTTTGCACCAGAAACAACGTTTTTCCTCTCATGTGTTCTTTTCAATGTAGCCCTGTTTAATAATACGCCTCAGTGGGCTACGTTTTAACTTCACTGAGGCGAGTATCACATGATTTGTTTCGTCGCACTAACCGAGATGGCTAAACTGTGTGTAAGCGCGGCGAACTACAGTTAACTCTAACCGCGGTTAACCGCCTTAACTGCAGTTAAGCTTAACCACGGTTCGGGCTGCCCGTGTAAAGAGGGTATAAGTCTTCCCGCTGACTTTGTGAAGGCAGTCACCGTGGACAGCGGCATGATGTAACCCGATGGCACGCAGCTTGCAATTCTTCCTCTGCATGGCTCTACGTAGACACCCTCCTACTAATCAGCCCGGTAAGTCTGTGAGGGCAGTCGCCGCCTGCATACCAGTCCGTGATCCACCTTAAGGGTATGACGGGATAGCTAATGGGTTAATGCCCTATATGCAGAATTGGTCTTTCTCTGTATACCATTAGATCTCTGGGAGTCATTCCAATCCTGGCGAAATAGTGCAGCGGTTAAGTAATGGGCTACTGCCCAGGGATGGCAGGTGCTGCTACCGGGCAAGCTTGTCCGATTCAGGTCGTTCCGATCAAGATCGGGCAACCAATCATTAATCAAACAGCTACCTGTGAATTTGCCTGAGGATGTCATCTGTTATGGACACAAACACACACACGCACGCACGCACACACCAGGTGGTTCATGCAACCGCGCGACTAATCGTTAAAAGTAGGCTTTTTGAAGCAGCAGTATCAATTTTTGTGGCCCAGGAATCCCAGCGTTCGCAAACACCAGAAAAGCTAGCGAACTGTTTAACCATGCTAAGCTGGTTGACTAGTTCCTAATAGTTGACTACTTGGTTATGAGAGTTGGGCGCCTGGTTGCAATTAGAGATTGCAAGCTGGCTGCTGGTTATTGCCACATTAGTTTTTAAAGCTTCAAAAGCTCGGTTTCGACAGCGCTGTGGTTCAACAAACTTCTGCCATTTCTCTCGCAATTCGAAAATACGGCGCCCAGTGTGTGTGATCACCGATGCTCATCGACAACTTCAGTCCACGAGGCAGGTGTCATGTGGCCTGCTCTGCCCCGCCTCGGCTGGCGGAGCGAGATCAGCGAGCAGTGGTGGGCTCCGACGGTCACCGCTGCTTGCTAATAATGATGAAATTGTGTTGGAGGCCTAATGGAGGTCGTAAAACACACTAACCTCCAAACTTTCAGTGCATTGTTGACTTGCAGCGTTATCTGAAACACATTTCTGCATAGGAATGTAAACTATTCCAGGAAAAGTAACACGCCTTTAAAGGTAGTAGGACTTACTTTGAGGTAGGAACTGGTTGTGACAGATGTTACTAACCTGTAAGTAACTGCTGTTAGTGACGGGAAGGTCAGTAACAGGTACTAAAGCATTGGGTTCGTAACAGCTGCTATGCGCAGTTAGTAAGAGGAAGCTAGAAGTATTTACTAAGAAAATGAATAGAAACTTTGGCATATGTTGCTAGGCTCTTCGTGCGGTGTGCTGGCTTGGCTTCTTGAATTGGTGGATACTGGACAAATGAAAAAGCATCATAGTCAATTTGATGGTTGGTTTATGGGGGTTTAACGTCCCAAAGCGACTCAGGCTATGAGAGACGCCGTAGTGAAGGGCTCCGGAAATTTCGACCACCTGGGTTTCTTTAACGTGCACTGACATCGCACAGTACACGGGCCTCTAAAATTTCGCCTTCGTCGAAATTCGACCGCCGCGGCCGGGATCGAACCCGCGTCTTTCGGGCCGGCAGCCGAGCGCCGTAACCACTCAGCCACCGCGGCTGCATCATAGTCAATTTGACTAATTCCCGAAACCAGTCAGAGCTATCATAGCGTACTGGCCGTAAATCATATACTTAGGTTTTGGTTTATGGGGGCATTACATGTTCAAATTATGCGGGGTGGTTGCATCGAACAACCTTACCAAGCGCACACAAAGGTTCAGAATGCAGGAAAAGCACAAACCAGAAAGGGTCACGCACGCGCACTCCAAGTTCACAGGTGAATCTTTCTCTGTCATATACTCCGTGAATCTGGCTCTCCATTAGGGACTTGTGGCTTTTACCCTTTTAACTAAGGTACCAACGTTAATTATCATGTTAAGATTGTAGAAACAGCCTTGTCTACCAAACCGCACGGCCCTGAAGAATGGTTTGATTACAAAACCAATTTATTCGCGAGATAGTCTGAGTCAGTTGTGTTCTTTGACTTTATTTTAGTGTTACAGGAACGGTTACTAACTACGTAGTTACTAGCGAGCATAATTGATAAAAAGGTAGCAAATGCTGCTTTTTACTAATTCTTCCTTGAAGACGGTAGTAACTAGCAAAAAGTTGTAATGCGAAACTACATTTTTACTAGCTTTTTTTTTAAGAGTACTCAAACTGAATACGAATTTTTACTCCTTTTTGGAAAGAGTGCTATCCAGGCCAGAACCAAGCACGGTGCAGCAGAGCATGTTCTTGCACTCCTAACAAGAACGATCGATCTATAGGAGTCTGACAATTAAGTGCTGGTGGTGGTGGCGCAGACCATGCGTGACGTACTTTCAATCATCCCGGGAGGAGGAATCAAGATGCCGTCAATAACGGCGCCAAAATGTAGGCGGATTAGATTGCCGAAATTCTGGGTTCTCAGGTTTCTCAAGCTTTTGAAATCACTTCGTCTATGGTTGGGTTTAGGCGTGCTTATCTGCCAATAAATCGGTATTTTCCTCACCTTGAAGCGGCTCCCATTTCATGAAAAACAGATCACCGTCTGAGGAGGTGGCGCGTTTTAAGCAAACGCGAATCTTGGTGATAACCCGTTGCACTCAACATCAGTGCAGTGGCAAGAAAAATTCAGGCGTTTCTTAACTCAGAATGTTCCAGTTCTGTGCACGATTTCATCAGCGCCTTAGGTGCTTGGGGGTCTTTCGGAAGCTCTCACAGAACGTTTTTCATTTTACAGGAAGAGTGACACTTTCAAATGTTACTAAAAGTTCTCTCTCATTGACGAAAGCCGCCGTATCTTCCCCCGCGTATTGAGCGCTTTATTATGCAACATAACGAGGAACAGTGCAAGCGATAAAGGCCAGGAAATGGGCGTAGATCAGTAAAGGAACACCTATTTCTCGGATATGGTGCAAAAGAAAGCGGATTGGCATGGGTGGAAAACAGCGCTGCATTCATTCTTAAGTTTGGGTGAAACCAATTTGTTCGCTGACGTATTCCACGCAAACTAAGATTGTGCGCACGGCCATCTCAGGATTGGTTGGTTGGTTGGTTTTTGGGGAAAGGAAATGGCGCAGTATCTGTCTCATATATCGTTGGACACCTGAACCGCGCCGTAAGGGAAGGGATAAAAGAGGGAGTGAAAGGAGAAAGGAAGAAAGAGGTACCGTATAGTGGAGGGCTCCGGAATAATTTCGACCCCCTGGGGATCTTTAACCTGTGCTGACATCGCTCAGCACACCGGTCGCCTTAGCGTTTTTCCTCCTCAAAATAGAAAATTGGTTTTCAAAAAAGTAAATAAGGAAGTCGCTGTCTCACATATCTCGGTGGACACCCGAACCGCGCAGTAAACAAGGGATAAAGGAAGTGGTGAAAGAAGAAAGGAGAAATAGGTGCCGTAGTGAAGGCCTCCGGAATATTTTCGACGACCTGGGTGGTGGTGGTGGTGGTGTTCGGGAAAAACGTTTATTTTGCTCTATTTACATATGGATTTAGCGGTTCTTCAGATGGCTTCTTCCATCTTGATATCCAGGGTTGGTGCCCTAGTCCAGGGCCCTACTGAGGGTAGCTGCCGTGCGAGGAGGCCTTACTTGCCCTCGCTGGACTTTCAGCACGTCGCTGGAAAGCATCCTCTCCCACTGTTCCGCACTCGAGTTTTCTATTATGGTTACTTCTTTTGCTTTTTGGCAGGCCCACGTGATATGGTATAGCGTGGGCTATACTCTATTTTCTCTATTTTTCATATACCTTGAACTCCATAGCCTTGTCTCAAACTAATTCATACAGGTACCTCGGCATTGAGATAACGACCAGTCTAAAACGGGCAGATCACATAACGAAATTATGTGCTAGTGCTTCCAGGACACATGGATTCATCAGGAGATCACTTGCCTTGCCTCCTCCAGCCATCAGAGAACTAGCATATGCAACATATATTCGCAGCAAACTTGAATACGACTCAACAATATGGAACCCTCACCAGGCCTACCTGATTGACTCACTAGAAGCCATCCAAAACCGGGCAGCACGTTTCATCACATCGCAGTACAAACCTCGGCTCAGTGTTACTTTCATGAAATCATCTCTCGGTCTGAAATCTTTAGCGCTTCGCCGAAAAATTTCAGTTCTGTGCCTCTTCCACAAACTGTACTTTAACTTTCCAGCACTTCGGGAAAACCTCCTGCGCACTCCGGTGCGATCATCTCGCCGCTTATTTCATTCCTCTAGCATACAACGCTTGCACGGCTCCACCAATGCATTCAACAAATCGTTTCTTCCTTGTGCAATTGAATTCTGGAATCATCTACCCGAAATCATTGTTGTTGAGACTAATCCTTCCAACTTTAGGCAGCTACTCATCGAACATTTTCAAGAATAATAAAACTTTCCTATACCCGGTGACAGCTACGATCCATTGTAAAACAACTAAGCAGTTTGTTTGGACACGTTTTATTACTTTAAAGTGTATTTCTGCGTGGCTGTTCTTCCCAATTTCTTTGATTGACTATATTAATTAATTTCTCTTATACCTTGAATAGTTTTAGCAATTTTGTTTGCCTTTTCATATGTATGACCGTCGGACACTATGTATCCCCCCCTTATGTAATGTCCCTACGGGACCCCTAAGGGTTAATAAATGATGATGATGATGATGCTTGTCCCCGCCCCAGGGGTATGTGTTCTCATATTGGGTAGGGTAAATTTTGTTTAGTATATATAAGTTCGGGTGTGTCCCCGTTTGTAGTTGCCGCCAGATTACGGCTTCTTCTCTGTTGAGTTGCTTGTCTGGTGCCGGATATCTTATTCTGGCCCCCTGAAGTAGTTTAGCGTGTCCGCGTATGTTCGGCCTTCGGGTTCTGGGTACTCTATGGCGACAGTGTTTTTGGACGCCCGGTTTGTTGCGTACCCTCGAGGTATCCTATCTGCCCCCAGATTGCCCTCGGCACTCGTTTGTCCCAGTATCCAAACTATCACGTGTTTGCTTTGTTTGTCTGTGGGTCGGCCGTTAGAACGGAGTATGTTCAGCGCTTTCCGACTGATCCTGTCGTTCATGTAATTCCGGCATGCTGTTTGCGAGTCTGTTAGAATCGTTAGGAATTGGCATAGTCGGTAGCCCTCCACTGCCCCTAGAACTACGGCCACTTCATCGGCTTCACCTACAGTGCAATTCCGTATTGACGCGCTGGTGATTGCCCTGAGGTCCGGGCCAATCACCGTCGCCAACGATCTTTAACCTGCACAGATATCGCATGGCACACGGGTGCCTTTTCCGTTTCGCCTCCATCGAAACACGGTCGCCGCGCTCGGGTTCGAACCCTGCTACTCCTGCTCAGTAGACGAGGGTCTTAACGACAGAGCCACCACGGCGGGTCTGAGTTTTCTTCCAAAAGAAAAAAATAGCTATTCAGTTTCTGTTGTAAACGGCTTCCTAGCCTGTATTTGAAGAAAGATATTTTTCCCAGCGCGCCCGTCGTCCTATTATGCTTACATTTGATAGCAAAACACAGTGTAACTAGAAAATTTCATGAGAATCTAGTTTTATGCATTGATACGAACATTTTTTCAGATAACTATGACTTTAGCCCGCAAACATAACACCCTAAATATGACGCAAAGCTTTGTAAGGCTTTTTTGTTCATGCTGGGAGCCACTGACATGCAAGTTTATAACCTTATTGGGAGGCGAGGAAATCTATCTATCTCGACGAAATCTAAATGGCTATCTATATGGCAAGCTTTGAGCCTATAGTGCAACTCTTTGTACGGCGTTACTTATCCCCGTAAGAGCTTTACACTCCTTATCTCAAAAGTTCTTGATTATATGTATTGCTTGAGGGCCTTGACAACGGCGGTGATTCCATAATCGACGACCACAGAGTACACTGTCGGTTTCGCTGCCGCTTATCTTGTTTGCGGACACAGGTTGGGTCAGAATAGGCCGAGTGCCTGGATATTCTTTTTTCTTCAGTGGACATCCTTGCATGCTGTTAACGCATTCACGTGAAAACGGGAATCCCGTTTTATTTTTATTTATTTCCATACACTGTTAGCCCTTGCGGGCTATTACAGAGTTGAAATGGTACAATCAGTCGATACAACTAAGTTGCAGCTTTACATAAATAAAAAGCGCACATATACGAAAGCAGACAACTTTTAAATTCTTACAAAAACTTTCTTTTTACATTATTCATAACTTATATCAGAACAGTTCTAAACGTGAAGTAATCGAATGAAAAGAATTTCGTGCCTCTTAGGACTTAAATTTTGTTAGAAAGAAAATTCTGAATTTTGGAAAAAATAATATTTGCCGCATGGGTAGGCGAACGTATGCCATCCTAATTTCCTGTAAATATAGAAAAAGGTGGCAGAGTTGCTTAGGATTACTGAATTCGATTGAATAAAAGAAAATACCTTAATACAAAGCTTTTTAGGCCAGAAGGTAATTCTCGTGAAATTTACTGTAGGCTGCAATAACCTCAAAGTGTTCGTCATACAGATTGTCATACATATGTCAAACAAATATTATTCAATTTAGACGCACGTTTCATCCCGGCCACGACGGTCGAATTTCGATGGAGGCGAAATTTCAGAGGCCAGAGTATTGTGCGACGTCTGTGCACGTTGAATAACATCAGGTGGTCAAAATTTCCAGAGCCCTTCACTACGGCGTCTCTCATACACTGAGTCGCTTTGGGACGTTAAACCCCCATAGATCAAACCAAACCTTTTCAAAGGCATTCAATCGTAGTAAAATGTCGTACAAATTGATGGCATTTGTATGGCAAAGCCTGTTAGAGGCTATTCCATCATAGAGCTTTTTTCAGTAGGAAACATTTAAAATTGTGCATCTGCGCCCTATACCGCCATTGATCCACACTCCCTCTTGGCTGAAATAAACGTTGCCGGCAGCGGCAAGGAGACAGGCGCCTACCGGGCTCGGCGCTGCTGCATTAGGATGCTGCTATAGGCATCGTGCAATGAAGTTTGCCTTCACCAGTGTCGCCCCCCCTGGCCACGAGTATGAAAATTAAGGTAATTAAGAAGTATCCGGGCTATTAGTTGCTGCAGCATTGAGATGGACTACACAGTGTGCCTAGTGTGCAGTTTATGATTCAATATTAGACATTGTCTGCTCGACACTACAGGCTCACATTCCACACCAGCAGCGCTCCAATCAGAATCATGGCTGCCGTCCTCTTCGTGTTCTGTTCGGATCCTCATGGCATTTCGTGGAGGACACGGCTGATGGTGGGACTGCCTCTTCGTCTATTTGGCGTCAAACTCCTTTCTGATCAGCAGCGTGACTTTAAGGTGATTTCTTATGATCTGAAGACAACACTATTAGGAGAGGAGTAGTTGCGGCCTGCTTTGGTAGAGCTATTAGCGATGTATTAGCTTAGCTGAAGAGTGAATAAGTGCATAAAATAAGGCCGCTGATTGCTGTGGTAAGCTTTCGCAGACCTCTATTGTAACTATTTTTTCTGATTTCTCGTGCAAATTTACTACACCTAAAGTCGTTATAATGATGCTGTGGAGCATAGGCTGAATTATGCTATTAGACGGCACACGAACAAGCTGTACAGGTCTCAATGGGCCTCATTCTGTGCTAGTTTGACTGTGTTCTCACCGATAACAAGGATATGGCGAGTTTTTGGCAGCCTTGCTGGAGAACCTCGTCCTTCGAAGCCTTTTGAACCTCTTGCAATACGCAAGGAAAAACCTATTGCATGCTTGGCAGAGGAATTTGCAGACGGAAATCGTACGCGCTGATTCTGGAATAGGTATATATATGCACCACTGCTTCCTCCAGGTCAACCATGGACGTCCCGTCCGCGCTTTGTGAGCTTCGGACTGCGCTCAGTGGCCTACGGCGCCGGTGTGCACCAGGTCCCGACGGCATCACCAATCAAATGCCGAATAATCTGCTCTTGCAACTCAGAAAGGAGCTCCTCAACTTCATCAACCGAGTTTGGGAGGCTGGCGATGTTCCTGCGTCATGGAAGGTGGCACACGTAGTTCCAGTACTGAAGCCTGGCAAAGTCATGACAGACCTTGCCTCGTATCGCCCTGTGTCATTGACCTCCTGTGTAGCTAAGTTGATGGAGAAGCTGGTAAATGAACGCTTATCATGGTGGCTTGAGGACAGCAAGGCACTGCCAACATTTATGACAGGATTCCGCCGAGGTCTTAGTGCTCAAGATGGCGTCTTAGACTTGATTAGTCACATTGAACACCAGAGAGCTTTCGGCATTTCCACCTTAGCCATTTTGCTTGATGTTGCGAAAGCTTACGACAGCGTGCTTCAGAGCTCAATTCTAAATAGTTTGCAAGGCATGGGCATACAGGGCATTAGGTTAAGATTCATTTACAAGTTTATAAGTGAATGCGCGGTTCTTGTACGGTTAGGGAGTACGTTAAGCACCGAAAGGGTTCTATCACGAGGTGTGCCTCAAGGAAGTGTTCTTTCCCCCACGCTCTTTAACGCCGTAATGGCTGGCCTTCCTGATTCGTTCAACAAAGTTGCAGGCAAGTGTATATGTCACTTTATGATGACGACATCTGTATTTGGATTACTGGCTACCAACACAAGCGATTAGCCCTGATAGCTCGATAGGCTCTACTTTTGGCACAAGCTTACCTTCAAGGTGTGGGGTTGTCTCTGTCAGTGGACACATCCGGCTTTATTTTGTTTCCAGGTGTAGGAAGACGTCAAGCGCGGTTGAAGACAGACCTCGGTCACTCTTGCATCCGTCAATTCAGCCATACGCGTTTCCTGGGCGTCATTATTGACTCCTGTCTACAGTGGCGAAAAGCTGTAGACGCGATTGTTTCATCTTATCTTCTCGTCTCAATGTGATCCGTAGAATTGCACGTGATTAATGGGAAAACCATCCTTCTTCAATTGTCAAACTTCATGAGGCGCTGGTGGTCAGCCGCATAATGTATCAATTACCTTTCATTTCCCCATCGGCATCACAGCTTGAACATCTCGAAGTTGTCCGTAGAAAGGGCCTAAGAAGAGCCATTGAAGTTCCCCTGGCGGCTGCGAATAAGGCAGTACTTCATGAGTCCCTCGAAACCTCTTAGCGTTATCGCTTCTCAGAGACTGCTATTGCATCTTGACCGATTAGGAGAGACGGTAGCTGGGCGATCCCTTCTCCAGCGGCTCTGCAAGAGATATGAGTCGAAGGCTTACTTGGCGCTCAATACTCTTAGTTCTTTAGGCATTAATGTCCGAAGGCAAAGAAAACGGTTCACACCCCCCTGGTCTTTTCCGACCCTCGACTGCAAGGTCACATTTCTCCATGTGAGCGCAAAGCGCTGCGTTCGCTTGTCCTGTGGAACACGTGGAAACAGAGTATGCCTGCCATCTTCAAATTTTCACGGATGGTTCTGTGCACAAGGTCAAACAAGCTAGCCCAGCGGCTTTTTACATTCCTTCTTTGGACTGTAAGTGGCCCGTACGCTTTACTGCTGTCATATCCTCCACAACGGCTGAAAGTGTTGCTATTGAGGCAGCTTTACGGAAGTTAGGGTCTTGTCCGGCTCAACCTGTTTTCATCCTAACTTATTCAAAATCTGCCCTTCAGAGGTTAGAGCGAGGATTCCTTACGCACGCCTTGCCTATAAGCTCTCTGCGCTTGGTACAGAATCTGCACAGCAGAGGCTTTACTCTACATTTCCAATTGGTGCCCTTTCACATAGGAGTCAACGGTAATGAGGTGGCAGACAGACTCACCCATAAAGCTCTCTCAAGAATTCTATCAAAAAAGTACCTCAACATGGAAAAAGTCTCTTCAGGAAAATGGTGCTCGATCACTTCAGTACCCTGTGGAGTGCGTCCCACAAGCCATATGTGACCAAGGGACTGAGAATATCTCAGGCGACCCTTCTACATCAAATTCGCACAGCCTCTGCTCACACTCCTGCCTGGATGCATAAGACGGGCATAGCATTGTCTCCGCTATGTTCTTGATGTGGTGTGTGCGGAGATATGGAATATTATATTATGTACTGCCCAGAGTACAGCGCGGAAAGGCATGTGATGTTCGCTTCCTTCAAGAAGACAGGAACCCGTCACAGCACAGTGCAGGACATTGTCTACCCGAGTGGAAACCAGACATGCAGAAGGGAGGCTGCACGCCTTCTTTTAACATTTCTCCAGAACACGGATCTTGTTTCTAAATGGTGACAGCAGGAACGGAGTATTGCCTACTGTGATTGATTGTTTGCGTAGATGGTGTCTTCCGGAGGGGGCTACTTTATACTGTGAGTGAATGTGTGCATGGATTGTGGCACTACAATGGCCTATGTTCTGCTGTGACTGAATATGTGCATAGATGCTGACTTCTGGAGTGGACTGGGATGTGGAATGTGTGGATTGATTGTGTGCATAGATGGTGACTGCGGGAGAGAATGTGTGCTATTATAAGAGACTGTGCGCATAGCGGGGTAGATGCGGCATTGTTAATATAGAAGGGGCGCTGCGGTGGAGCAATTGCCGGCAAATAAAGCAAGGCTAACCCCACCTGTAGCGTTCAACACCTCAACTCAACTCATACTTGACACACGCTGATGCTGGAGCTTCGACGGATATCTAGAGCTTAGACTACACATTTTAAGTACACGTTGCCAAAATTCACATAGCGGCTGTGGCTGTGTAACACTGTTGCGAACGCGTAACCAGTGCCCGACTGAGGAAGGGGAACGCTATCGCGTGCAGGTTCGAACAAGCCAACAAACAGATCAGACAAAACAAAACAAAGTTGTGCTTAGAGTTTAAAGGAAAAGAGCCGATTCGAAACGAACACAAGAAAAACACACACTCAACACGCGTGCAACACAACAGAAATAAAGCAAAGCGTTCACCAGGTACTGAGCGTCCCAGGTGAAGAGGGGATACCTTGCAGACAGGACAGACGCGGGTCGACGTAGTGCGACGCGTCGCTGGTGTTGCATCGAATGAAGCGGCGAAGAAGAGCCACGTGGAACTAGGAGCGGAGAGGACCACAGGGAGGCGCGGGTGGACTCCCGTCAGCAGCCCGAAGAACTTGGCAGCAGCAGAAAGAACAAGCGTAGCCGGGACCCGTCGACTGCGTCCCGAAAATCCGGAGGCTCAATGCAGGCTATTGATCCGAGCCTCTCGAAAGCACGGACCCTCAATCCATCAGCTGCCACCTCCAAACTTTTGAGGGACGCAGGAGGCTCTCGTCGGTGACCCAAGAGAGGTCCACGGCACCACGGACCCAACGTTCTACGGATGCCACCTCCACGCTTGAATGACCCGATCTCCGCTGCGCTGTCTCCCTTCCCACCTCGGTTTTCTGACACGTCACTCTTCGCCCCACATGCTCGCCACGCTCTTCGTCGCCGTCGCCTCGCACACATTATTCACACGCGCCTATGCACAACGCTAGGTTGGCAAGCACTGCTGCGCTCTGCTGTCCGGCGCACCATTGTCGACGCAAAGCGTTCAAAAATCCCGGGACGATTTCGTGGGCACAACACATATGCCCCTGTTCAGAAACGTTTTTTCACATAGAAAAAACTGCCATTGGTGAACACAGCACTTACGCTCATGTGGTAAACGGACTAGTTAGATGCTGCCGAAGTCACCGAAGGCACTATACACAGTGAAACATGGAGGCGCATGGAAACGCGCACATAAGAAACATGGGATCAAACATTATACATCAGGCAAAAGGGAAAATAAAAGTCATACAAAACATCAGACACCAACTTTAAACATGTCTGTACCATAAACGTGTACATGTGCACATTGAACAACCCATAACCGGAGAACGAAACAAGAAGAACCACCCACAAACACTACCCCATGTGTTTTCACAGGCAACGATTGCAAACACACCGGATAGTAGCACTGTACATTGGGCATAACCGTCCGGTAATTTACAAACGACTCTTGCAATCGGCGCCTATATTTTTGGAGCCCTTGATGTACTATACACGAAGGGTGTACTCTTGTAATGTTAAGCTCCAACGCAGTAGCCTGCTGTTCAAGTGCTTTGCCTTTGCCAAATATTGCAAGGGCTGGTAGTCAGAGTTAATGATGAAGAACGTTCCATACAATAATATGTGGAATTTCTCAACAGCCTACACTATCGACAAACACTCACGTTCAATCGCTGAGTAGCGAGATTCGCGAGGTAACAACTGTCGACTCGCATATGATACCGGTGGAGGACTCCATCATGATCCTGCTTAAGAACGGTGCCTACTCTGACCTCGGAGCCATCTGTGCGAAGCACGAACTGTTTACTGAGAATTGGAGCTTTTAATACGGGCCTGGAAGCTAACGCGTTCTTGAACTTGTCATGAGCGGCTTGCCGCTGTGGTGTCTAAGAGACAAGTTTGCGTTCAATTTTGCGTGTCAACTTCCCGAGCGGTTGGACTTTGTCGGCATAGCCATGTATGAAATCGCGGTAGTATCCGGCAAGCCCTAAGAAGTAACGTACTTGCTTCTTAATTTTCGGAGGCGGTACGTTGACATGAGTTTGCACCACCGTTTCCAACGGTCTGATTGTGCCTTCTCTAAGCTTGTGTCCAAGAAAAGAGATGTTAGTGGCTCCGATTTCACTTCTCTGCGGTTTGATAATGAGGCCGGCCTCTCGTACCTTGCTAAACAGCCTGTTCAAAGTCCAAACATGTTCTTCCCAGGAAGAAGTCGCTACGAGAACATCGTCGATGTAATGGAGGACATTTTCTATGGCCTGTAACACGCATCAGGCACGTAAAGATAGCCGATGCTGTCTTAATGCCGAAGGGCATGTAGACGAACTGATAGTGACCGGATTGGGAAGGGAAAGCAGTCTTCGGTCACGAAGCTTCCTCCAAGGGAGCTTGTCAGTAGCAAGGGGAAATTTGAAAAGTAAACCTTGGTTCCAACATCCGTACATATTATATCTGTTCTTGGAATGGGATCTGTATCAGACACAAGAACATAATTGATGCGTCGAAAGTCGATGCAAATCCGATAGGTGTTGTGTTTCTTTTTGATCATAAACAGGGCGGAGTTTTTTTCCAATTTTAAACGTTCAATGACCCCTAATTTCATCATCTCGACAGTTTCCTTTTCAACCACGTCCTTCATGGCAAAAGGCAACGGGTATTGCGGGGTATTCACATCAGAAGTCGAGAGACTCAGTTGACACTCCACTAGATTAGTCTTCCCGATGATCTAAGAAAAAATGTCTGCATACATGTCAAGTAAGCTCCGAATCTCCTTCTGATTGTCTTCATCGAGCTTGGTGGAGATCTGCACAGCTTCAATTCCTTTACCGTGGTCCGTGCTAAGGGTAGGCAGTTGTTCTTCTGAGTCACTTTCTTCGATTATGACAAAAGATGACGCATGCACGGTCCCTTTGGACGCACGCTCTTCGTACCGCTTTAGCGTATTGATGTGGAATAGCTTCTTAGTGTGGTCCAAGTCGATCCAATAATACACGTCGTTCTTTTTGCCAGAAACCATAAATGGACCTTTCCACTGCATCAAGAGTTTATTATGGCTGCTCGGCAAAGAATGAGGGCACGGTCTCACACCTTTCAATGCTGCTTCTTGCTGTTCCTGTCATAGTATCTGTTCTGAGACTGTTGGGCACGCAACAAATTTTGATGTGCCGCTCTCAGAGTTTGCTCGAAACGTTCTCTTAGATCGTGAACGTATCCATAGGTCGTATTCTTGTGTTCTTTCTGCTGTTCCCTGGTCCAGAGCTCTGTGAGGACTGCGAACGGTCTTCTTACATGTCGGCCAAATATCAACTCAAACGGAGAAAACCGCAGGGTCGCCTGCGGCACCTGTCTGTATGCGAACAGAAGCGGTGCGATATAATGATCCCATGTTTTGGGCTGCTCCTCACTGAGCTTCCGCAGCATCTGCTTGAATGTACCCTTAAATTTCTCCACCAACCCATTGCACAATGGATGGTAAGGGGTCATGCTGACATGTTTCGCCGCGAAGAAATCATTGAGCTCTCTCATCATTTCGGAAGTGAAACAGAAGCCCTGGTAAAAAGGATCTTTTTTCAAAAACCTATTCGTAAAAACATCTCCACCAAAGCTTCTGTCACGGTTGCTGAAGCTGCCTTTGGCAGGGCCACGGCGTCGGGATACGACGTGGCGAAATCAACGATAATGAGAATATATGCCATTCGCCACCAAGTTCAATAAATGGTCCAGGACGACGTGATACTTGTCACGATCTGAGGCGAGCTATTCCACCATGCAAAAAGAATGCCTGGCCATTGTGTGGGCAGTGACCAAATTTCGCCCATACTTATATGGCCGCCCTTTCAGTGTTGTTTGTGACCGCATTTCGCTGTGTTGGCTAGCGAACCTGAAAGATCTTTTGAGACGGATTCCACGCTGGAGCCTTCGACTTCAGGAATGTCACCTTCGTCTATAACTCTGTTTGGAAGCACAGTTTCGCCGACTGTTTGTCTCGTGCTCCTATCAAGGACACCCGAGCTGACCCTGACGACAGTTCTGTTTTAGTTTGCACAATCTCCATGTGAGTGCGACAGACGTATGCACTCACAGATAGTTGTATGGCAGTGAAGATAGGGGGACGCTTGCTTATGGTATTGTTTTGTTTTCTTCACTTGCTAGCTTGCGCCGGTAATGTGGAGAAAACTGAAGCTCGGAAAAAGGGGAACAAGTTTTCTTTCTTGCAAAAGAATTAACTGTCAATTAATAGGTGCAAAAGAAGAAGTCAAGGAAACCAAAAGAAACCCACACAAACGTCAAGGACATAAAAAAAATGGCACGCAACGTTTGAGAAAGGCCGTCATGTCGTCAACGACCTGCATGAGGATGTCCCTAGTGTGAACACTACGCTCAGTTGATGCTACGCTCAGTTAAAATATACTGGAGCCAAAGCAAACAGAACAGAAAATCTCTTCATTGATAGCCTGAATAAGAGAATGCACAGGAACAACCTCGTTTTTAAGGGTATTGCTGAAGAGTTTTCAGAAAAGTTTAAGGAAACAGAAAAAAGTGATCACTGATATTATGCCAGAAAATTGTGGCATCGAAGCATAGGAAATTCAACTAGGCCACAGGGTAGGACAGCATAGAGATCACCCTATCCGTTCAATAACTGTAAATTTTTTGAACTTCAAAGACAAGTGCAATATCCTAGGAACGCTGACAGACTTACAGACAAAATGGTCCTGATTGCAGAGGACTTTTCACACAGAATTCAGTTCATCAGAGAATAGTTCTGAGATTTTGCACCCGCAGAACGAGGCCCTGATGAAAAGTATGAATTGTTATTTGGCAAAATGCTGTTTTTAAAGAAGCTTTATGCGTATGAAACCTTGCAGTATCGGTTATCTCACTTGCAATGAATGAGACAGCTTCCAGTATTGAATGACGTACAAACAAGAACTTGAAAGAAAACTATCCATTCACATGTCGAACTTCTTAACCCTGATAAACAAACAAGACAAGTTGCGTGCTTTCAATTATTTCTATGATGTCCATATTGTCCTTGGCATGGAAACCTCGTTGTCTCGTGATATTGTTAAAAATAAAAGCTCACTCTAAAGCTATTTCACGATATTTAGAACATATAGGCCGACTTCTCCACGTGGCGGTGTTATAATTCCCATCAAATTTGCTTTCAAGCTCCAATAGTGGACGCTGATTACGGTGCACTTATCTACCACTATATCTAGTGCTATCGGTGCGTGTTTTCGTCCGGCAGATTCTCGATATGTTTGTTGACGTTAGCAAGTCACTGAGCATCTTACAAAGCAAGCTCCCGATGTAAGGGATAAGCTTGTCTCGCGAATTCAACTATCCGGTAATCTCGGAAGTGCACAACCATTGGCGGTAGAAGGCAGCGCGAATGCATGAAATTTCTCGGCCTATATTTCTTGCTTAATCTGACAGAAATCGTATCACTTCCCACTCGTGGAAAGGCCGTTTTAGATCTGCTAATTACCACCAAACCAGAAAATATGTATCTAAACGGCTTAGTGTGCCTTAGCGACCACAATGTTTTGCACTGCCAATATACCTCAGAAATTAAAAACCATGAATTGCGAAATAAGGTTATATACGATAATACGCGAGGAAATATAGACCTCTTTTTTTGCGAACTTTCAACGTTTTCTGAAGAATTTTTAAGCGCAACCATCAACCGCGACAGTACTGAAAATTTGCGGATATTTATTGCTAAGTTAATTAAATTCAAAGAAAAATATATTCCAACCATCACCATCACCTCATCAACGCAAAAATATATGGTTCACATCCCGTGCAAAGAGATGCAACAATATATTGTACAGCAAAACAGTCAGTCTCGGGCAGTGATTGGCAGCTGCATAGAGATCAAGAAAGAAAATGCGAGAGATAATATGAAGCAGCTAAAGATAAATTTCTAATGACGACACATCGGCACGACCCAGAAATAATTCGAAGGAGTTTGGAGGGTAGTAGATCCCAAGACCTCTGCAACAAATTTCGTACCAATTATTAAGGATGGTAAAGTGCTTGTGTCATCACAGGCAACCACAAAATTTAACTCATTCTTTATTTCTGTATTCACTTAGATGCCGATCTGTCCTGATCTGCACTTCAGTTATATAAGTGCGTCATAAATAATCTTATCAGCACTGTTAGAGGAATACAGAAAGGTGTTGACCGACTGCAAGCCAATTCTTCGCCTGGTCCTGAAGGTATATGCCCAAAACTACTTAAACTAACAAAACCCCTTAAATTCCACATTTCCGCTGCCTTGTTTCAGCAATCTCTTGAAGCCGCCTGCACATCTGACTCGTGGAAGGTTGCTAGTGTTACCTGTAGATTTATATCAGGTGCCATCCCTGTTGTCAGAAACAGACCCATCTCCTTAACTGCTATACCTTCTAAGCTACTAGAAAAAATTATATCATCTGCTATAATGAAGTACTTAACCCAACAATCCAGCATAGCTTTTTTTTGCAGAGTCTTTACGGTGAGAGACAGTTGTCTGAATCAGTAATCGGGCTTCTATTGCCGTCCATGATACGTTAAATATCGATGCTCTATTTATTGACTTTTCGAAAGCATTTGATAAGGTTCATTATTGAGACCATACAGTCTCGACATTACCAAAAATATTATCACTTCAATTGCTGACTTTCTTGCCAACCGTTCATGATTCAACAATTAACACGGCCCAAAAAGGGGGCGATGATGGTGAACACCGGCTTAAAAGAACAATGATGGCTAAAGCTGAGAGGAATGCAAATTTAAAATAGTGAATAGAAATAGCTTCTCAAGAATGTTTAAAGAGAGAAGTGGCGAATTGGCTGGGTTGTGAATAGGAGCCGCATAAGGTAACAAGGCGCCAAGAAATTAAAGTGAATCGCAGAAAAGCGCGAGCTCGTCTTCCAACAAGGCTACTGAGGGCGTACTGATGCAGACGTCGTGTTGCTTGTTGATGAAACCTGCCTGGGTTATCTCCAGATTCAGTTGATTGCTGCTCTTTGCCAGCATTTTCGTTTACTTTTATATCGGAGGGCATCGGCGACAAGGACTACGGTCACGAACGTGGACGGCTAAGTTGCTAAAATTAGGTGTTTGTTCGAGCAGTCTCTTGAGGAAGAGAATACATTGGCCAGACTGGTATATGTATTAATAAAAAGCAGGAAAGGGTTGGTTTACAAAATTCCACTTTCATATGGTAGGTACTACATAGGGAAAACAGGCAAGTATTTGAAAGTGTGCCTCCAAGAGCACAAAAATGATGTGGGCAATATAACCACAGACGGCCATGTGGAGCCCATTGCAAAAATTGTGACGCAAAACCACCTTGCATCCCTTGCTCGATAAGACAGTCATTTTGTATCGGCGCCACAACCATCTGACTAGAGAAATCAAGGAAGCGTGTGAGATAGCACAGCGCAGGCAGGAGATGAATGCATCAGCAGGCGCTCTGTAGGATTACCAAGGAAAGAGCTCAATTTTATGACATTACGGCACGCTGCAGTCTTGTTGAGTTTTTTCAACTCCTTTCCGTCAGCTGTTGCAATAAATCCGCTGTGTTGGAAGTTAGCGCTTATCCCGTCTTGTCTTCGTTCTTGTCGCGCTATGCTTCCCGTGTTACAATGAATTAACAACCTGCTCAAGTCTACGCATATGCATGCATGCGCAGTATCTATGCATATGCATATGCGCAGTATCTGTCTCGCAAATCGGCGGACACCTCAGCCGCGCCGTAAGTGAAGGGGTTTAGGAGGGAGTGAAAGGAGAAAGGAAGAAAGAGGTGCCGTAGTGGAGAACACTGGAATAATTTCTACCACCTGGGGAAATTTAATGTGCACTGACATCGCACAGCACATGGGCGCCTTTGCGTTTGGCCTTCACTGAAACGCTGCCGCCTCGGTCGGGATCGAACCCGGGAACTCCGGATCAGTAGCCAAACACCTAACCGCTGAGCCACCACGGCGAGTAGGTGGAAATGGATGATCCAAGTTTTGGAGCCAACGGAAGAAAGGTTTGCAGAATTCAGAGGTCCCCAAGCCCATCTGCTACTAATTTTTTGTCTGAACTTAGGGACCTATGGAGAGCCGAGTAAGGACTTCTGTCTCATCTTGTTCGTGCATGTCAAACTGATAGAAAACACAGATAAAAAGAAAGAAGACTAGAAGAAACACACAATGACGACGAAATAACTTTATTTGCACCTGTAAAGGAATCAGAGGGGGGTGAAGACTTGAGTCTTGACCGCCGTCATCTTCCTTCCATTTGAGCAGGCTGGATCCCTTGGGATTCAGCTGGGATTGTTGGCTGTAGATGTAATTGACCTGTTTTAGTGCATTCACTCCGCCTTTCGCTCCGCAGGTTTTGTTTTATTCTTTCGCATTTTACTCGCGCCAAAGTTAGCTGTCTGTCATTTTTCGTGTATTTTTTTTCTGTCGTCTTTTACGCGCTCTGGCCATTTGATGCCACCGCGGGGTTTGCGTTTCAATGGAGGTGGAACGCAAAAGGGGCCCGTGTGCTGTGCAGTGTCAGTACACGTTAAAGATCCACAGGTGGTCGAAATTTTTCCGGTGACCTCCTCTACGGCACCTCTTTCTCTATTTCTTTTTTCACTCCCATCTTCCCTTCCAATATGGCGCGGTTCAGGTATCCGCTGAGATGCGAGACTGATACTGCGCCATTTCATTTTCCCAACAACGAAATTCAATTAAATTTCTTGTTCTGTTCGTCATTTGCACTCTGTTGCTTTTTCACACCATCCGTCATACTGTGTTAGTGTTGGGGACATGAGTTACTGTGTTTGTTTTTTTAGTTTGGTTGCCTTTGTCGTATGATATTATTTGAGCCGTACTGGTAATGATGTTGTTTGTTGATAGTTGTATTAGCCTTGGAACGTTTTGAAGGCGCTCATCCCGTAATCAGTTGGCCGACCGCACCCCGCGGTCAATGTTGGTGGTGTTTATTGTGCTAGTTTTGTGAAAAATAAAGATATTGCCACAGTTTTAGCCATTTACTGGCGCCGCCATGTGGTGGGACAGCACCCGCTGGTCTTCCCTGTCTTCCCCCCGCTCGTGCGTTCGTTCGCTGAGTGTGCTTGCCTGGCTTGTCCTGGCGTGCCCTTCTGCCCATTCTGCCGGCTTTCAGTGACATTTTTGTGGAGGTGCTGGGTATTTTCTCACTTCAGGAAGAGCTCCCGGGAGCCTCCGACGACGATCAGCTACACCCCGTGGACACGACACCTGTCCGCAAGGCAAACCGCCGCTTGAGAGGGTTAAATCCTGAGTTCCGACCCCTGACGGCACGACCCCGCGCATTGACGTCCACTTCAACAAGTCAGACCACCCAGAATGCCGTCAGTTCCCCATCGCTGCTTCTTCATGGTCCTCGCACTCCCACGTCATTTCATGGCGACAAGTTCGAAGGCGTGGAAGTCTGGTTGGCCAGCTACGACCGAGTTGCTGCGTTTAACCTGTGGGACGAGTACCGCAAGCTACATACTGTCTATTTTGCCCTAGATGACTCCGCCAAGACCTGGTTTGAAAAGCACGAATCCACTTTCCCCACCTGGCAAGACTTCCGGCGACAGTTGCTCGACACCTTCGGCAGCAACGAAGGGAAGGAGCGAGCTGAAGTCGCCCTGCAGTCCCGAGCGCAGCGTCAAAATGAGAGCGTCGCCATGTTCGTAGAAGACATGACGCGGCTCTTCAACCGCGCAGATCCTACCATGTCTGAAACGAAGAAGGTGCGTCATCCTATGTGAGGAGTGAAAGAGCAGCTTTTTGTAGGACTTGTACGCAACCCTCCTAGAACAGTGGTTGACTTTGCTCGGGAGGCGACGAGTATGAAGCGCGCCTTGCAGCAGAGGTTCGCGCATTACGGCCGTCCGGCGAATATAAATGTTATGGACGCCAACATGCCGCTGCTTCGAACCTAGAGTGAGGCCCTCCGTAAGCTTGTCAGGAGCATTGTGCGTAAGGAGCTAGAGAAGCGTCGCCCTGTCGAGCAACACCCATGTGTTGGAGCCATCTCGGATCTCCTTCGCGACGAAGACCGTCGAGCGGTGCAGCCAATAACCTGTCCCCAGCCGCTGCCTAAGCCGTATCTCATGACGTACAGTGAAGCGGTGCGCAGTTCTGCGCCAGCACCACCGGCGTTTTACTGCCCTACTCCTTCTGCACCGCATCAACGCTTTCCGACTTCGCCTGCCCTCTCCGACGCACGACCACCCCTCAGCAAAGCACACGCGTGGCGCACATCGAACAACCGGCCCCTGTGCTTCCACTGCGGTGAAGCCGGCCACGTATTGCGGCACTGCCCGTATCGTCGGATAAGCCTGCGAGGGTTTTCACCAGACGCACCCCAGCCACGTACTATATGGTGAACGACCCCGTGACATCAAGCAGTATCTGCTGGCCAGCGTCCCCCTGCGCCTTCGCCACAGCGCCCGTCCAGGTCGCCGTCGCCCCGTCGGTTCTCTTCCCCAGGCCGCCAGCCGTCCATCCGGCAGTCCTGAAGTCCACGCCGAGGAAACTGAAGACGGCGACCTCTGGGGGCAGGTCCGCCGTTGCTCCGCAATTCGAACAAGATCCTCCGCTCGCCGACTTGACCCTTCAACCCGATCTTCCACCTGCTCCGACCCCCTTCCGACTCCTAGAACAGCCAATGCTCGAAGCCCCGTTTCTACGAACACCTCGACCCTCCGCTCCGGTATCTTGCACTGCGCGCGTTCCAGAAAATAAGGTTATTTCAGGCGAAATACCCCCACTGATAAGGATGCTTTGCGCCGTCTTTTTTGGGGGACATCTGCGTACATTAACGACGTTTTGTGCGAGACTTCTCACGACTAGCCCAACCTCTAACTCGCTTGACAAAGGACGGCGAACCTTTCATCTGGGCCCAAGAACAGCAGGCAGCCATCGACGACCTCAAGAACCACCTCCAAACTACGCCTATTCTTGGCCAGTTCGACGAGGAGGCGGACACAAAACTACACACCGATGACAGCAACGTTGGTCTGGGTGCCGTCCTCTTCAGTGGCAAGATGGTGTGAGCGCCTGATTGCTTATGCAAGCCGCACTCTGTCGCGATATGAAGCGAATTATTCTACCACGGAAAAAGAGTGTCTTGCTGTCGTTTGGGCAGTAACGAAATTTCGTCCATACTTGTATGGTCGCCCATTTCGAGTCGTGAGCGATCACCACTCGCTTTGTTGGCTTGCGAACCTTAAAGACCCATCGGGAAGGCTGGCGCGTTGGAGTGTCCGCTCGCAAGAATTCGATGTTACCATCCTGTACAAGTCTGGCAACTAACACAGCGACGCAGACTGCCTGTCCCGTGCTCCTCTCCCGTACACTATTGCTGACACGGAAGACGATCCCGCTTTTCTTGGCGCTTTAACCACGTCCTCTTTGCTCATCAACAGCGAGGTGACGCCGAACTACGACCTCTCATAGAGTACCTCGAAGGTCGCACCTCGTCGCCGCCCTAATTCTTCACACGCGGACTGTCGTCGTTCTGCTTGAGGGGTGGCATCCTCTAGAAGAGAAACTACGGTCCCACGGACACTCCGTACCTGCTCGTGATCCCATTGGTGCTTCGAGACGAAATTCTGCACGCATGCCACGACGACCTTTCTTCAGGTCACCTAGGCTTTTCTCGCAGGTTGGCGCGCCTACGGCAGAAGTATTACTGGCCCCGGCTTGCTACAGTTGTCCAGCACTATGTTAAGTTTTGCTGCGAGTGCCAACGACGTTAGACACCACCTGTGAAGCAGCCGGCGTATTGAAACCCATTGATCCGCCTCGAATCTCTATCCACCAGGTCGGCATGAACTTGCTGGGACCATTTCCGACATCATCATTGGGCAACAGGTACATTGTAGTTGCTACAGACTACCTCACCCGGTATTGTGAGACAAAACCCCTTCTCTGCGGAACCGCTGCCTAAATTGCGAACTTTTTCATTTTTAACATTGTCCTCCGTCACGGTGCCCCTGTAGTCGTTTCAACCACGGCTTTTACATCAGCATTTACTAAGGAATTTATGTGTCTCAGTGGCACCAGTCACCGTCGCACCACTGCCTACCATCCACAAACAAATGAACTGGCTGAGCGACTCAATAGGACCATTGCCGACATGCTGTCCATGTACGTTGACACAGACCATGATAACCGGGACCAGATCTTGCCTTAGGTCACGTTCACATAGAACACTGCTTTTCAAGAGACGATGCGCTTCACGCCGTTCCGTTTGGGGAACGGTCGCGAAGCAACGACTATGCTGGACGCAATGTTACTGCCAGACGTCGCACGTCCCTCCGTCGCTGGCGCTGAAGAGTTCTTTCGGTACGCAGAAGCCGCCCGCCAACTAGCTACACAGCGAACCGGTACCCAGCAAGAAAGCGACGCTTAACTTACAACCTTCATCACCGGGCGGTGCTTTACCACCACGGCAATTAAGTTTGGGTTTGGACCCCAATCCGTCGGCGGGGTCGCTCCGAAAAACTTCTTCGCCGCTACTTCGGCCCCTACGAGATACTGCGCAAACTTAGTGACGTTAACTACGAAGTGCTCCCGCAAGAGTATGTTCGCTCCTCGGGGCGACATCCGAAATCGTCCACGTTGCAAGGATGAAGCCCTAACACGCCCGCTAGGACTTATTCTGCCAAGTACGGCACCACTGACTTTATTCCGGATTTCCGTGATTCAGCTGCATCGGCGCGATGCCCTTTCCAAGAGAAGGGCCAATGCCACAGTTCTAGCATTTACTGGCGCCCCCATGGGTTGGGACAGCGCGCGCTGGTCTTCTTCGTCTTCCCCGGCTACTGCGTTCGTTCTCTGAGTGTGTCTGCCTGGCTAGTCCTGGTGTGCCCTTCTGCCCTTTCTGCCGGCTATCGGTGACATTTTCCCAAATTTTACGTGACGGCCAGCCAAAGAAGGAAACGCGATGATCGATGGCGATGAGGCGATTTAATGGCCACAGGCCTAGCGCGATCGCTTCTCCCGCGCCACTGTACAGTTCGTCGTCTTCTTCGCCACAATATCCCGGGCCACCGAGCGATTGTCCTGATCGGTGACGAAATGACGCGCGAAGTGTCGGTGGGCTTCAGAGGATGGTGGGACAGGAAGGAGATAATGGTGAGGTGTTGGCCGCCACGATAAAGGAGAATGATTCTGGTTCCTAGAAGCTACCGGGCCGTAGGTCGCCTGGAGCCGACGGTCGAGGCCCCAGAACGCGCCGAACGGGCCCAACGGCCTGTGCAGGGGAACGGTGTGTTCAGATGTAAGCGGCGTCTCGGGTCGGTAGATCAGGTCATTGCGTCGGGTTCAGTTCGTCAGGTTGAGTGGTCTGGGCGGAGGACGGGGTGAGGGGGGGGATCAATGGCGAGGTCAATTTGGGTCTGAAAGGCTGGAGCTCGGTCGAGTGACGCAGGCCAAGAACTCACGGCCGACGACCACAGCAGACGCGGGATGCCGAAGCCCCCGGCACCTCCACCAAATGTTACGTGGCGGCGTGCCAAAGAAATAGACGCGATGATCGATGACAATGAGGTTATCTATTGGCCGCTGGCCTAGCCCGAGCGCTCCTGCCCGCGCCACTGTACAGTTGGTCGTCTCCTTCGTCACAATACGGTAGTAGTACAGCGCCTCTCCTGTCTTGTGTGTTCCGTCTTGTCTTAATTCTTTTCGTGGTTGGTTTCCGCCATTATTACAAGTCCTTTCGCATGAGAACAAATGCATTACCAATATGTGGAGATTCACGCGGCTGCAGTGGACGGCAGCGCAGACGCGTCGTAACGATTTTCACCTTTGTTCGCAAAAGGCCGCTGAGACCCCACACAAGCCGAAAGGTTATTATCTGTTCTGCACGCTGACACTGGAAGCAGCATCAGATCTTCATATCTGATCGTCGCCCATCGATCTTTGCATTGATACTGGCAGACAAGCCACGTGACCGCTAGTTGGCTACAAAAGGACGGACGCTACGGATGTGCCAACATTCACGCGGCAGCAGTGGACGGCAGCGCAGACACGTCGTAGCGATTTCCACATTCGTTCGCAGGTTGGTGGCACTTTTTATCCTTTTCTCTTAAAAACACAAATTTATTTTGTCCACTGCTGCCACCGTGAAGTATTTATTAGATATTTTTTTGCGATGCCGAATGAGGGTAAAATAGAGTGTTTGACATGTCATGGTTCGTTGAATGATGATAGAATGTACATAACATGCACTACTTGCGATTACTCGTACCATCTAAGGAAATGCTCTGGGGTGAAGACATCCACCTTCCCTATTAAGGGTGGCTTATGGAAGTCTAGTTGGAGCTTTCCAATATGTGAACTTGGGCAAAAAAGGTCTAGCAACACCCCACACCAATGAAAGAGTGAAACATTCAGAAGCAGCTGAAGGAGCTAGATGAAACAGTTACCCCTATCCTATCCCTCCTGGCCAAAGTTGACAATTTGATGCAGCTACTGAAAACAGTCAATGACATTGGAGCCTCGATACAGTTGGTTTCTGACAAATACAACATGATAAAATTTTGAATAAGTTAGAGAAGCAAGACACTCACATTGCAGCCTTAGAAAGTAGAGTAAATGATAATGAATCTGGTGCATCACCGACCGTGAACGAAATCAAGATACAGGCAAATAAACTAGAACAATATAGTCACAGACAAAAGATGGGAGTTCGTGGACTCACAGAAGAGGAACACGAGGACCTCCTAAAAAAATGAATATGACCTTCCAACTTCAACTACAACAGCTCGATAACCGTAGCCTTGTTGCACTTCATAGGTTACCACCACGAAAGGGAAAGAGTCGTTTTTGCTCGGTTTGCATCTCTTCGACTTAAGGAAGAGTGGATGCCGAGGCGCTCTTGCCTTGAGGATGAAGCGCCAGACGTAAAATTCATGGACAACCTCACCCCTTTCAAAAAGCGCGTACTTTGGCTAACAAATAGAAAAAACAAAGAAAATAACTATCGGAATGCCCGGCGAAAAAATGGTCACATATTTGTGCGAAAAACCGGGGGCGCAAACGCGATCCGCATCCGCGATGAAAGTGACCTTGTTAAGATGACGTGACGTGCTGTTGCGGTTGTGAAATCCAACTGCAAATGACAGTTACGATTGATAACAGTCTTTATCATGATTCCAACTCTCTGAGTTATTTTTTCGTTTATAATTTGAACGTATGTAACTTAAGAAACAAAGGAGTGGATACTTTTATGTCGTCACTAGAGCATGAATTTGATGTACTGGCATTCACTGAAACGTGGTATACTGATTTGAGCGATATTGTCCGTTTTCCTAGGTATAGGTATTAAGCACTATTTAGAAAAACTAAAATGGACGTGGTGTAGCTTTGTACATAAAAAGCAGCATTCCTTGTGACCAACTCCCGCAGTGCACAAACCCTTCTTATGAATTACTTTTCAACGAGACGAATATATTCATTTTTGTACAATTTATCGACCTTTTCTGCGCCTCTTCAAGAGTTTTAAAATTTTCTCAATCCTATGCTAGAGGTTATTTCGTTACAAAGTAAGCCTGTGGTAATAATGGGTGATTTCAATATTAACATACTTGAACTGTCACATTCTGTCAATGAATCTGTTGGCGTGATATCTGTCAATGCTTTTTCTAACATATTTACAGCACCCACTCGTATCACAGGATCCAGCGAAGCGCTAATTTTTCTTTGCCTAACAAATCGCGATATTCCAGGCACAACTGAGGGTGTACTTCTGAGCGACATTAGTGATCACCTTCACTTCACTTTCTGCTTTATAGAAAGGTCAAGTAGACACATCATCGAAGAAACTGATGCGCCAAAGAATTTCCGCGTTATAAGCCAAACAAAAAATGAACACTTTCGTCAGCTCGTTTCTTCAGTCGACAGGAGTAAACTGCTATGCAAGGAAAACCGTAATATTTTGTACGACGCATTATTAGACAAAATAATAGAGTTGTATGAACCTGCTCTACGATTTGTAACAATGGCAAAATCCAGAAAAGAAAGGAAGCCTTGGATCACGCGGTATCAGGTATCTGCTTAGACGAATCAAGTCACGAAATAGACTCTTCAGCCTGTTTGTAAAGTCCAGAATTTGACAGTTTTGAAGGAGTACAAAAAGATTAGAAATAAATTAGGTGCAGATAAAAAAAATCTAGAATTCACTACTATGGTAAAAAATTCTGATATTTCCATTGATCCTCAGAGATCCTGGCATACTGTAAAAGGTCTTCTGTATAAATTCAGAAAAGAAAATGTACCAATGCAAATGACGATTGAAGGAACCATTCTTAGCGGAAAAGCTCTTGAAGCATTTGAAGTTTTTTCTGCTGCAACGCCCAGTAATTTTGAAAAATACCTGGAATCTAATTTGCAGCATAGACTTTTCTTATATCCCGCTACTCCTGCAGAGATTAATGATATAATGTGAAGCCTCAAAAATAGTTGTTCATATGGTTTTGATGGCAATAAATTACCGCCAATTAAAGCAATTGCTGACCTTATTTTGACCTCCTTGGTCATCTTACAAATCAATATCTTGACAACAGACATTTTTCCTAAAAAAATGATGATGGCACGTGTGGCGGTATTATGTAAAGGTGGTGCTGCAAATTTAATTAGTAACTATGAACCTGTATCAGTTCTTTGTTTGTTTCTAAAATAGTCGAGAAAGCGATGAATGCTAGAATAACAGATTTTTAAAATAAACATCACTTGATTTCTTCCAGCCAGTACGTATTTCAAAAAAAAGGAAATCAACTGAATCTGCGTTCCCTAGTATTGAAGGTGAACTCGCTAAAAGCATAAAAAATAATTTGTACACATAAGGCGTCTTCGTAGACTTCAGCAATGCGTTTGATTCAATTTAGCATATTGTACTTTTTAGCAAGTTGCCGTATTATGGAATACGAGGAACCCCACTTAAATTATTAGAAAACTACCTGTCAGGTCGTTCACAGTATGTTTTAGTTAATAATGCCACGTCCGATCCAATGTATATCCATTTTGTTGTTCTCCAGGGCTCAATCCTAAGACCTACCATATTTCTCCTCTATATAAACGACATTGTACCTATCCCACAAACTTCTTCCGTTATCCTTTAAGCTGACGATACTAGTGTATTTTTTTTCTGCAGGTAATTTTGGTTTCATAATTACTCGTGTAAATTTATGGCTTAGAAATCTATTTGACAGGCTTGTTCCTGGTGAACTTTAATTAAATGTTGAAAAATGTTGAAAAAAGAAAGTACATTTTTTTAGTTCTGTTAACAGGCGAGTTTATTATAATGGAGCGACATTTCAATCACGACCGCTAGAACGAGTTTCAGATATCAAATTTTTAGGCGTCCGGCTTCACGAAAGCCTTCGCTGGTCTTGCCATGTTCGCTTTATTAAACGCAATGTTGCACAATGCATTGGTGTGCTTAACAGGTTCCGTCTGCACTTACCTCGTCATTTACGACATGAGCTGTACTTCAATACCATTCACTCGCGGCTTCATTACTGTTTGCTTGTATGGGGCACTACAGGTAAGTGAAACATGGAAAGCCTATACTTTTTACAGAAGAAAGGTGTCTGTTTTATTGAAATCTTACCGGTACGTGACTGAACATCGTTATATTTTATGCAAAATAGAATATTGGATATTGAATCATTTTATAAGTTGCGTTTGTCAGAGACTGCTTATTTAGAATTTAAAAGTTATCCACAACTATTCATATCGAAGTATACGAAGCATGAACCGCATTACAGGTTTAGGAAAACAGCTTTGATAAAACATAAATGTAGGACTATATATGGAAAGCAATTATTCAGTTGGCATATTCTTAACCTGCTGAACCTTCATCTTGATTTGTTGTTCTTCTGTGCGTGCATTCCTAAAGCACGCAAATGATTTTTTCATGACTTGCCTATGATCCCCACTATGATTGTGGGAACTGTAGTGCCAGTATATTTACTGCTGTGTTCCAGGCAATCCCCTCCATTCAAGCTATCTTTCTTTGTTTTGTGAAGGGAACACATTGGTGGTTATTTTCTTTTTTTTCAATTACCTTGACTTGTAACAAGGGTGTGTTTCTCAAATCTTTTTTATTATTTGCTGTATTTGGAATCATATGGTATTCCTGCAGAATTTTGTTGTAATGTTTTGTGTGTGTTTTTGCTGTGTGATATCTTACGATTTTGTTGTAGAATTTTGTTGAAATGCCTTTCATGTCCACACTGTGCTGTTTGATGGAAGGTTGTTTAGGGCCCAGACTGCTAACCTCATGTGTCACAATTAGCTCTCTTCACCTAGACAAATTGTGTTTTGTCTCAATTTCAATAAATTTCAAATTCCAGATTTCAAAATAGTTCCCCTCGATGATAGCTCATTGAACTCCAATGATACGCCAATTGCCTTTAGGGTATGAAGACTAATTACTTTCCCGAGCCGATTTGCGGATAAAAAATCCAGGCGCAGTAATCGATCACGCTGTAGCGAATCTATTGTCACTTCCTGATGCTTTCACCATACCTATTAACATCCCTAATGAATACTCTATCGCTCTTCGTTTCCACTTAAATTCTTCTCAATTTAAAGGAAATAAAATAGAAAAGCTCATTACCGGCGCTTATTGGGCCAGAGTCACTTCCTGCTAAAATGCCCACACATGCTACGGAGAGTTTTATCCTCTTATAAGTACTTGCATATTATCCTCGATGTGTAGCTTCATTACGAAAGGGTATTCATCGCCGAATAATCCTTGGCTACCTTCATCTTTATTAAGTAGCCAGCAGGGAACGCCTAGACTGCAAAACTCTTATCAGCCATTTAATTCTTTAGTGCATGATCGTCACAGTAAATACAGAAGTGTACTTCATAAACTACTAAATCGCGCTGAATGGAACTACTATGAAATTAAGATCTTAGAATCAGGTAACATCAGAAAACAGTGGAGCATTTTAGATTCATTTCTCAGTAAAGCATCCAAAACTACTCTACTGAAGTATGTTATGCCTGTAAAGCATTTTCGGATCGTGATGATGTTGCACATGGGTTAAGTACTTTTTTCCCCTTCCACTTCAGATTACTGCGTCGACAGATATTCAAAGTCGTCGCCACGTTTCACATGTTTTTTTTTGCCCACCTCATAAACACAATTGCGCGCAACTATTCTTAATCGAAGCCCTACAACTTCAGGCCTCAATAACGTTTACATGTATCATATCTTTAAAGTTAATAAAGTCATCGCCGATATCTTTGCTCACATTGTAACGTAATTTTCAAGGCGGGCGTGTATCCTCAGGAATTAAAGCCGAGTAAAATCATCCACGTATTTTAAGAACGGAAGCAGAACCTTATGACCAACCACTTGTCCATATCTATTCTCCTTTTATACAGTAAATTGTTATAAAAACTGATTATTGATTGTCTCTCTAACTACTAAAACAATTTTAATCATCTATGGCCTAGGAAGCTTGGGCTTCGCCCAGCGTATTCTATAATCTGTCCTTAATAGTACGTACCGATAAATTCAAGAGGGGAACTGAAGGAAAACAATTTGGATCCGTCATTATTCACTTCACATAAGAATTCGTCACCATTCATCGTGACATTATTTTCTGCAAACTTTCTTCATAGGCCACAAACAGTCCCGCCCTAATTTTAGTTCAAAGTTTTTTACTGAATTGAGAGCTAATAGTGGTTATGTCAGCAGTTCATTCCGAATCAAACACCATTAATATAAGTGTTCCCCAAGGCTGAATACTAGATCCTCATCACAGTCTCTCTTGTACGCAGATGACAGGACTGTGTTTACCTGTAATAGCTTCAGCACAGTAAGCTAGCAACTGAACCAAGGCTTAGCTAATTGCAACGTATGATGGCAAAAACATAAACTAATAAATATTCCTTCAAAGACTAAGTGCATGGTTTTCAGTTCGGCAAAGAAGGTTCGAGACACAACTCCTGTTTTCAACCACTTTAAAAAATTCATCCCAGTGATCACTGTACAATCCTCGGTGTAGAACTTGACAGATTTCAGATGTTTACTGCTTATATTAAACACAAATTGAACACAAGAATTGATATGGCGAACGGATTCTTTTAAAAGCTCGTAACTACTTCAGCGCCCCAGCGCTAGCCAGGCTTTATTAGGTATTTATCCACAGTCATGTCAATTAATGCATTGTTTCCTGGTTAATTAAGTCTCAGACTCATCCATCCTCTTTTAACATATACAAAATCAAGCTGTTCGATTCTTTACGAACAGTCATATATTGCTCAGGTCATTCTGCATTTGAATGAACAGCATATCGTTCTGATTAATTTGCTAATCAAGTTTACCTGAAAAATTACTGGGTTGGAGATGGTCTTCATAGTAATTTGCGTTATATTTTCGGTGAAACTAGCCTATGGAATCCCAATATTGTGTGTTTTTCTCTACGCAACACCTTTCTACTGCTAAAAGTGCGGTCTAACTACGGTAAACAGAAAGTTGGGTTTGCAGCATTTTACTACTGGAATAATCTTCCCTTCTGTTAAATGCTTACAGTCTCTTAGTTCATTCAAACGGTCTTACATTCTTTCATTTCTACCTGGATAACTTTTGTTTGCTGTCAGAAAGAACATCGTCATGTGTGTATTTTAATGCAGGGCTATTACTTGTTATTAATTTTTCTGTGGTGTTGTATCGTTGTTTAGTAATGGTTATTGCGGTTATTGTTCGTCCTTAAGCTGTATTTGATGTTTATTCTTTGCAAAAATATCGTTTTTTAATATAATCTACTTTCTCACAACAGGTCCCATTGCAGCTTTCTCGTTGGGGACCTCCCTCCGTAATACATACTCTGATGCATTGTATTTTTACCTTACAATAAACTTCAAACCAGCAGTTCCTACGGAAGAAGCATAGGCGGCCATGAGAATGCACAGCTGCAATTTTCCAACGTGCCTGAGTGCGGACTTGCTTAATGCTGTGATGTTTCATTCTCAGCAATTTCGCCATTTCAGGGCGTTTGGGAGGTAAAATTGAGCGAAATATTATTTTTTCGGAGCGTTAAGGAGTTTTAAAAGCCGAAATTGTCTCGATTCCTTTAAGCTGACCTAGTTTTCAATTTACAGCACAAAAAAAACAGTGAAAAATTCAGGATAGCACATTGTTAAACCAACTTACATGCATCCAGGCGAAAGGATTTGTGTTGTTCTGTTGAGCTCTCTATCTCAACACGATCGCTTCGCGCTTCTGGATTTAGTTTCGGTGTCAAGTTACGACATACTTAGTTTCTGTGTCAAGTTACGACATACTACACCTTCGTTATATACCATGTATTCGTAATACCGGGTTTCAAGTTACGCCATTCTACATTTCGCGATATCCGATGTGTTCGCTATATCCGGTTTCAAGCTACGACATGCTTTCTAAAACACTCTCATTTCGTCGGACTAAGTGGCCGAGTGCACGACCTCACCTTCCAAAACATCAAAAGTCTGGGAGGCACACACATGGATTCAGATAGGGGAGCCAGATAGGCGGCTCTTCCAGGGCAGCACATACTACCCGAACCAAATCGCATTGCTCAGGAAACAAAGAGTGCCGGTAGGTCGTGCAGGGGTATGGTGGCCCGGTATTTTTTGGTGTAAGCTTGATTAGATATTTTTGGCACAATTGCCATGCAATAAAGAAAAAAGAAGGACTAGGTGGCCGAGTTGCTAAGGCGATGGACTGCTAATCTATAGGGTTCTGCCCGCGTGGGAACGAATCCCATCCTCGTCGAATTTTCTGTTTCTTTTTCTTTCATTTGATTGACAGGTAGAGCGGAGACTTCTCGGTCACGTTTCTTGCGGAGAGGTCTTGCGCACACTCATAAGGCAAGAAAGGTGTCCGCGTTTATAGGAAATTTCGGTCATGATGACAAAATAATTTTTTTCATGCGATGTTCATTGCCTCAGTGCATAAATGTTACGCAAGAAGCGATGAGGTGGGTACCTAAATAAATGAAAAAAGGTTGGCTGAAGTAAACAATGCAAGTAGTGAACGATGAAATCGACCCTGTCTCCAGTCATTAGAGGAATCCGGATTGTCCGGGGAGAGACCCCAATGCCGCCAGGTGCCAAATTCTCGTCGGCTTCAGCGCCGACGCGAATTCGGCGGATAGTCACCACGTGAATATCCGCAGCGGATAATGAGGTGGTGGACATCCGCCTCACAATCTTTGATCTTGCAGGCTGGACACCTGGGACGGGGATATAAATCTTGGGATTGCAGCCACTTGCGTGTCACAGCTGCCGTTAGGGCAACCCCCGACCCGTATCCTCCGAAGCGAAACCTCCTCTGCATGGGTAAGCCCACGGGGGAGGGTTACCGCACATGGAGAATATTTGGTTAAGGCTTGAATTATCACGACATTAAGTTGATTACTTCATACAGCACTAGGCGACCGCAGTGTATCAGCTCCACTGCGAGATAGTAGCGGTTACTTGAATGACTACTAGAATATAGGGGGAGCGTGTCGTCTTACCACAAAGCTTCGACTCCCGCCACAAAGCGTGGGATCTCCGCAGAACTCAAATGAAGATATCGTCAGGGCGAAATCCCTAAAACCTGCCCGTAACTCTCGTTCGGTTTTGTCGACCTTGCTGCAAGTATTTTTTTCTTTATAGAATGTCACTGATAATGCCCCGTGATGAAGACTGGCACACATTAGAGAGCCAGTGAACGCCGTAAAAAATTCCTCTCCGAACTGTCAAAGGTTCATAACCGCATGTGGAATGGAAGACATTTCGTATTCTTCTCTTTTCCGCCATATCGCATGGGGCTGTCAGAAAGCAGCCTTGGGAAAGTTATTCAGTCACTGCTTCCATGTGAATATATTCTTTAAAAGAGTAGACAGCTGACAGGTTTCGTCAGAGTTTTTATTGCACGCCTAAGTTTCTTTTTTCTGCGTTCAAGGGAGCACGAATCTGGGAAAAAGAAATCTGCACTTAAGGCACTAAACGTTTTAGTCGTAAAGAGCGGAGAATTTTGAAGCCCTGCAACAATAATAATTAACGTTAATTTCATCACACGCAGAGGAAACCGCCGAAGTGGAGCATAAAACAAATGAAAATTTCCTATGATATTTTTCGACCGCTTCTAAAACCTCAACGTTGCGTACTTGAATACGCGCTGCCGTTTCTGTGTGCAGAAGAATAGCGCCATAGTCCATTACATTGTTGTCGCCTGCTAAGTTACACCAGTGGTACTCTGCGCTATACCCTCCGCAGTGCCCACACTGTGGAGAGGTAGCTAACCTCTACCACATTGTGTGAGCTTGCCAAGTTATTCCCATTGTTGGCCCCATTGCAAACCCCTCCGAGGAGCAGTGGGAGGCTATTCTGCTCAGCGATCATCCCGACCGTCAGCACTGGCTTGGGGAGAGGGCCAGTGGAGTACCGGACTGGGCGGCTCACCCACATGTTCTACGGATATTCAGTAATTAATTATATTGTCAATCAAATTGTTGTCTGGTCATTATACTTCAGCATTCCATCTGGAGAAGCCCTTTTCATATATGTTGCGAATTTATCTCCTTTCCACGAACACTTTATAATTTTCTTTCGCCACAGCTCGTTTCGCCGCTTTCAAGTACGCCTTGTTGCGTCATACTACATTTTACAATATTAGAAAAATTTTTTTTATGAGTTAGCTCTTCATTTTTGGGTGGAATCAAAAGATAAAGAAACAGGTGCGATTGGGATTAAGAACTCATCAGCCGCACATATCCGCTTTCCTTTATTATAAGGTGTGCCATTGTCATAGGCACAGAGAATATATAGGTGTTAATATGATTGTCCAATTATTTCTTCTCTTTCTCTTTACAATTCTTTATAGGACATGGCATGAATAATTTCAGCTGTTGTATATTTTTAGCTCTAGAGTGGGAATTGTTAGCCCCTTAGAGAGAGAAAGAGAGAAAAGATATATTCGGAAAGTCGCGTCATCGGGTTTTTGCAGGAAATATACAGCTACTCTGGCAATTATTATTTTACATATTTTTTGTCGCTTACGTTTCTTCTGTTAGGTATAAAACCCACACAGTCAGCGATGCTAGGTGACACTTTCCGAGAATCTCTCGATCACACAGCAACGCTGCAAACGGCCGAGATGAAAACTGCTTTTTGCGCCGCGCTCTTCGTCCTGGGCCCCGTCATTTTCACTGAGGGAGTACAAGGTGCCAGAAAGCCCCACCCTACGGTATCTCCTAAATTGCAAAAAGTAGCTGCGTATTACTTTGTTAGCACAGCGAAGCATAGGTTGATCAGTGATGTCTCGTTGGGGGCAGCTATGGCGGATAGCTATAGTGGTGCATCCTGTTTTTATTAGATCCTGGCCACTGCCCGGTTGACATGCTAACTGTAGACGCTTCTTTATCCGCCTGAGATGTACCTTGAAACGTTTAGGAGCAGGAGATGCTTGTCTGGACTGCAGATATTAGAAAGGAAAAGGTGCATAATTTATTATCGACAGAAAACAAGGTTAAATCAAATTTGAAAGGATAAAATTATCTTTAGGCTTGATTGTCGCGACTTATTGCTTGCATTATGCGTGAAAGGTAGACAGAAAACTATATTTAAGGACCGTATATTTCTGCAGTTCGGCACTTGAAGCTTGTGATTACCCCCTGCAGTACAAGAGAACCGATTGCAGATTAACAAAAACATTTGAAAGATGTCGACAAGTGGTTTTCCAGAATATTTCAAGACACAGAGGTTTATAAAACACGCGGAAACATCTTTCATTCGATGAATGAAAAAGTGTAGTATTGACACAGCCCATTTCGAATGCCTTAGATTCATGCCCAGCCTTGGAAATTATGGCATATCTAGAGGTGGTTATGGAAAAAAAATTGATTTCCTTGGATATAGTTGAATGTGGCAAGAGTTCCAAATGTCCAGAAAAGAATAAAAATTGGAATACTCTAGCTGTCAGATATTACTTCCATTTAGTTCGTGTCATTGTGATCTCATGGTTGTAGCTCTCTTGGTTGAACGCTCCCTTGACTATCACAAACTTATATGCATGCAGGCTGCTGCCGTAAAGGATAGCACTTCGCCGAAGCAAACTGTGCGCTGAAATTTGAACACAAAGAATAAAAAAACTGGTTTTCTTTCCGAGTTATTTGCAACAAAGAAAAAGAAGAGGCTGAAAACAATGTGATGCGGATTCAAGTACAATGCGTGACTGCGTGCCTAAAAAAGGCAGATCAAGCACGGAGCTAAAAATTAGTATAGAGCTGCAATCGCGATCAGAAAGAAGTAATTTAAGACCTCAATTTTTCATTTTTGTCATCATGGGTTGTATTCTTCAGAAGTGTAAATTTTCGCCAGAAAAGTGTGACTAGTTCCTAATGCTTCAACTTCATTACTTGTGTATAATGCAGTGAATGCTTTGGGAGAATTCGAGATTAGCGACTTCCGCTATGATTCTTTACAGTGAAGGAAAAATTCGCCACGTGAAACTTTTAGTGTATATGCGCGCGATAGGTGATCCTGATTACTGATTAATGGGTATGTGGCAGGCGACACGGCGGAATTTTATACCAATAGAGAGGCTGGCGGTTATCACAGCGAAGCTTAATACTAAGTGGTCATTTCATGTTGCTCCGACGTTTCAACCAACGTTAAGGCATAATGACGAGGAAGTCAAAACCTTCTATGAAGACGAAAAACGGTAAGGAGTAACGTAAAAAAGCGGACAAAGCAGCGCAGTATTCATACACGTGGCTTCAATGCCAAGGAAGAAACGAAACAGGCAGGAGACTAGAGAGTGGACCACAATGAAATAGGTTCTCGGAATACAAAGGAGGCGTTAATTGCAGAGACTGCTGAACAAAATAGATTACTGATTATGCATACCGTATTCCGGAAACAGAAAACTCCATGTAGATAAGCAGTAGCACGAATGCCGAGGCTAAGGGTCAAATGGATTTATATTGTGTGCGCGTCTCGGCATCGTTTACGATGTGGGGATGCACGGCATCGTGAGATGCAGGGACTACAGAGTGATGAAATCTCAAATTAGCCTACACTGGAAGAAGGAACAGACGAAACTAGTAAACAAGACACATATAAATGAGTTAGCGATAAGAGGCAAATTAGTGCAATTCGGAATCTCGCAGCAGTACAAGGATTCCGCTTTAACGGGGGGCAGTGACGCTGGTATTCAGCAGACTGGTTAGCCCGCAGAGGTCGTCAAAACCGGAATTGCAAGCGGATTTAATTCACGAGGTCAGATGCGTTCCAAGAAGTTAAAAAAAAGTGCCTACGAAGAAAACACCGGCTGCGGAGCTTACCGACACATCACAAATTTCTGCACTCCATCGACCCTCACCTCAGATCAACACTGTCACTCAAGCTCTTTATCATCTACTCCGCTTAAGTGCTGCGCTTACAAACGCATTAAAGTTCGTTTAATTAAAGCGACACGCCAGCATTCTGACAACTGCGGCTTATTAGAAACAGTAGAGCATATATTGTTAGAATGCTCAGCGCATGCCGAGTGGCGTGCACATTATGCACATCTTATAGAATCACCCATTCAAGTTCCTATAACACTCGACTGTGTATTAGGAGCCGTAGCCTACCGTGACCAGCAGAGGCGTTCTGTGAACTCTTTATTTGATTATTTAGATGACCTTTTCCTTCTAGAAAAATTCTAATTGCTGCGATCGGCACTCTCACTACGCATTCTTTGTGCAATGAACTTTGTCAACCCATTTACTACAGCTCTCTCATTTCATCTTTATATCCGCGAATCCCTTCCCAATGCAGAATAGCAATCAGAGGATTGAAACGCCGGCTAAATTCTCTGTTTTTCTGATTAAAGGGCTTCTCTCTCTCTCTCTCTCTCTCTCTCTCTCTCAGGAGATGATGGTAATCTCACATGGAACAGTTTCTAGTGCGGTAAAGAAGTAGAGAGTGGGGTAGCTACGCAGGACTCTGGCAAGCTCTCTCTCACAAAAGAAAAACCTTGTTAAGAAACGCCTTTGTAAGAAAGCCTCTACACCAATTCATATCAAGGAGCTAGCACAACTGTCAGTGCAAATTATTAAGTTTAAGGTGAAGGACATAAAGTTAAAGTACAGTGAGAAATGAATATGCCCGAAGGAGTGGGGGCGGTCTAAATACGGCCTGCCGGAAACTCGGTGGAGGCAAATATCACATGTACACTAAATAACAGACGAGAAGGCAATTTGCTTACAGATATCGGTCAGATATTGAATGAAGCCGAGGAATTCTTCACATATATATAGTGCACTAGTAATAGTTAGGACCTCATTGACGACGGCAGTGGAAAGGAAACTGAATATCCTGCTTATGATTAAATACTAAGTAACAAAATTCTTGCAATCAATGCAGAGAGAAATATGACCTGGGAGGATCAAATAAGTTCAGATCTCTTAACGAATGGTGGGGACACTGCACTAGGAGACCTTTCCAAGTTTTATACGCATGCATCAAGAACTCGATCCTAACGGAATCTTGGAATAACGCTAGCTTTATCTCCATCTGCCCGATTCGAGATGTAAAGTACATGAAAAATTGTACACCGATCAGCTTACTGGTCCCCTTCGCCGACGAGGCATCCATAATGCTAATTGCAAATGCAATTGCTAATACAACTGCTAATACCATTGCTAATACAAGACTTGAGCCAGCCAAAAGCACAATGCAGACTTTTGAAAGGCTCTTTGATAACAAACATTATTCGGTTAAAAAATCCAGCAATATAGAATTGCACAAAATATAACCAACCACTTTATGAAGTCTTCTTAGGTTACAAAGAAGCACCTGGATTAGCGAAACCTGAGCAGTCATGACGGCATTAGGGGAATCAAGGAACAGAGAGATATCTAAAGGTGCTGAATATAATACAGTGTCCCACTTAGACAGCTTAAAAGCGTTGGTAAATGAAGAACAAAGTTATAAAACGAACCTCTGAAAAGGGAGGCGCCGCCATTAAAATTCCCGGTGCGCTGCCATTGGAGCAACTGGAAGTGGTTGCAAAGTCGGAGTGATATATGAAACAGCTGCACGTCACTTTTGCCTTCCGCGTCATCGGCATGTGCAGATAACGCGGGTGGCGTCGACGTGATTGTGGCAGGAAGTTCCGGATGGAGAGACTCGTTGGAATCTTGAAGAACGATTGGCTGGAGAGTAAATGTATAAGTGTTAGGGACGCCAGTAATAAGCTGCCGGAGTTTGAAAGGCGCTGAGGCCGATTCTTAAGCATAGGCATCATCCAGGGAGACGGCAGGATGAATTGTTGGGGTGTGGAGATTCGTATCACAACGAAATGACGGCACGCCGAAGTGCTCGAACAAGGCATCCTTCAGCTTGTCAAAGAGCTGTTTATCCGGCGGGCAAAATGTGAGCTTGTCGAAGAATTCACATGGCAGCATCCACTGAGAACACCAGAGAACACAAGGACTATCTGAGAAGGGCCACGAATGCATTATGCATTGAATGGACGAACTACGCCGGTTAGAAGCTTGGTCCAGGGATGCAGCCCGTAAACGAGCTACATCTGCCCGAAAGCGTGATGAGTCTGCAGCAGGGTGACCGCCGCCGAAGCGTTCAAAGAGGGAGCGCGAGGCCGAAACCGCTGGTCTCAGGCGTTATGAAGTAGATGGGTGGCCGCCAGAGAGAGAACGACTTTATGCTTCTAAGGTCGAGTCTGACCTCCAAGGGAAGGGGTAGCCACTCCTCGCCGAGCACGTCACGAAGGTGCAGTGCCAGGAGTGGCCGTAGAGGTAGAGCCGGCCAGCTCTCCCAGTCTTCGGGGCCTGTATGTCTTGGTATAAATTTTAGGTTGTTTTCTTTGGTGGCTTGGATTTCCGAGCACCCCCAAAGGGTGTGCTTGTTGCTGGGGTGTCTGTGGTAGTGTGTGCAAGCTTGCCTTGCAGGTAGACCTCGAATGTAGTGTTTATGGTCTAGTATCACTGTGTGTGTGTCTGGGCAGGGTGCCAAAAACCACATACTTTTAGAGTTGCTTGTCTTATTATATTATTCTAACACCTACAGTACTTGTAATGCTTGCGCAGACGCGCACCCTTTGTGGCTTTGGCCGTGCGAGATAGTTCTTACCTCAAGTAACGCAATCTAAAGCAAATGACACCTCTTTTATCATTAATGTATAAGCATAGACCTGTGCGTATTTCTGGGCAGCGCCTTTGTTGGCGCACTCCCTACGGCATGCTCAGTGCCCCCTCCAGCTACGTGAAGCATAAGAGACGTATTTCGGACCGTTTGGCGGCCTACTATGTCTGTAGCATTTTGCTCGTTGACGACAAAGGCTGCACGAAGCTCGGGGCTCAGAGAGCATGCAAGCTTTGGTATTTTGATCACATGCGCTAAGGCGATGAGAAGTGAGCGCTATCCTCACTCGAAGGCGACGAAGGAAGCGGGAGGCACACGCAGGCATTGCCACGTGGTTGGTGTGAGCCGTCGTACGCGTTGGTTCCGGGTATGCCGCAGACACAGCTGTCGCTGCGAAAATTCATAAAAATAAACAACTTCTCTCCGTCTATAGTATAGAGAATATGAAAATTACTAGCGATTATACAACTTATATGCGCTAGTTATCTATGCTAATGGGTTTTTCTGGCTTGTTGCGTTTTTTTCCAGAGCGAATCCAATGCAGCCCACCTGCTCGGGATTGGTAAATAATTAGTGTTTTTATTTGTATACAGCGTGTCAGCGTCATAATGCTCAAGCTGTGCCTTTTAAACCGTAGTTGGGGTTCCTAATCCAGTAGGACGAAATATTCTTTTCTATACAATTTCTATTTGCAACACCAGGAAAATTTATTTTTCTGGCAACACTGCACAACTCAACGACGGCAGGTACATCAGGGTCCGCGGCAAAGTTTTCACTTGAAGACGTGCCACGAAATTCTAGGGTGGGTGAGAAATCACACTGCTTTGCCAAAGGTGAGGGGATTACAGCTGCTAACTACCTAATTCTATTAGGACAGAAAAATCGCACCGATGACCATGCCGAAATATTCTTCTTGAGCCCGCACCCTGTCTCCTTCAAGACAAAGTGCCTCTTTGAACAGTCTGGCGGGTCTGAAGGACAGTGCATATGCACTAGGCGACTTTCGAAAAAGTTCAAACACCTTTGTGCAGCAAATGAGTGCTGCAGTAAAGTACTTGTGCTGTTTTCACGCAACTGAGAACGCATAGAGAACGCTCACTTTCGACATTGCTTAATTTGTGAATCGCTGTTTGCCTTTGCTGTCGCCTGCCGTTGCCTCGTTAAATAAGTATGGAATGATGGCATGATAAACGATGCACTGGCCACGTTGATTTGAAGGTACAAGTTAGTAAACCACGGTTTGAAGCCGAAGATTCTGAAACGACACTTTCACGTATTCCGTGGGTACTCACAAAAGTCAGTATTAATCACAAGGTATTCCTTGGAGAAAGTGTTAAATTGCGAGTTGTGGGAGAGGCCTTTGTCCTGCAGCGTCCCTATTTAGGCTGCAGTTGATAGTGGTTGCTTAGAAGTGGTCGGCAAGTGTTTTAAGGCGCAAACCTTACTTTCCCCATCGAGCGAAAACCCGTTTGTGTATGTTCTTGTGTGTGTGTTAACACCCGATGGCACCCATAAACAAAGCGTTCTCCCGTTTTTATTTCTTTTATTTTACCTTTGCCGCACCGCTCTTCTTCAGTGTTTTTATCTCCCAAATTGCCAACCCCATGTAGAGTACCATGCCAACGATCAGTAAACGCCGGCTAAATTCTCTGTTTTGCCATTAAATGGTTTTTTTCTCTCTCTCTCATGCAACCTGGCAGGTGGCGGTTAAATTAGTCTCGCGAGGTTGCTCTGGAGGTTCCCTCTGGTCGGCTTCTCTGTCCATTGATCTCCTACCGTTGGAAGCTTTTTTGCGCAGTGGTGTCGGCAGTATCCCTGTCGCGCTGGTGCCTAAGGATGGTGGTGCTATCAAGATGAACAACCCTGGTGCTGTTCGGGCTGCTCTCCAGTCGGCGACTTCTCATTATGAGTCAATCTCAGAGGTTCGCCAGTTTGGACGCGGCGGGATTCTGTGCAGATCGCCAGACCTCGCCTGTGTAAGAGATTTACTAAACTCCTCATCCTTTGCCTCCCTTCGGGTAAGTTCCTTCATCCCTTCACATCTGGCGTGCACGAAAGGTATTGTACGAGGCGTAGACTCTTCCCTGTCTCCGGCAGAGACTCTTGAGCTTCTGTCGGCTGCAGGTGTTGTTGCTGTGCACCGCTGTAGCTGGTATGTAAACAACGTGCGGATGCCCACTGAATCAGTGATTACTACCTTTGCCGGCACTTCCTGCCCTTCTGAAATCAAGGCATGGCCTATAATTTTTCGAGTAGACCCATTATCATCTCGGCCTCTGCAGTGTAACAACTGCTGGCGCTATGGACATAGCGCTGGCGGTTGCAAATCGAACTTGAGGTGTTGCAACTGTGGAGATGGTCATTCAACGAGCACCTGCACTGAGAAGAATGAGAAGTGTTGCCTTTGCGGTGGTGCTCACTCTGCAAACTACTCAAATTGTCCCTCTCGAGCTCATGAAATTCAAATTCTGGAAATAATTGACAGGAAACGCTGCCTTTGTACTTTGGAAACACTGCCTTTGTACTCAGCTTAATCCGGATGTCATATTTCTGCAAGAAACGTGGCTTTCAATCGACAAACATTTTCATATCAAAAATTACCGTTCATTTCGCCTAGACCGCCAGTCAAGAGGCGGGGGTTTACTAACTTTAGTCACTTCAAAATTTTGCCACAGGGCTGTGGTATCTTTTCAACAAATGTCTCCTGACTGTGAGATTTTGGCAATAGACTTTGTACATCCTGGGTGCTCTCTATTTTCAATAGCAAATTGTTATTTCCCCAATGGAGTCCAGGATGTTAGACCTCTGGACTTTTTACTCGTAAACTGTAAAAACCCAGTTCTCGTGGCTGGGCACTTCAATTCTCACCATGTGTCTTGGGGTTTTATGACTAATACATGCGGCAAGCGCCTTTGGGACTGGGTTTCTGATCACAACCTGATGTGCTTATATTCAGGATCGGCCACTTATCTTCGCTCATTCACTCAATCTGTTTTAGATCTCACGTTCATTAGTCCTGGAATTGGCGTAACGAATTGGTCGACAGTTGATAGCGGCACCTCAAGTGATCATATACCTATTCATTTTGATATCATATGTCGTGTTACTCCAGCGTCTTCTCAGTTGCGGTCACATGTAAATTATGACAGATTTTAGACGGCGTTGCGCTCTGCCCTTGCTCCAGTGTCTAACATCGCCGAGGTCCACCAGTCAGCAAGCATATGTCTGGCTATTGAGGAAAGCCGTAAAAAGTCGGAGTTCCTGGTGAGGCCAACAAAAGGGAATTCTTCTAACTGGTGGAATGCGGACTGTACAAGAGATTACAGGCGGAGGAAGGCAGCATGGAAAAAGCTTCTTCATAACCAATGTCCGAATAACAGGAGTGATTATAAATTTATTGCAGCCACCTTTAAACGCACAGTTTCTCGCGCAAAGGAAAAATATGACTCAGAACACTTCGATTATCTTTCAAAGGCGGGCAACCGACGTGCACTATTCGGTTTTCTACGGACTAGGAAACAGCTCATGTCCTCTCATAATTTTCAGTCATTAGTTATGTCACCTGTAGAAGCTATCCAGGCCGTTGAATTAATAGCCACAGGCCTGCAAAAGCGGTTCTCGTCTTTACTTCCTTTGCGACCATTGTTGTTTGCATCAGTCGTGCCAAATGATTATGCCACGCAAGTAAATCTGTCAGAGCTTTCACAAGTTGTCCAGAGCTTGCCAGTTGCTGCTCCTGGTCCTGATGGTGTTACCACCAAGATGCTCAAGATTCTATTTGAAGAGTCTCCCAACTCGTTATTGCACCTAATAAACTACTCTCTCAAACACGCTTGGATACCTTCTGAGTGGAAGCTGTCCAAGGTGATCCCTTTACTTAAAAGTAAGGGTGGAGGCTATGAATTGGATAATATTAGGCCAATTTCTTTAACATCAAAAGCGGTAAAGTTGATAGAAAGGGTGTTACTAATTCGGGTGTTAGCCATTGTGGACCGCAAAAGTATACTCAGCCCGTGCCAACTCGGTTTCCGGCCACGGTGTTCGATATGGAATGTACATGCTGATCTTGAGAGCAGAATTCTCCTTGCTCGTCGTCAACGCCTGGTCGCGGCTTTGGTTACGTTAGATGTCGCCAAAGCTTATGACAGTGTAGAACACTCCATCCTGACACATAGGCTGCAGTCTCTTCAATTTCCAGATTATATAGTTGCATGGATATCTGCATTTCTTCATAACAGTGCATTCTTTTGCGTCCATAATGGTGTTCATTCAGAGAGGTATAGACACACGCGAGGTGTACCGCAAGGAGCTGTTCTTTCTCCTGTGCTCTTTAATATTCTGTTAAGCTCAATTCCTCTCCACCGCCATGTACGCAATTGCGTCTATGCGGACGACATTGCATTTTTTGCTGCTGCGCCGGATATACATTCTCTGTATGGTCTGTTGCAGTCATATTTGAATACACCTGAGCGCTGGTTGAGCGCATTACACCTGAAGTTAAATGTTGGCAAGTGCGCCACTCTTGTTTTCCCTCTATTCACTCCTGTAGTGGTCTCTCTCACTTGCCAGTTAAAAATAATACCGCAGGTTCAATCCCTAAAATACCTAGGGGTTATGTATGACAACAAACTCACCTGGCGACCTCACATTGACCACGTCGCGGCGAAAGGGGCTCGTGCCGTGGGCATGTTACGGAGATTATGTCATCACCGGTACGGCATGCGCAGAGATGCGCTATTCATGATCTACATAATGTATGTCAGGCCAATTTTGGAATTTGGATCAGTGTTGTTTTCAGACTCGGCTACATATAAACTTCGCCCTCTCGTCCTTTTAGAGAGGGAAGCACTTCGCATGTGCCTCGGCCTTCAAGAATTTGTGGCTACCAATGTGATGTACCTTGAAGCCCGCATTCCGTCTCTCTTATCGCGACTTCAATTTTTAACTGTGCAAACTTACCTCAGGATCTATGAATCCAATTTCCATCGTTCCCAAAGCATTTTCTGTTCTCAGCCGACATCTTTTTTTGGTGTCCCCTGGTCTCGTTTCAATTCCCCTCAGGTAGTGTTTGTGCAAAGATTACTTCAGCCTTTAGATGTAAACATTTATGATATCCTTCCTGCGCTTCGCAATGGGCCCGCTATCCACGTTGTTTTCGTCGACATATTCCGAAAAAATGCAAAACTTTTGCCACCGAGTATTCTAAATGGTCTTCTAGAAGATCATCTGAGTACCCTACCTACAGATATAGCAATAACCACTGATGCATCGCAATGCAATGAAAAAGCAGGTGTGGGAATATTTTGCTCGCATTTAGACTGGTCCTTTTCCCTGCGCCTTCCAGATTTCACCCCTATTTTTCAAGCAGAGTTTCTAGCAGTTGTACTTCCTTTACGCAAGCTAGACCCCTCTATTACAGCAGTTGCAGTAATTACTGATTCTTTATCTTTGTGTTCGTCCCTCGCTGCACATGTTGACGGTCCCATTTTATCAACTTCTTATCCCTACTTCCTCCGCATTTGAGCCTTGTTCATTTAGTATGGGTTCCCGGCCACAGCAGTGTGACAGTAAATGAGATTGCTGATAATCTCGCAGAGGCTTCCCTCAGCGGCCCCGTGTTGCCAATCATCCCGGCTACAGCCTATATTACAGCATCTAGATTTCGGCGACGTGCGTTTTTAAGCACGCAAGACACATCACTTTTAACATCGGCGGATTATGAGCACCTTAAATATTATTGGAACAGGAAAATTTGTTGCTCTCGGCAGCATGAAGTATCACTGACGAGGCTGCGCTGCCGCATCCCCCCTCTAAATTTCTATTTACACAAGTCGGGTTTGGCGCTCTCTCCCCTTTGTGCATTTTGCCGTGAGCCTGAATATATTGAACATTTTTGGCTGTATTGTCGCCGATTCAACTATCTGAGAAAACGGTTGCTGGAGGAGCCCTTGCAGCATCTTGGCCTTAGTTTGAGCAGCCCGCTCTTGCTATCATTTGGCGCCACCGCATTTGGGTTCAGCCACAGATCTGTTTGTACCGCTGTTCTAAATTTCCTGATAGAATCTCACCGACTTCCTTGCTAAGTGTTCCAACCTTTTCTTTTCTATCAATTATTACATTTTGACTAAATCATTAATGTTTAAACACTTTATTATTATTCTTAAAATTTTAAAATCATAACACTCATCCCTTTTCTGTTCATGACGAAAAATTCACCGGTGTTGCCCTCCCACGTGCTTTTTCTTTTTGTTAACTGCGTTCAGATGAATAGCGACCCGATTCTTGGCCGATCCCCCAGTGTGGGTATGTGCCATCTTTTGATAGGCTAACAACAACAACTTCTACATGGGCTCTCGCTTCACAGCCAACTTTTGGCGGAAATACTGCATTCTCTGAGCCGCCGTTTTTGGAAAATCTTCTGAGCATTGCCCCGTACCCGCGAACAGCAGTTCTGGCAAGTCAACGCCCTTTTCTGTGTGCCTCACGGACTTCTCTACACGCTGCCGTGCCCTCAAGGCCCTGGGCCCTGCGCTCGCTTATTCGAGCCAGCCGGCCGCTCACACGACCTCAACTATGAACTAAACCGTCGTGGGGGATGACATTTCGCCCGCGGAGCTGGCGTCCGGAGAATGGGAAACCGTTCTTCGCCTACAAGACCGCGCCCGGCGCCTGCAGCAAGACGCTGCCAACGATGACTCCGGCGTTCCTGCCAAGAAGAAACGGAAGCCGCCCGCTATGAAAAGGCGAGTGCCGCTACCGCAACTCCCAAAGAGCGACTACAAAATAGTTTGCCGTCCGCGAGGCCGGAACTTAAACGACTTTGCGCCACACCAACTTGAACTCGCCATGTGCGCGGCACCCAAGGTTCCTCTTCAGGCCGCACTAACAGAAGACACCATGCGTGTTAATTCTAATAACACGCTCACTCTAAGAACCCCGGCACGCCAGCGAGCTGCAATGTACTCCGAAGTCAAAGCGTTCCAGCTTGGAGATTACACCTATGAAGTGGCGACGTATGCAGCAGCGCCAGACGACTCAGTCAGGGGTGTCATTTATCAAGCCTACGACGGAAGCTCGCCGGATCAAGTCCGACAAGGCTTCATTAATCGCAACCCGCGTGTCGTGATCCTCAACGCTCGTCAGCTGGGTCATTCAAAAACGATCCAGATAACGTTCCAAGAGAACAAATTTCCGAGCCAGATCTACTATTGGGAATCCGTATTCCATGTGCACCCTTACCGTGAACAAGTCGAAACCTGCTACAACTGCAGGAGAGTCGGACATAGAGCCGACGTCTGCTACAGACCCAAAGCCAACCTGTGCCACCGATGTGGCGAGAACCATCCTGCACCTCCTGATGGGGAGCCACTCACATGTAAACCCGACTGCATCGTGTGCCATGGGGCACAGCACACCGGGAGCCGGAATTGCAAGCACCGCCTCGTGTCCGGAGACAACCATATAGGCTTAACGAGGGTGCGGCCCAGCATCACGTGGAAGGTGCGGCCCAACATCACGTGGAGCATCACCCGAGATCCAGGCACCGATCTTCGAGCCGGGCGAGGAATCAAACATGGAACCAGGGCAGAGATAGATCCAGTTCCTTCCCGCCGCTCAGTGGGGCGGCTGATGGAGAGAAGAGCACAAGTTCAGACCGAGGCAGAAGTAGCAGCCGAACCAACAAAAAGGTGAGCTGGCCAAATCCGGCCTCCCAACAGATGAGCGCTCGGGAGAAGGAACTTATAGAACAATTCCACAAAGAGCTTAAGGCGCGTGACGAGGAAAACGCCAGACTAAAGAAAGAAATGGCGGAGCTTCGTCGACTTGTCATGGCCTCGAGAGAGCAAAGAGCACAGACACAGCAAACACCTGTGCAAGCCCCTCTTAAAGCACCCATTCCCGCATGCGAGGCTATGGAAACAGACAAACGCACCGCAGTTAAAAGACCCCCTCTCCCCGCGGAGAATACCCAAAACAAACGAGCTGCCGAAGCCTCTGCAGGCGATGTACCGCAGCCGGCTACGCCCGCTTCATTAAGAGCTGACCCTAATGCAATCACTACAAGAGTGGATAGCAATCAGAACAAGGTAGACAGCCTAGAGGTTAGAGTAGGAAACTTAGAGGCTAAGGTAGATGCCTTAGCAGTGGAATTCAGACCGTTCCAAACTCAAGTAATGTCTTTGTTCCAACAAGTGATGGAGAAGCTGACCGCATTGGAGAACAGCTTAACATCATTACAGCAAAGAGTGGATCACCAATATGGCCCCGTCGCAACAAAGTGAGGTATGGCAATGGCAATGCAGAGGCTTCCGGCGCAAACGGGGGAATCTGCAGTTGCACATTCAAGCACAACAACGTCCACCAGACATTATTGCTCTACAAGAAGGTAGTGGCGCGGTCAAATTACCGGGCTATAAGGCTTTTCTTCCGCCAGGATATGATGCCGGCTCAATTACGGGCGTGTCCACCGCCGTATTATTGCAACGCAATATTACTGCTCTACAGCACTCCATAGAAAGTTCAAAGGAAGACTACGTCCTCCTTGAGATTTTACCCAAGAAACGAGGATACAAATTTGTTTCTGCTTAATGTATATAGCCCACCCAAAGATAAGGGCACCGGTATACCGGAATTACTTATCAGGACTCTGAAACTAGCGTTTAAAGCCCAGCTATTAATAGTAGGGGACTTAACGCACCACACCCAGAATGGGGATACAGTAGAGCCGGTCTCAAAGGCAACAGGGTATGGCAAGTGGTCCAAAATCTAGGCCTAACTGTCCTGAACAACCCCCAAGAAATCACGAGACTAGGCAACAGTATATGTAAAGACACGTCGCCAGACCTAACCCTGGCAAAGAACATACAAAACCGAACATGGACTAACACAGGACACACGCTAGGCAGTGACCATTACATTATATCTACCACCTTTGAGACAGCAAAGCATAAATCAGTCTTCAACAAAGTAAAAATTACGGACTGGGACAAGTTCAGGGCAATAAGAGAACAAAGACAAAAAGATGAAAGCACCGACCAAATAATTGAACATCTCGGGGACTGGGTGGAATCACTAAAAATGGACATTAAGGCTACCACAGCCGAAATATGCATGGAAGAAGGACAAGTCACTGACTCTAGGTTATTGCATATGTGGAAAGCACATTTCAGCTTGCAAAACCGCTGGAAGAGGAACAAACACAAGAAAAATCTTAAAAAGAGAATTGCACAGTTGCAGAGACTAATTGAAAAATATACTCTAGAGCTTCAACACAAACAATGGGAGCAAATTTGCGACCGCATGAATGGCAAGCTCGAGTGCAGGAAAACTTGGCATCTGCTAAGGCACGTTCTTGACCCCACAGAGGCTAAATCAACTAAACGAGGTCAACTTATGAGATGAGTGCGTCAGTATCAAGGCACCACAGAGGAGTTCTTAACGGAACTACGAGATCGATACTTAAACACAACCCCAGGTGGACCGCTGCCAAACTATCAGGGAACAGCAAACGAGGACTTGGACGCTAGGATTACGGAGTCGGAAGTGTGGCTTGCCATGGGGCAACTACGCACCACGTCTGCAGCCGGGCCTGAAGGTGTTACTAACAAAGCACTTACAAACTTGGACGCAGGGTCAGTGACAGCACTCACTGATCCCATGAACAAATACTGCACAGACGGAAACATTCCACAAGAATGGAAACATGCAAAGATTACATTCATTCCAAAGCCAGGCAAGAAATTGTGCATAGAGAATCTACGCCCAATCTCTTTAACATCCTGCTTAGGAAAGTTAATGGAACATATAACTCTCAATCGGCTACATGAATACGCTGAGGACAATAACTTACTCCCTAACTCCATGCTAGGCTTCAGGGCTAATCTTTCTACCCAAGATGTTATGCTGCAACTCAAGGCAGACATTATAGACATGGAACGCAGCAGAGGAACTAAAGCCATATTAGGCTTGGATTTGAAAATGGTGTTTGATAATGTCACGCACGATGCTATCTTAAGGAATCTCTCGGACATCAACCCAGTGGAAAGAACGTTCCAGTAGATCAAGTTATTTCTCAGTAACAGAACGGCAGAGATAGCAGCGGGTGAGATTAAATCAGACTCTATCTCTCTTGGAGGTAAAGGAACGCCACAGGGCTCAGTCCTGTCACCCTTCCGTTTTAATCTCTCACTAATTAAAATTCCTTCTATATTAGCAGCCATCCCGGGGCTGCAACACACATTTTACGCAGATGATATCACTTTATGGACCACAACTGGCAGCGATGGTCAGATAGAGGATACCCTACAACAAGCTGTAGACATAATACAAGACCTGGCGGGTAAAGCAGGGCTAACCTGCTCGCCCTCCAAGTCCGAATTATTTCTAATCAGATACAAACCAAGGGGCCCTCGAGCAGAAAACTACAAACCTCCGCCTCCACTGAAAATCTGGGTTTAAGGGCTCCCAGTAAAGGAAGTTCAAACTATAAGAATCCTAGGACTCTTCCTTCAGTCGAACCGGAAGAACAAGGAAACACTATAAAAACTCCAGACAACCGTCAATATGACGGTGAGACTAATTAGACGAATTGCAAGGAAAAGGAAGGGAGTGAAGGAGACAGAACTTTGGAAAATAGTACAAGCATTTGTAATAAGCAAGCTTGTCTACGCACTCCGATAGTTAAAATTAGACAGTAGTGAAAAAGCCAAAGTAGAGTCTATGATTAGAACAGCATACAAGGTAGCATTAGGGCTACCGATCTGTACCTCTACCGAAAGGTTTCTTGGCTTGGGAGTAAACAAAACACTAGACGAGCTTACTACAGAGGCCCACTTGACAATGCAGAGAGGCCGGCTTTCCCGCACCAAAGCAGGAAGAACCATACTTGATCGTTTAGGACTAGGCATACAGTTGCCACCCCAAGATACCAAAACACAGATACCTAAACGCATCGCTAAAGTAATAAGAGTTAAGCCACTAGCTAAGAATATGCATCCTGCTCACCACGAGGGGAGAAGAAGGGCTAGGGCAAAAGCTCTACACAACATGTACAACCAAGATGAACATGCACTATATGTAGATGCCGCAGTATATCCCCAGAAACAAGCGTTCGCACTAACGGCGGTGGATACGCGAGGTAGACTGATAGTCTCCGGCACTATTATAACGAAATCCTCGGAAACGGCAGAAGAGGCGACAATCGCCCTTGCTATCATTAACAAAGAAGCTATTACCATAGTCAGCGACTCTAAATTTGCCATACGCAATTATGCGAGGGGCAGAATTTCTCAGGCAGCAATGAGCATATTGGGTGAAACCATAGACTTAGACAGAATTATTGAATTGATATGGGTCCCGGCTCACTCGGGGAACCCTTTTAACGAAGCGGCACACATAACAGCTCGAGGATTCGTCAGCAAAGCACGGGACGCTGTCGTTGCTGAGAGTTTTTCGAAGGACGGCCTATCATCTTTTCACGATATTACTAATCATTTTAAACTTGAAAGGAGGATATTCCCTCCTCCAGACAAAGCCTTTAATAAGGAGCAGGAGACCACTTGGAGGCGATTCCAGACGCGATCCTTCATGACGCCTTACCTGTTGTCAAAATTCTACCCCGGTGAATACGACCCTGCATGTACATTATGTGGTGATTTGGCCACTTATGATCACCTATTGTGGAACTGTAAAGAGGAGCCGCCCCCGAAATCTCTAATACAGGCTCCTACTCTCGAGCAGTGGGAGGCCGTGTTGGTCAGCTCAGACTTGGGAGTTCAAACCCGGGTCATTGAATGGGCTACCCAGGTCGCTGTCAGCCGTGGACTGATAGCCACCTAGCACGGATCGTCTGCATTCTGCATTTTCTGACGAATTAAATGTTTTCCAATCCAATCAAGTTATCCTTGAAACAAAGGTGGTGATTTGGGGGACTTCACATCACGCTTCTGACATGTCAAAAGCGCAAAACTAAATGTAAAAAAGCGAGTTTAATCACTGCAGCAGTTCAGCTGGTTACAGATAATTGTGAAAATATAAAATCAATGGAAAGGAGAACAAAGGAAAACAAGCAGTGTAGAACATCTCATGAGGTTGCTCGATTGCCATAGCACACTTTAATAAAAGAAAAACACATCGAAATCTGGGCTTAAAGACGTGACGTTTGAGATTGCACTTTGTGCTGTGACTTCAAGAACGCCTATGAAAGACAGTAAAACCGAGTCCGATTCAGGTGTTGTATATATACATCATTGGGATCTCCGACAGCATGAACTGGAAGCAACAAATATTAGCGAGAAAATATAACCTGTAAGGTGCTACTTAATTCTCCGTCTTCGTCTTGCTATACGAACGTGCTCAACATACCTGAAGGTTACCGGCACATCTCTAGCAACCGCACAAAATGACACGCACAATGGAACAGTATTATCAAATATGGTAATACTTTCAGATGTAAGTCAAAACTGTGGTTGTTTTCCTAAGACCAACCCAAACTTGAGAAATCCTGTTATGTTTGCATGTCCACAAAGTGAAAAAATATGCAGATAATGGAAAGAAAGGAAACACCGGTCTCTTTAAAGTCGGTTCTCTCTCGAACTGCAACAAGATGTGAAAGAGTTCCGCCATCAAGATGTTGCCTACCAAGAACAACAGGCGCCTCTAATGCTACAATTTCTGGAGCTTGAAGAAGATAAATACAAAGCGCCGCAATTATATAAGCAGTAACGCATATTCTCAAGTGAAGACATTACAACAGACGCTAAAAATTGGGTGCCCATACGTATCTATAACCTTTAATTATACGTTCGCGTCATTTCTATTGAACTGAAAGCAAAAAGAAAATCCCAAGTTCATATAAGAAAACTTCCGGGTAGTTCGCCCTCTCCAGGGCTAATTCACGACAACAGCTTCTCGGTATCCCTCCCAGCATCTCCTGACTTCGCCCGTTCCAAAGCTCACCTGGATCACGTGAACACACGTGGCAGATACTCGAATGCGCAAACCGCCTGTCCCGCATGTCCCATTTGTCCGAGGCCCCCATAACAAAAAAAAATCACGTCAAAGTATTCCTCTAGGGGGAGCTGGTCAAGGCCGGGGTTTTCGCTTTCTACATAGCATGATGCTGTTTAAACACGGAGAAAGCCCCGCCTAGCGCAAGGCCACGAAAACGAGAACGCGCATAAAATCAACCAGTATTAAAAAAATCACGCTGAACAGATGGTCTTACGAATATAATTTCGATCACTGTAGCTCTATTACAGGCCACCTGACTGCAGGAATTGCCGAGCACAACTGGAAAGAAAGCTTTTACGTTAGCAAAAATTAGCGCCCATTCGCACAGACGGATTACGTCAAAAGCATAAATTTATAAATTATGTGGACTGGTACGTTCATGCGCTGAAAACATATTTTCATCTGCTATGAGCTTAGTGTCGAGGCTCGATGAGAGGTACGGCTTAATGAAAACCTGAAGCCCACACACCAAGGTCCCCTACTGGAATGATACGGAGCACCATGCAGCGTATCTTTACAGCACTGTTATCCACTATAGCCGTGTTGTTAAGGCACAGAATTAGAGGGAATAATAGAAACGGAACGCGTGAAGGCCGTACAGTTTCACAGAATTATCTGGTGACAAAAATAATTTAGAAGTGACTTCGTTCGTGCTATAGAAAGGAAACCGCAACGACACGCACTTCCCTTGTCCGTGCCTTTCTTTCAATGCTCTCCCCCATTGCGATACCGACGGCTAGCCACCCGGCAGATTACGAACACTAACTGGAACTTTTCGTGTAATGAAAGCTCTGTTTTTCCCATTTTACTGAAGCCTGTGGGCCTCAGAGGCAGCTTATTATGAACGCACTTTACTATAGCAAACGACGAAACTGCCCTCACCAACCTGACGGTGCAGCAGCGGCCTCATGATACTGTGCTGAATCATTCGCTCGACACGACGATGGTCCAATATCATCCCAACTCTCACTTTGGCATGAAATTGCACGGGCCCCGCCCCGTTAATTTAATGTCAAGGGAAGAAAGCAACCAAAAGGCAGTTATTATCACGAAGCGGCATGTTGACATTAGCAAGTTCTAGAAATTTTAGTCCGGTGCAGGTGGTCAACTGAACGTTCAACAGGGCTGAAATGTTCTTGACTAAAAAGCAGCCACAAGAAAAATAATCAATACACACTTATGACTGCTTACGCATGAGAAGGCGTAAGTCTTCCCGCTGACTTTGTGAACCCAGTCGCTGCGTGCTACGGCGTGATGTACCCAATGCCACGCAGCTGGCAATTTTTCCTCTACATGGGTCTACGAGACACTGCCGTGACGCCGCCACCCCCATTCTAATCTGCGTTCTAACTCCGGTGATGGCCGTCGCCCCCTGCACAGCAGCCCGTGCTCCACTTTAACGGTATGTCGCGATAGCTAATGCGTTAATTAATGCCCATATATGCAGAATTGGTCTTTTTGTACGTAACGTTAAATCTATGGGACTCATTCCACTCCTTCCGAAATGATGCAGCCATTAAGCGGTGCGCTACTGGGACGGCGGGTGCTGCTACAGGCGGAACTTTCGCGATCCAGGTTGCCCGAGCAACATCATGCAACAAATAATTAATGCAACAGCTGCCTGTAAAGTTGCACGAGGATGCCATCTGCATCAGGTACACACACACGCGCACCAAGTGGTTCAAGCAAGCGCGCCGCTAATCTTTAAAAGAAGGCTTTTTAAAATAGCAGTATCAATTTTTGTGGCACCGGAATCCGAGTGTTCGCTAACACTAGAAAAACTAGCCAACTGTTTTCCCGTACTAAGCTGGTTAACTACGTGCTAATAGTTGACTATTTGGCTACGAGAGTTGGGCGCCTCGCTGTAATTAGAGATCGGAAGCTGGCTGCTGGCTATAGCTACATTAGTTTTTAAATTTTCAAAAGCGCGATTTCCGACAGCGCTGTGGCTCTAAAGACTTCTGCCATTTCTCGCGCAATTCGAAATTACGCGGCCCAGGCTTTGCGATCAGCGATTCTCATGGACAACTTCAGTCCATGAGGCAGGTGCCTTATGGCCTCCTCTGCCCCGGCTCGGCGGGCGGAGTGAGATCGGCGAGCAGTGGTGAGCGCCGACGCTCACCGCTGCTTGCCAATAATGATGAAATTGTATTGGTGGATTATTGGAGGTCCTAAAACGCAATATCCTCCAAACGTGCAGCGCATAGTTGAGTTGCCGCGTTATATGAAACATTTCTGAGTAGGGATTTACACTGTTTCAGGAGATGTATCACGCTGCTTCTAAAAGGAAATAGCACTTAGTTTGAGGGCGTAACTGGCTGTGGCATATGTTACTATCTTATAAGTAGCTGCTGTTTGTGACGGGATGGTTAGTAGCAAGTACTGACGCATTGGGTTCGTAACGGCTGCTACTCGCCGTTAGTAACGGGGGGCTAGTAGTATTTTCTTAAGAAAATGAATAGCAACTTTCGCATATGTTGCTAGGCGCTACTTACGGTGTGCTGGCGTGGCTTGTCAAATTTGTGCATACTGGGCAAATGAAAAGCTGCATAGTCAATTTGGCTAATTCCCGAAACCAGTCAGAGCTATCAGAGCGTACTGGTCGTAAGTCATAGACTTAGGATTAGGTTTATTGAGCATTACATGTTCAAATTTTGCGGGGTGATTGCATCGAGCAACATTACCGGGCGCACACAAAGGTTCAGAATGCAGAAAAAGCACGAACCTGTAAGAGTCAAACATGAGCACTGCATGTGCAGAGGTTTATATTTCTCAGTCTTATATACCCATAAATCTAACTCTCAGTTGTGGGCTATTGGGTCTTACCCATTGAACTAAGATACCAGCGTTAATTATGATGTTGAGAATATTGTAACAGCTTTGTCTGCCCTACCTCAAAGCCCCGCAGAATTCTTTAATTAAAAAACCAGTTTATTCGCAAGACAGTCTGCGTCAGTTATATTCTTACACTTTATTTTAGGGTTAAAGGAACGGTTACTTACAAGGTAGTAACTAGCGAGCATAGTTACTAAAAATTTAGCAAGTGCTACTTTTACTAACTATTCCTTGAAGAGGGTAGAGGATTGGCAAGTGCTACACTTACCTTTTTACCACCGTTTTACTAGCCTTTTTAAAAGAGCGTGATGTTTTCACAACCTGAATACTAATTTTTATTCTTTTTTTTTTGAAACAGTGCTACCCACACCAGAACCAAGGACGGTGCAGCAGGGCATGTGTTTGCTCTCCTTACAGTAAGGATCCATCTATAGGAGTCTGCCAGTTGAGTGCTGGTGGTGGTGGCACCGTTGACGCAAACGTGATGGGGGACACCTTGCGTGACGCACTCCGAACAATGGAATCAAGGTGCCGTCAATAACGGCGCCAAAACCTGGGCGGATTAAATTGCCGAAATTCTGGGTTCTCAGGCTTTTCAAGCTTTTGAAATTACTTCGTCCATGGTTGGGTTGAAGCATTGGGGCTTATCTCTCAATAAATTGGTATTTTCGTCACCTTGAAGCAGCTCCCATCTCATTAAAAACAGACGACTGTCTGAGGAAGCTGCGCGTTTTCAGCAAAGGCGAATCTTGACAACCCGTTGCACTCAACAGCAGTGGAGACGCAAGAGAAATTCCATTCTTCTCAACTCAGGTTGTTCCAGTTCTTCTGTGCGCGATTTCATCAGGGACTTAGGTGCTTGGGGGCTTTCCGAAGCTCTCACAGAACATTTTCATTTCACAGGAACATTGTGGCATTTTATTGTTACTAACAGTGATTTTGTCATGGACCAAAGTCGTCGCATTTCCAACGTGTATTGAGCGCTTCATTATGAAACATAACGAGGAAGAGTGCTAGCGGTGAAGGCCAAGAGATGAGCGTAGATTAGTCAAGCAAGAACTATTCCACGGATATGGTGCAAAAGAAAGCGGAATGCCATTTATGCAAAGCAGCGCTATATTCATTCTTAAGGTTGGGTGGAACCTATTGGTTGGCTGGCTTATTCCACGCAAATTGTCTAAGATTGTGCAAACGACCATTTAAGGTTTGAAAATTGAAAATTGGTTTTAGGCTAGGAAATGGCGCAGTAACTGTCGGACATATCTTGGCAGACACCCGAACCGCGCCTTCAGGGAAGGAGTAAAGGAGGCAGCGTAAGAAGAATGAAAGAAAGAGGTACCGTAGTGCAGGGCTCCCAAATAATTTCGACCGCCTGGGGATCTTCGGCGTGCGCTAATATCTCATAGCACAGGGGCGCCTTTTGTGTTTCGCCTCCATCGATCACCGTGGTCGCGTTCGAAACCAGGTACTCCGGCTCGGTAGAAGAGTGCCTTAACCAATGAGCCACCGCGGCGGCTCTGAGGTTTTTTCCCAAAGATAATATTAGCCTATTGTGACACTGTTACAAAAGGCTCCCTAGCTTGTTTTTGCCGAAAGAATTTTTTCCCACCGCGTCTTTCGTATTATTATGCTCACAGTTAATAGCAAATTACAGTGTTGTTAGCAAAACCCATTTTGCGAAAAATCAAAACTTTTACTTATCGACAAGAATATTTTTTCAGATAATTAAAACATATTGAGCCGCCAAACATAACACCCTAACACCGACGAAAAGCTTTGTAAGGCTTTTTGTTCAGATAGATAATTTTACGAAACGAAGGCAGACAGTTTGGCCAGAAAGTTTGGGACCTGGGCTGCTATTCTGGACTAGGGAAGGAGAGGAGGAGAAAAAAGAGGCTCGTGATGGATGGTGATGTGGTGAGAAGGGATGCGAGAGTAAGTGCACACACATTTGATGGCGTCACGACCACGAGTCGAGGCCCGTGTCACTCAAGAAACGCGAAAACGCCAGACTGCCTAGGCTGTTTGCCAACGCTGCGGCCAAGTGCCAAGCTGTAATATTCCTCAAAGAGTGGCCTGCTGTCCAAACGCATCAACGAAGCAGCCAACGTTAGTCTTTGGCGCTTATACCGGACAATCCACTAATACATGCCCCTCAGTATCGGCGATGCCAGAAGTTTAACAGTCCGGGTGTCTGCTCGTCCAAATACATGTAAGTACTTTCGCATGAAATCTACATATAAACGAATGCTATGCATCAAACAAGCATGAGGCCGCGAAAAATCCACGCGGTACTCAAAATTTCATACGAGATCTAGTCCGTTCAGGTGGATGTGCCGAGTGTCTGGCTGGGCCCAGTAACTCGCCGTTGCACTTTTCATACACATCGAGAGAAGACAAGCGGTATACAGTCTAGAGAAAAGAACAACTGTACGGAGGCAATCGCTGAGAGCACTCTTTGCTTCAGCATCGGCCTTCTCATTTCCCTTGGACGCTAGTGTCAAGGGTTCATTGAAATACTTTTCTGTGACCTTTTTCTTGAGCAGATGAAAGCAGCTCAGCGATCTCTATTGCCAGAGTCTGGTAGGTGGTGTGGTGTAGAAACCGTCCTAAAATTTGTAGTCCAGGATTGGAGTCCGTGAATATACACCACCTTTGAGGTTCCCCGCATATGCGCCGAATCGCTTGCCTAGGAGCCGCAAGTTCAGCAGCACTTGAGGTTGGTATATGACATAGAATGAATTTCAGAGTTATCTACCGATCGGGTATCATCACAGCTACTGTCGATGCCATTGGTGACACAGATCCGTAAGTCTATATATGAACGTAATTTTGGTATTCTGACCACATACACGCCAGAGCAAGTTCCTTCAGTGCACAGACGAGTATCATAATTGTCTTCAGTACTCCGGGAACATGGAGGCATACCGAAGGCTGAGTCATCACCCACTGCGGCTTGACGGGATCATGTGGAAAGGCATAGCCGGATGGCAATTGAGGCTGATGGCAGTGGAGTGCACAGAGAAACCCCTATACGGCCGCTCATGCAGGATCTTCGTCAGTGTGTGACAACGGTGTCGGTTTGTTCATGCTGGAAGCCACTGAACAAGGAGTTTATAATTTTATAAGGCGAGGCCCTATTAGATCTATTTGACAAGGTTTTAGCGTCATGCAAATGCTTGTACGGCGTTACTGATCATTGTAGGAACTATATTCTTTATCCCAAAATGTCTCCGCAATGTTTAACGCGAGAGCGTTACTACACTTATGTCGGAAAAAAATTGGAGGAGGCTTGAGCTTCGCATTTAAGAGTGGAAATAGACAGCGTTTTGCAGCGCTGCTAGGGTATTATTCGAGTACGTATCAGTACATACACTTCACGAAGCCAAAGACCGCAACGCATTCACTAGGCACACTTTTATTCAGCTTGAACCAGCGGCCTGCCTCTGTCTTCCCCGAGCCAATATATTGATCTCTGTATAGTGGAGGCCATGGAGGAAATTTAAAAAGAGTCAAGAAAATGGTGGTGCCAGCGGTTGTGAAGACGTAGTTCTTCAAGTTGCACACTGGTACGTTGCCGGTTAAAACATGAAGGGAGGAGAAGGGATGTTATTACCATGGGGTGCTGACTGCTTGTTGTGTGACAAACCTGAGTCAATAGAACACGTCTTTAGTCGTTGCTGGGATGCGCTGCTCTTTTGGGACGTGCTCCAGCGTACAATAAAGACTTACCCTTGACGCCGTATAGGATTCAATCCCCTGTCTGCCTGGATGTTGAGGCGGATCTTTATAAATAAGATGTAATTATCCTTCTTGGCCTGCACAGCATTTGGCGAAGCAGGATGGCTGTACGACACTGCAGTGAAGATGCGCGGTCTGTCCGAAATTACTTCCAACAAAGCATATTTAAGCTGAGTGATATGTATAAGGAGCTATGTTATGGAGATAAAGTTATCGAGTTGATGGGAGAGTTGTGTTCCTTGAAATAGTTTTCATTTTATCACGTGTCTAAAACACATGTCCCCTCTTGATGTATGAGTGTGCAGCGCAGAACGTATGTTTCTGATCTGGTGTAAACTGTCAAAACAGGCAATAAAGACAAAAACCCTTCGTAGCGTGTTCCGTGCTCCTCGCCTGTATAATCTGAAATACCTGGGTTCATCTAACCGTATGTCCACAAGATTTTTTTTTTATTTGGAGGTTCTCGTGTGACACTGGCAACAACGCCGACACCGGCGTCTCTGCGACATGAGCTCCTTAACGCTATCGCGTTAAAAAATGGTCTGGCGTCGGCGTTGGCAACGACCGTTTGAAGCCTCGCAGCCAGAGCGGCTGGAGCAACGGGCCGCTCCAGCAACACATTGGGCCTCCTATTTCACGTGACCTTGTAGCGCAATCACAACCCGCCAAAGTATTGCTAGCAATCCAACTACCGCGGCTGGCGACAGTTCATGATTGGTCACAAGAGGTTCCTCAGAAAGAGGAACCTGGGTCTCACAAGCCCCGCCGATGGCAACACGTGCATGTCGCAGGGCAATGGCGCATCTCTCAACAGTTGCACCACTACGCAAGGAGTGGTGTGAGGAGTCCCAGTGATGTGTGAATGTAGAGATTGAACAGACTCGCATATATGGATATCAACTTATTAGGGCTATCTCGTCATACGCTACTGGCGGAGCTTAAGTGTCCTTTTTACTATTATTTTTAATAAAACCACTACCACCACCAGCTTAAGTGTCCGAAAAAAACGCTTATTTAAAATTAGTTTTTGAGGAAAGTAAATGGCGCAGCAACTGTCTCACTTATCTCGGTGGACACCCAAACCGCGCCGTAAGGGAAGGGAGGAAGGCGGTAGTGAAAGAAGAAAGAGACAAAGAGGAGCGCGGACAAAAATTACACTGACACCGCACAGCACGCGGGCGCCTTAGCGTTTCGCCTCCATCGAAACGCGGCCGTCGCGGTCGGGGTCGGCTCCGGATACTCCGGCTCAGTAGCTGGGCGCCTAACCACTAAGGCACCGCGGCGGGTGTCCGCTCAAACTTTTTTAGGCGTCAGCCTTTCTTGGGTCATGAGTGGCGTGGACGGGAGTTTTACCGTATATTATGCGGTAAATACAACAAAAATGTAAAAGTTGTTTTAGCAAGCTATATGTAATGAAATAAACCAGAAATTACAATAATAAAACAAAAGTAAAAATAATGATTAAAAGATAAGAAATAAGTATATGTAATAAAAATATAAGAAAGAAAAGAAAAACAACAAAACATTGGAGGACGCTTAAGCTTTGTCTTTGAGTGGGCCGCGATAGCCTGTTGCAGCGTTGCCAAAGGCTCCCCGGAACGCCATCGGTCGGCGCGACGCCTTTCTCGTTGGACAATTTAGGCAGAGGAAATGACTCCGTCTCACATATCTCGGTGGACACCTGAACAGCGCCAGAAGGAAAGGAAAGGAAATGATGCCTGTATCACATATCTCGGTGGACACCGGCCGAACCGCGCAGTAAGAGAAGGAACATTTGCTACGTGTGGTGCCGACTCCTACAACTACTCCTATTACTACTACGATGCTGACGACTGTTTGGCCGAACAAGCTGTATACGCTGTCGCGTAAATAAAAATGAAAAAAATAACTGAAAATGAAAAATGGAGGGAGAATGACGACAGGGAAAGGCTTTCGCATTTGCGCTCTCAAGCAGACGTTAGTGCAATCCGCTGGTTTCTTATTTCAGTGTGGCTGAGAACGGCGGTTACTCTGTATTCCGATGACCGCCCAGCACACTGTTTCCAAGCCGCTTAATCCGCCTTTTTCATTTTCCTGTGCTGCCAGCTGGCGTACAACGCTGGAAGCTCCCTGGAAGGGTACTGTGCGCCCAACCCGGCCGGACTGAGTGCCGCTGCGGAGCACGTTTTTTTGGAATCTGTCAACGATGGCGTGCCCTGGGCAGCACCTGGTACATGGAAGATATTTAGGATTGATTGATGGCTGGGTGCGAAGTCCGAGGCAGGCTGCTCTGCCCACCGAAGAGCAAATTCTTCAGTATCTCCGACCATCCGGCATGCGATGCGAACGCCAGCTGAGCGAGGGCCGCCGCTTCAGAGATGAAGGCTACATTCGGAACCTAATGTTGAATGAAATGTTCCCTATCAGTGAGGTTAGCGTTTTCCGCTGTATATGTCTGCCATCCATGAAATGTGGATACTACATTCTGCACGCCGTAGAACAGAAAACGATTGGGGACAACAGTTTTCACAAGCAATCGTGGTGCTCAAGCGCTGCCGAATAGCTACACGAGCTATAAAAGCATAAGCGTACTCGCAACATGAAAGCTCTGCTAGCATTTCACTTTATTTTCCCACAGCACACCGCTGCCTAGGTCAAACAAAGATGTGCGTTCATAACGACGAGCGCGAGAGGCGCACATTGAGTCATTCCGGTGCTACAACGCAGAGTTCTTCATCAAGGATATGATGCGAGCACACGCATAATGCCCCTTCTTCTTCTGCCTCCTAATACATGACAGATACCTACCACGGGTGATTGGCCAAGGTGCAGTGGCATAAACAAGGAAATTTCCGTAGGAGTTTATGACAAAATTTCAGCACCATGCGTTAATGCTCTCATAGCTTCTTTTTCGTTGTCCGCTCCATCGCGCGTTGAAAGCGGCTCCCAGCACTCGCCCAATTGGCCTTCTTGCTTGAGAAAGCAAAAAGCGTCGGAACGAAGTCTGGGTGCCACGGTGACACTTCCTTCCTGCCCATGAATAAACCATTTCGTGATAGACTGCACACGTATTTAACCACAGTATCTTGTCCGCACCTGTCACAAAGTGTTTCCCGCACAGTCTTGACGTGTTTGACGGTGCCCAAGGGCGGCCACGATCGTCGAGACAGCGAACTGCTTTTATCCACGCTTCGCGTCGATGGAGGTCCCGGGATGCGTTCGGAAAGCGAAAAAAATCTCAGTTTTCTTCCATTTACACATTGGCCATTGCAGCAGTGTGCAACACATGTCGTAGGCATCGCCATATGCGTCGCGCTGAACGCTCGACGGCTGCAGCAACGCACCCCGCGTAGGAAGCCGATTTGTTTACAAATCCACGGCCGGTCTCGAGTGGAGCGCGCGACACTTCCAATAAGTTTCGTGATACCGCCGCCAGGAGATTGGCGCATGCGCAGTCGTGTCGTGAAAAAGGCGGATTTCGGCTTGCGTGCACAAGATAGGCCAGGTTCGGCCGAGTTCCAGGAGAGTCGTCGTTATCTTCATGCGAAGGCACATGCCCGCACAGCGGTGGCCAGTCGTTTTTCTTCATTTCTTCAGCCAACATCTTCTTCCTTGCTGTCAGCAGAGCCATGTGAGAATGGGAATTCAGTTAATTATGCGAAAGAATTACCTGGCTATGGTCGCGGTTTTGTGTCAGCAGAGAGTGGACGCAAAAGATGTCCGCAGCCATCGCGTCGTTCGAGGAAGAGTTAGGAGTAAAAGAATGAGTGTGTGTGATATAGAATGATAATATGTCGCTGCGCATAAAATTGGTTGCTGTGGAATAAATAGTTAATTAGAGGCGAAAAAGTTCATTATACGTCGATGTAGTGGGTGTTCGTCAAAACAGTTGCGGGCGCCGAAATTGTGAAAAAAAAACACGCAACGAAGCCGGTTGAAGGTTTCCAATAGAGGAAAATGTGAATTATTAACGTTAATTATTCAAACAAAAAGCTTTGGTTGTTGTAGAGTATTTAGAAGCGAAAAAAATCACGGACGTCGATGTAGTGGGAGGACGTCAAAACAGCCTCGGATGTCGAATGAGTATACAACCAAAAAAATAGTGGGAAAAAACTCGGAAACTTTAATAACTGCCGGAAAAGAGAAAGGAAAAGTGAAAACATAAAAATTCATCAGAAAACATAATTAATGAAATGTGCCGAAAAAGAAGTGATACAACGGCTATAAATGCGGTGGCGGCGAACCAACGTGGTTGTAATGGAAAAGCCTGACGTCATGTCGTCTATTTGAAATCAGGTCACCGTGACGTCAGAGGAGAGGGTGACGGCGTGATGGAGTGAGGGGTCCTTAGTGAAGCGAATAGAGGCGAAGAGTGTGGAAGAGGCGTCAATGCTTTCGCATTCCCCCAATGCGCGTCGCTGCAATGATCTCTAACTTTTCTTTTACGGAAATAAAAAGCACAAATATACAAATTCGGGTAATTTTGCACTTTTTAAGAAAAAAGATTTTCGTTTTGTAGTATTCATTACTCCCTAAAAGTTGCTCAAGAATTAGAGAAATCGATATCAAGGTTTTCGGATTACTCGGACGAAAGTTGTGTAAAGGAAAACTCTAAACATGGAATTAAATTCTTTTTGCAGGATATTTAGCCCTAAATTGCATTACGAAATTTCCTGGTAAACATATAAAAAGGAGGCAATTTCGCTTACGATTATTAACTGCGTTTGAATAAAAGAAAGTTATTTAAAACAATTGGTTTCTTAAGAAACAAAACTTCTAAATTTGTTCATCTCCGCCCTACCTCGCCGTTGATCGTCGCTCGCTCTTCTGAAATTTTCGCTGCCAGCAGCGGCAAGGAGTCATACCTACTTGGCTCGGCGTCGCTCCATCTGGATGCTCCTGTAGCAAGCCTGCATTGCATTGCGGCTGTACCCGTGTCACCTCTTGCTGGACACGTGCATCAACACTGAGGGGGCAAAGAAGTTTGCGGTCTATCAACTGCTGCAAAAGTGAGATCGACTACAGATTGGCTAGTGTGCTGTTTATGATTCAATATTTGACGTCGCGGGCTTCTCGACGCTAACGACACATTCCACACAAGCAGCACGCCATCCGGAATGACGGCAGACGTCCCCCTACGTGTCCAGTTCAGATGCCAAGGCGCTCCGTGGAGGACATAGCTGCCTGGAGTGCTCGCTCATCTTCTGATCAGCTTCGTAAACTCCTCGCCGACTAGAAGCGCAGCGGCGTGACGTTCAGGTTCTTTCTGATGACACAAGACAACGCTAATAAGATAAGATGGGGTGCGGCGTGCTTTGGTAGAGATATTAGCAGCGTTTTGTTTTCACCGAAGAGCAAATTTGTGCTTAAAAGAAGCCCGCCGATTGCTGTGGCAAGGATGTCGCAGAAACACCTTTGCAACCACTTTTGCTGCCTTCCGGCACAAGTTTCCTTACAGTTAACGGCTCGGCACTTTTATGCTATCAGTCAGACTCGACAGAGGTTGATGGTGGCGCTTCCGACAATTTCCTGTGCTTACACTGCTGGTTTCAAGTATACGTTGCCACAATTCGCGGAGCAGCTCTGACGGAATGGTGGAAAGTCCTGGGAAACATTATCTGCTTTTGTCCTAGATCACGCGGCCGCTTCTCTTGCGAACGCAATGGGACGAGCTTATCAAGAAATACTGAAACAAATTTTAAAGAAAGTGGTTCTTCCCAGTCACGGGCCTTGGACGAAATTACAATTTCTTCTTTTATTTTGTTTCTCTTTTTTCTGTTACTTTAACGCATCGTGAGTCCTTGTCGATATCATCATCCTGATTACTTCAACTGCAGAGCAAAGGCCTTTCCAAAATCTCTCCAATTAACCCTGTCCTGCTCCATCTGCGGTAACCGTGTCGCCGCAAAGTTAGTCTCATCCGCCAACCCAACTTTCCCCGTTCACTGCTACGCTTGCCTTCTTTTGAAATCCACTCAGTTACCGTTTACGACCATGGGATAGTTTGTCTTTGCATTACATGCCCTCCCCAAGCCCATTTCTTTCTCCTTATTTTGACAAGGATGTCATTAACGCGCGTTTGTTCCCACACCTACTCTGCTCTCTTCCTGTCTCTTCACATTACACCTATCATTTTTCTTTACATAGCTCGCAGCATTGTCATTAACTTAAGCTGAACCCTGTTTTTTATCCTCCGCGTTTCTGCCCCATAGATGACTACCGTTAAGATGCAAATGTACACTTGCCGATATAGTCCTGTTGAATTGCACGATGAAACAATTGGTTGATATTGGGGTGGCTGCGAATGTCTTTGGCAGGTATCTCGCAGCGCTCATCCGTTAGTTGCTTTCAATGATGCCAAACGTAAGACGTGTTGTCTTCAAACGATGCCGAAGTGCCTCAGTTCGACGCGTCACCTTTGGCGTATGCGCCTTCTGCAAGGCATTGAAACTGGACCTGACGCTACGGATGTAACTCTGGCCTGTGCAACAGTACTGCAGGGGCGTGTAGAGCATCTATCGCGCAATCAACCTGTGACGCAATGTTTAAGGCGACCCTTTGTGCTTTCCCGACTTAGGGAACCGTTTCTCCCCAGAGCCATACTTATGTGTCAAGAACAAGCCGATGACAGTGTGGTAAACAAAAAACAATATCTTCTTACTTTTACGCTCCAGTGAAAGCCTTCGAGAGGCGATGACTTTAACAGGTTCTCGTGTGGTCTACTTGGCTCTTCTGATAGAGCCATAGAAGCTCGTTCTTACCTGCTAATTTGTCTGGAGAGACTAATTTAGAACTGCACTTCCTTGAGGACGGCATAGATTGGGTCCAGGTACTGCCATGATTCAGCAGTTTTGCTTGTGCATGGCTGTACTCCTGGGTAAACTGGACTGCATGCCATGGATCAAACATCGCGTCTACTCGCTGGTATGAGACTCCATTTGTCACCGTACTCATGGATTGGTGCCTTCGGAACCCAGACTTACATAAGAACATGTCTTGGATTCGGAGGGCATGGCATTGTTTTTGTGTCTAAGAGCGCCCTTAGTTGTCAGCCGCAGGGCTTTTTAAATCTCACGGTTAATCTGGTTCTTCTTGAATACCATATGCCTGAACAGCACGATACGTGATATTAAGCAGTGCCATTTCTCCTGAAGTGTTCAGCAGCTTAAATGAAACTCCAGGTTTTATTATTTTTATGTGGCTAGTGCCACTTGCCGTTTCATCCAAAGGCGTAGAGAGGATCGCAAGTTTCGGGATGATTAACTTATACCAATTAAGCCAGCCTCCATTCGTCCTCTGAAATACACCAGCCCTGCTTCAGCGCCTACTACAAATTTTATCGGGCCTCTGAAGTAGAAAACGACAGTTGGCTACGTTTAAGAAGTCATAGTATGTGAGTGTGCACTCCAAATCTGATTCCTGGTAAACTCTTGCGGTTCATATAAGTTCCTGTTGAAGGTCTGTTCGAACTGTTTCTTATAGTACAAGGCTCGTTTCAGCTATTGTTAGGCGAAGCACACACTTTTGAAGCCTCTTTTTCGTCTCTAAGCGGTAATGATGTGGAATACGTTGATATTACTGGAACAGCCAGCATGTCGTTCTCCCGCAAAACGGTTAAGTAGAGCACGGGCTACAGTTGTTTCACGATAAGTTCCAGATAAAACTAGGTCACTGTTCACTTGAGAAAAATGAAAGGTGCGCCGCAAGGGGAGACTTTTTCTTGCGCTATTCGACACTTTACCTGTGCACGCGTCAAATCTGAGAGATAGTTTCCTGAAAGTTGCCGCCGTAACGGTGCCGTCGCTCGCTGGTCCTCGGCTAGCGGCTGGGGCCTTGCCTTCATTCTCTCTACGTTAGTAACACTTCGATTCCAAGAAGTACTCATCAAGTTCTGGGCCCTAGCATATCACTACGCGGACTATTGAAAACTTGCTGTCTGTCACTGCTCTGCGAACAGGTACTCCGGAACGGCCGCCCACAAGCCTCGGTTTCTAAACGGCTTTTGACGTGGCCCCGTCGACTTCCCCCCAGACCGGTGGCCGTCTTGCGATTCCTCTGTCACGCCGCAGCTTCCCCGCAGGTACCCCTGCAAACTTTCGCCACTCCTGCTCTTCTCCATTCGAGGCTGCCTCCTAGACTCGTAATCTTGTGCCATTTTAGTCCTCAGCGCTCTCTTAGAGGAGCACTTCTCTTCGTTGAGGTTGGCCAAGCGGCGGGTCGCTCTCGGCGGCCTCCCTGGGTGGTTTTGGTGGCGTCTCCACCGGTGGCTCGAGGTTCCTGAATTGGTTGAAGCTTCTCTCTGTTTTTAAAATGACTGGAGAATTCCAAAGGCAGAAATTTTCGTTCACAACTGCAAGCTGTCAAGGGACCTGCCCGCTGCTGCTAGATTGACCGTTCCCCATAGTTGATCTGCTCTGGCTGCCGTGCGGAGTGCCGCCACTGCTCATCTCCACAATTCTGTTCGTTTTAGTGCGCTGCATCGCTGACGCCTCCCATCTTTCTTTCCTTACATTGTGCACTTTTTCCATTTTATGAGACCCGCAGTCTATTTTTATTCCTTCCTTCTTTTCGCTTCTTTTCCCTCTCAATTTTCTTGTGAGATATTACCGGCGCAAAAACGGTGACATGAGGCCTATTCTTTATGCCGAAGTGAAAACAAGTGTACACTAGGATGAAACGAATTCGTTGGAGACTCCAAAGATGTAACGAGAATAGTGTACGTAAAGTTTGCTGAGTCTCTCGAGCTCTCTCGACCACCATCTTTTTATCAACGACAGGAGCTTACGGTGTGTCCTTGCGTGGGAACAAGGTCTCTATTTTACCCAGTAGCGTTTCATTGAGTTTACGGTGCTTCTTTCTCTTCCTTCAACAACTGGATGGTTGCGATAAGTGCGCATCTTTTATGCGAGTTTCATGTGAGAGACGACATTTTTTTTATTTCTTCACGTTTAAGGCTGATCTTAACTGCAACTATGGAAACGAAGAATGGTGTTATTCTCCTTATCTGTAGACGGGCACTGTTTACGAGGCGCTAGCGCAGTTTTAGTATACTTCACTGAAAATATATTGATTTGCCCTTGAATTGACGTGATTTGCGAATAAGATGCCCTTTTATGCTGCCTAGAGTTAGATCATTATTACTTGTAAGGTTTGTCTGATATTACTGAGCAGTGAATCATAACATGATATACCAGCGAGTTTCTGAAATGAGAGGTGTCTTTCTAACACAAAATGTCTTTGGATGTTGAACTTATACAAAAACCTTCTCACTACATAACGACTGCATTACGAACAACCAGTTACACAGGTTAACCAGGTATTTGAGCTGAATCTTGCCATACATATTAGAAATCAAACTATACGAGATTCATCTACAATATCCTACTTGCGCTTGGCCAGAAATACATGGTGCAACATGAGGCGCATGTTCTTCAAACTTTCCGCTGTAAGAACAAGTTATGGTACACAAACAATGATGTATTTAATCCCTAACTTTCTGAACACCTGCCCATCTTTCCTAGAAATCATACCACAATTTAGACCACCTGGAAGCTTTGAGAAAGCCTTTTAAATCTTTCACCCAGTCTTATTCAATGTCATGAGTATTTTCTGTCTTCTTTCATACCGAAATGTACACAAGTTTAAAAAATTGTCATTCGTGTTGTTGGAGTTTTTGGAACTTTCTTTTTGCATTACCATTGGTGGATCGATTAATCTATCACTTTCATTTGCCGGCCAGTGTATGGGCGGCTGGGCCTTCGTCAAGCAGACAGCATCTGCCATTACACCTGTTATCCAAGACCAATTTTTCTGAAAGAATGCTCTAAATAAATAAATAAATAAACTTACTTAAGCAACAAAAAATGAAGGAAAAAATGCTCTATGAGCGCCAATTTCCAAAAAATACTTCTTGCTATCCGACAATAGATAGGCTGTGCCATATGTGTGTTTCTAAATTATTGCCATTCCTTGGATAGAACTCCTAGTTGTTCCTGCTTGTGTACTCAGCCAGACATTCAAGGAGGAGCGCTTATAAGCGTAGTAGAGTGCATTTTGAATTATTACCTCTACTATTATCGCGCGTATTGAAGCCTGTCTTTGCCGAAGAGTTTCTGACCGCTTTAACTGTCGAAAACTGATCTTACTTTTCATTAGAAAACAGATTGATTAATCATTTTTTAGAAGCTTTCGAATTATATCCATATGTCATAATGGCGGTTTGATTATTATGTTCTATACGCATATTTAGACCGTGATCTTCACTTTCATGTGCAAACATTTAAACGCGACAGCGTAAAATGTCCCGTTCACCAGGAAATCTGGTGTCGGCGTTGTGAGCGAAAAATCACGGACGCGGCTTAGGCAAGTCGTCCCCCAGGAGCAACCTAGGGGTTTGATCGGCCACATAGGTCATGCGACCTCACGGCGTCATCACAACCTGCCCTCCGGATACAGAGCGAACTTCCTATCATGGCAAGTGGCAGTTAAACTAGTATTTCGTCGCAGGAGAAGAGCAACCTGGGCCGCACAGCGCCCATAGCTTGGGGCACCTATCATCAGAGGGCACCCTTATAAAAAGGTCCAAGTCTATAGACTTTTTATAGACGTTTTAATTACTCTATAGCTATCCTTTAGACTTTTCCTTTTGCCTTTAGAGCATCTATAGGATAAAGTATAAAATAGCCTTAACTTCCTTTTACCTATAGACTGCCATAGAACAAAGTAAAAACAATTCCAATTTGCTGTAGCCTTTAGGCAAACCACAGCGTGCCCTCCGACTAGGTCTATAAGATTTTAAATTTCCTTTTGTCTATTCAACGCCTGTAAATAGTACATACTGCAGACTCAAGTTGATAACAAGGCCAGTTGGCAGAATCACTGGTAATGTCGTAAGGCTTATATGATAGAGCTGCATCGGGCGATCATCGCACATTCACTGGAGACACAGGAGACACAGGAGACATTCCCCGGAGACGATAGCGTTCACTGGCGTCTGTGCAATCTGGGATATAAGCGATTTGAAGCATTCTAACCTGAGAATATTTTCAGGCAGTGAGTGAAGACATACACAAAAACAAGTTCCTAACCTAAGCCATTTAAAAAAAATCCCTTACGCACGTTAGCCATCGTGATTAGCTCAGTCGTTCAGCTTGGTTACGCTTATTGACTTGTTTCTACTCATCTTTTTATTCGCGCGTGAAATGGGGGTATCATTATTACAACCTTTTTTCCACAAGCTGGGAGGGTCTATAACGCCATAGTCTGTGTCGCACCTCCATTCCTCAAGTGTCCACATGTTGAATAAAATGAGTATTCAGATGTGCATGCAGCGGGGAACTCTGCAGCAGGTGCCCCCAAACTATGGCTGCAGTCAAAAAACTTTGGGTGCGGACAGTGCAGCTGCCCCGTGCATATTGTCTATAAGAAGCCTTGAAAAGCTTTTTCTTGTTATACACTGACGCCTATGGTGAACGCAAGTAAAGAATATTTAATGCGAAAAGGCAAAGCGATGAAACGCAGCCCTTCCTGAAGAGCGCCGGCATACCGCACTGCATCAGATGGACACGCGCACCATTAAATGAAGCGATGGAGACAATTAAATTTCATCTTGAGATTGTTACGGTGCAACCCACTTAACTAAGAAACGTTTCATCAGCGATTTCACATTTCTCCTTAAAATTTCCTGAAAGTAAAGGACGAAAGATGGGTGAGCGATTTAAAGGATTCGCCCCTATTTCAAAGACATCGTTAGAAGACACTCTAAGATCATTGTCTTGTGCGCGATTATAGCTACTATTTATATCTTTACAGTTTGCATTCACGTGTAAAAGTGCAGCGACGCCGCAATCAAAAAGCCAGTATTTTTTCGTTACTCCCCATATACCTGCTGCTTTATTGCCGATGGCACACTGATGTCGCTTTTATCAGTTTTCCAAACAAAAACACACTAAAAGACTTTATGTTATGGAACTTTTTAATTAATATTTTAAAAGTGTGCCACCAACTACGAACTAGAAGACGCGGCTCGTATGAACAAAGCAAGGATTAGACTTTTTTTCTACAAAACAATAAGTGTTTATAATGTGATTGTATAATTTAAGCTGATAAATAATATGGCCACTGTGGTCTTGAATACTACAACAAGATACAGACTGCGCCAGCCTGCGAAATACGCCTGCGAAAAATATACCTGTGAAGCGAAATTTTTTTTCCCGTTTTATGTCGAGACAGCGGAAAAATATTCGGGCTGCAAGGAAATGTGTGCGGGGATGTGCCTATGTCTTCGGCACGTTCTCTTGTGGATTACTTTTCTAATGAAATCAAAGTTAATCATGCACTCATGGTAAATCTAGACGATGATGTTTTTATTGATTTCGTCTCCTAAACCGCAGAAAGCAGATATGTGTGTGTAAAACAGATGATGTTCTCAGCGACAGACTTCCTACTCTCAATTGTAAGCGGCGTTATAAGCAGCGACAACCAGCGAGCTCTCGACTAATAATGGTGCTTATACCAGTGCCGCTATGCTGTTCCTAACACGCGGAGAAGGTTGTAATGGCAAGTCGCTCCTCGCTAACTGTGCGCTAGCTTTTTCGTGCTGCAAGGTAGAGGCGTGGCCAGAAATATCGCTTAGAGCGTGAATGTCGGATTAAACGGAACTATGGGTTAGTTAGCGCTTCGTTCGCTCGACTTACTTGGTGCCTCTGGAAACGCACACTCTCATTCTGAAGTGGATTACTTTTATTTTTAATATTTGTATTATATGCCGGTCCAGACCATCAAGAGCTGTTCATAGTGAGGTGCGCATGGCTTGTTGCGCGTAGGCGCTCGTTCGTCGCGCGTCGTGGACAGCGGCGTTTGACTTGCCATAAAGTGGAGCACGGGAGCTCTGACAAAATTGCAGTCAGGCAGCGCTGTAGAAAATGCTAATAGTTTGATGGATGAATAACAGCCGGTGCCGGCGCGAACGGCCATTGTGTACAAACGCCGCGAAGAACCTACGAGCCGCATCCCGTGTCCCCTTTCGTCGCACACCCGTGGACTTCTTCATCCATTTTATCCGGGCCGCTGGTCTCCACCACTGGCCTGCGCATTCATCATTTTGGAAGCTGAGTGAACGTCGCTCCGACTACGAATGATATGCATTTCGTTTCATGAGGCTCGTTCCTGAAGCCTGCACTTGCGTGCACAAATTTCTCGAATAGCATTTGTGCGACTGCTCAGACTGCTCCATTACAAAAATACCAATGTAACTCGGCGCTGACATGTGCAAAGGAATGTAATGCAACACGTGCTGTATTATTACACCTGCGTCGTTAATTGTTTCATAGAAATAGTTCTTATTTAGAGCGTCTTCGTTGCTTTCGTTGATATTTCTAAAAGCAGCCTTAGATGAGGTTACCTGCATGCAAGAACCGCGTCTTTACTAACCTGCTTGAGCTGCGCTTGAAGGAAAAACTAAGTGAATTTGAGGCGGCATTTCATCATGACGGTAGTGCGTATGTTCTCTCTTTCTCACGTCTGCTTCTGAAACAGAGGAGCTGCAGCCACTATGTGATGTTGAGTTTTTCTGGATAATGCACGTGGCATGGAAGCGCTGCAACCTGCCTGCTTCTATAAGCGCTCGCTGATGTATGATCACGCTGTTCCTTCTTCGTGCTTCATGTTACGGGCGCAAAACTGCGGTGAACTAGTTCGCAGGCTGCGTGGTAGGTTTTGCATGGCTTCAGCTCTTTTGAGCATCGACAGTACGTACGAGGGTTCAGGCAGCATGTTTTTGAAGGCGCGTGTTTAACAGCGGCTTACGAATTATTGCTACAATGTTCTTCATTTGGGATCGCTGCGTAAGGAGAATTCAATGGGCAATTTATGAGGGTGCTATTCTCAACAGCTCCTAGTGAGTCAATGATATGTGGCACAATATTTTGCAGTCTTCTGTTCTAATGTAAAAGTGACGCTATACAGAAATCAGTATTGACAGTACGTATTCAGTGCATAGGGACAGTCCTCCAGAGATTATGGTTCATTGTTGCAGTGTTTTATGAGAACAATTTAGAATTCCTGCTGACGGAATTGGTCACGCACATTTGCGGAAATCATGAAGGCTGCGCGATAGCTAAGTGGTTATTGTGTTAGTCTGCGTACTCGAAATACCCAGTTTCGATCGCGGCCTCGGCGTTCGTGTTTTGATGGAGGCGGAATCATAGGCGCCGAATTTTCAATCTGACGGGAGGGGAGCAGGGCCCAGTTAGCCCTCTCTCTCTCTTTAATTCGTCCTTCCCCCCTCCTGCCCCGCCGCGGTGGCTCAGTGGTTAGGGCGCTCGACTACTGATCCGGAGTTCCCGGGTTCGAACCCGACCGCGGCGGCTGCGTTTTTATGGAGGAAAAACGCTAAGGCGCCCGTGTGCTGTGCGATGTGAGTGCACGTTAAAGATCCCCAGGTGGTCGAAAAAATTCCGGAGCCCTCCACTACGGCACCTCCTTCTTCCTTTCTTCTTTCACTCCCTCCCTTATCCCTTCCCTAACGGCGCGGTTCAGGTGTCCAACGATATATGAGACAGATACTGCGCCATTTTCTTTCCCCAAAAAACCAATTATTCCTTCCCCCCTCCTCTGGCACGCTCCTTGGCAAGATATATTTATTTTACTCTAGGCGTACAGAGTAAATTACAGAGGGAAACCGCAGTTAACAGCATTATAGAAGATAAAGAAAAGGTAAGCGGGCCAAGTACTTATCCTTGAGGAACCCCAAACCCCAGAGGTATAATAGAGGAATTAGGCGTAATTAATGTTGACAAATTCAACACGAGAACAAGGAAACCCACGGATCCAATTAAGAACTGCAGGATCAATGTTCAGCCCACTTAGTTTATGTAATAGCTGTGCGTTAATAACTTTATCGATTGGTTTAGGTAAGTCAATAAATACGCAGCCAGGATAAAAAATCAGAGTCCAAATAAAAGTCCAAGTCGTAAGTGAAGGAAAGTAATTTAATGTCACATGAGAAAAACTTTCGGAAGCCATGCTCTGTTAGAGGGAAGAGATTTATATCCTCCAAAAACTTCATAAGGTATGAAAATATATCTGCAACCATTTTTCATGTTTATGATCTCTAAGAAACGGGTCAATGGTTAGATGGATTCTGTTTATGTCCAACCTTACGTACTGGTAAGACCACAGCAGTCGTCCAGTCTTCAGTAGTACACCATGGTGATACGAATGCGATAATACGCATTTCATGAAGATAGAACTATGATCTTTAGCATTCCGTATAAACTGGCCATTTATAACATCAACTCCGCTAAAAGATTTCAGAAGATGTTGAAATCGATAATTGGTATGATGCCTTGCAAGTCGAACATGGTGGGATCCAGCGCGAAACGATCGCATAGGTGCAGATCGAAACGTTCGGTAACATAGGATGAAGAAGGAGACGACTTAATGAAACTGTCATTCAGTACAGTAGCACAGAGGTGGTCGGGAGCAGGTTTGCCGGTAGGTGCAATAACGACACTTTACGGGTGTTTCCAGGTTTCATTACGTTCAAGAAGGGTTTTAGATTCGTGTTCAAAATGTTCAGGAGGGGCACTTTAAAGAAGGTGGATTTTGTAAACTCTAGTGTTTGTTAATATGCTGAAGCAGAGGTCTTGTATGCTGTGCAATGACCAGATTTTAAAGAATACTAAGCAGTTCGAAAATCTCCGTTCTTTAGGTTCGAAAACCGTGTTAAAATATATCTGTTACACCATAGAGCATGACTATTGGAGTACACACACCGAAGAGGGATAATACCCATTCTACACGGGCGCTTCGAATGCCTTCCAACCGAAGGTCATTCGGCTAGACTGCCGAACTTACGCTGCTACACGAAATTTTTCAACGGCATTCGGTACAGATGCGATTCGAGTTGACGGAGCTCCGCGGAGACATTCCAGATTTTGGAATGCCTTCGAAACGCGAACGCAGCCCGATTCGGCCAATAGGCGTGGCCGCCGCCATCGCTTCGCCCCACCCACAGCCGCGCGTCTGCTTTCGGCTCTGTGGCTGCTCATTTTGATACCCGCTGCTCGCTTTTTCCTGCTCTTTGCTTAGCAAATAGCTCGTGTTATGTCTACGTAAGTGCTTGAAGGTAATAGTACACCAATGGACATTTACCGCATGAGCATGAAATTTCTCCAGCAGTGCGCCGGTGAGGGCGGCCGCAGTCATACTGTTGTTTACATCGCTGCCTACGAACAGCTAGCGCTCGTTTTCATGACATAAAACGCATTCTGCGCTTTAGTTCTATGAGACAGATACTGCGCCATATCATTTGCCCCCAAAAACCAATTATTATTATTTTTAGTTCTATTAAATAAGCTCATCTCTTTTGTACCTGTTTCACCCGTGCTTGTTAACGCAGTGCGACAATCTGTGGGAGGAAGCGTCGATACGATCGCTCGCCTGAGAAACACTTGACAGCCGGGCTACTGACATCGCCTACGACCGGCGCTTGTCGCAAATTGTCCCGACTTCCTCCGACACGATCAGTAGTTTATTTTAAACTGCTTTGTTCAGAAGTATGATTGTTGAGCATTCCCGGTAATTGAAACGGCATAACTTGTTATCCACAAAATAGCAACGGCGATGACTGCTGCTGACCGTAGTGCTCGGCGGTCTAGGTCACACTGGAGTTTCCAGTTCATTGTATGCGCGCCCTGCGATGTGAGCAATAGTTGATTTCTGGTCGCTGTTGTCAAAACTACACTCGTTTATCATTTGCATTAGCTAAAACTTGTGAATTCGCTCTTCACAACCGCCGAATTCACAGACGTAACCGTGCGGACTCACTAGGCCTAGTCGCGGAAGGGAAGGGAGTCGCCATCGATTAAAATTAATTTGGCAAGCGCTTATAGCTGGTGAGTGTTCGAGTGTGCACATGTGAAATATACCAGTTAGTTTCGCCTGTTAACAATATGTATAAGGTAGAAAAGGGCCAATATATTCACACCGTCAGCTCATCAGCGTGTTTTTGCTCAGCCGCCGGCCTGCCAACGACATGAAGGCTGACCGCTCGCCGTTCGGATTCGTCGGTGTTGTTGGCCCCAAAAACTTGTCCCACTACAATCATATATGCTGCTGTTAACCGTGACAGTGTCGTTGTCACACTAGCGTGACCACCGCCGCCGTCGTCATCGTACACTGAAAACGAGCTAAGGAAATTTAATTTCAAATGCATTTGGAAAGTGTCGTGTAGCACCGCGGGAGTCCGAGGATTCCGAATGTCATTCCAAGTCTCGAATGCCATTCGACTCAGATGTCCTCCGAACGTGCCCGTGTAGCGCAGGTATAAGACGATGAATTAGTGAAGACACTTTTTTTCTGTACGTGCACCAGTTTTTTTTCTACTGAGCGCTCGAGATAACCTGGTAAGAAAATATCTAAAATGGAGCCCAGTTATTAAGGGTTTCAAAACATGCTTTTTAATACTCGCCAATGATCTCGGAGCGCTTCGAAAATGGTGAATGCAAAAAATTATATGTGAAATGCAAGATATTGTGATCGCTTAGGCCGTGCATATGTATTACATGGATGCATGGTACGTTCAGATGATGTCAGTACAAGATGTGGAGAGGCGGAGAGGTTATATACTAAAGGCGCCGCCTTCTCAAGTATGGGTCCGCAAGCCATGCTATCGTCCGACGAATCACATATACAGTCTTTTAAAAACACGGGTTTATACCCGATACACAAAAAGCACGTTGCTGGGACACAACATTGAATGACAACATTACAATTTCAATGTAAACGTGTATTAAATTCCTCGTTTCTTAGGAACAATCGACCATACAAACATGCTCAAAACGAGCTAACTATTTAAAACTTAAAGAAGCAACATGAATTATTGATGTATCTTCCAAAAAATATAGAGAAGACACAAACAGGAGTCAGAGCTGAAGTTGTAATGACGAAGCGGCGACACAGGTAAGTGAGGGCTGATTTTATGAAAGCGACTGGTTTGAGCTCATAGTCAGATTGCTGCACTATTTAACTAGGATGAACTTCCCTATCCTTCACTTTAAACAAAGGCTACAGCAGAATCCAGAATGTATTTCTTCGCACGTTCGCACAGTTGACCTCTGAATAAACTCGTCCGCGATGTCACTGAGATTTATTTTGCTGGCGAGTTCATAGTGCCTATGAGGTAGTGCTATTTGTTTTAATCGAGCATGCCTCATTGATGACCTGAGATACGTTTCGACGTGACGGAGGCGCGATAACGAACTCTCATCTGTGCCTTTTGTGACTAGAATAGTCAAATCAATTTTGGCATACATAGCTAATTCGGGCAAAAGTTCTCGCAGCTCCTCACAGTTATCGCTATAGGGCATCTCAACAACGTTCTGTAATGTCGTCAGGAGTGTGTTGCGCTGATTTCCTATATCTGTATGCAGGCTGCGGTGAAGGATGGGCCGCCTAGGTTCAAGACCTTGTCCGTAGTATTACAACAGTTACGTCCTATGACCATTTCCTATAAAAATTGCTTAATCTCTTCCATGTCCTCCGACACATCTGGTGGATACCTCTCGTTTAGCGAGGAATGCACCGTGTCCAATACTTTGTAGCACCGCCGAAGATACATGTTCTAGGACAAAGGAAATACATTGAGATCAAGAAGTACTTTGATTTGGGCTAGTTGGTTCATATCTTGAAAGAAGTTAGGACGGCGCTAAAACGACAAAGACAAAGAGGCACGAACACAACAGGACGGGCGCCAACTTGCAACTGAAGTTTATTGCACCAAACCCCTACATTTTATGCATCAACTGAGCCGTATCACAACAAGCTTATCACACAACAAAACGCAATTTCTTCAATAGTCAGAACATCGGAAGTAGGCGCTACTTTTACAGACCAGAGACGCCTTCTGCACTATCCACTTGATAACAGCATTATTCTTACTTTATAAGTCCCCAGATTAAATGATTGCGCAACCCACATGAAAGCAATTGATCATCCAAATGATACACACACGCTTGGGCAAGGCAACTAGCGCGCAAACTCAACAATCGTGATTTAACACAAAGAGTGAAAATGAAAGAATGACCAACAACAAACGCGGAAAATTTGGTGGACATGAAAACTTAAACCTTCGGGGGAACCTCCCAGCGTCAATGTACTATAATTATCGTCAAAAATTAAAAACCTTTGAGAAAACCTCCCAGCGTCAAAGCTACAGAGGTTGCACGAAGCGGGTTACCCGCCCCATTTGATTTTGGCTGTTTCTGAAATGTTAATCCAGAAATTCAAGCGGCCTTGTGATGAGAAACTTCCGGAAGCAAAAAAATTGGTCCCTGTGATTCCGTACATGCATAAGGTGTCCCATGGTATAAAAAAAGTCGCAAGCAAACATCAGGTGCAGGTTGTGTTCTCGGCCCCATCAAAGTTGTCAAAGATTTGCACAATGTCAAAACCGGATAAGAAACGACCGGTTTGTCCTATTAAACATCAAAAACTGTTCACGAAATGCAGATCACAAGTTGTATATCAGATTCCTCTAAGCTGCGGTTTAGTTTACATAGGGCAAACCGGTAGCTGTTTTAATGAACGTGCCAGTGAACACTTGCGGAATGTGCGCCAACATCATGGAAGTTTCCTTGCAGATCACTGCAAGACGTGCAAGGGGTGTAGTCCGGATCTGAGCAAAACAACTTTTTTGAAGAGCGGTAAAGACAGATTTGAGCGAGAAGTTGTGGAGGCATTTTTTATTAAGAAAGCGGGAAGCGCATGCGTTAGTAGGCCGTCCATTTCAATTAGTGACGCTGAGGTGGCGTTTCTCGAAGGCTGTCTTTAGGTTTCAACGTTTGCAAGTTTTCTGCATACATTGTTTTTCATCCATGTGTTTTATCGACCGAAAAGACGTTTGTGTAGAAACCAATATTGTAGCACTTTGACGCTGGGAGGTTTTCTCAAAGGTTTTTAATTTTTGACGATAATTATAGTACATTGACGCTGGGAGGTTCTCCCGAAGGTTTAAGTTTTCATCTCCACCAAATTTTCCGCGTTTGTTGTTGGTCATTCTTTCATTTTTACTCTTTGTGTTAAATCACGATTGTTGAGTTTGCGCGCTGGTTGCCTTGCCCAAGCGTGTGTGTATCATTTGGATGATCAATTGCTTTCATGTGGGTTGCGCAATCAATTAATCTGGGGACTTATAAAGTAAGAATAATGCTGTTATCAAGTGGATAGTGCAGAAGGCGTCTCTGGTCTGTAAAAGTAGCGCCTACTTCCGATGTTCTGACTATTGAAGAAATTGCGTTTTGCTGTGTGATAAGCTTGTTGTGATACGGCTCAGTTGATGCGTAAAATGTAGGGGTTTGGTGCAATAAACTTCAGTTGCAAGTTGGCGCCCGTCCTTTTGTGTTCGTGCCTCTTTGTCTTTGTCGTTTTAGCGCCGTCCTAACTTCTTTCAACATTGAGATCCGTCGTCATATCGTCCTGGAGCCTTTGTTTGCCTTAGCGCAGAAGATTCTTTTTCTCGTTTACATGCAGTTCCAATTCACGCGCCTCTGCTTCTGATCGTACCAAATTCGGCAAATTCCTTGCCTCCTTAGCGCACTGGGATTCTTGTTGGCAGCCTTGACCAGTTTTTACGAGTGATCAAATCTCAATGCTACCATGCGCAACACCGTGCTTGCTGCTTCTAATCACGAAAATACGGGTGTCAGGAGCTTGAGAATGAAGTATGTGTCGAAGTAGCGCGTTCAAAATTCCGCTGAAATTGGCTACGGCGTCGCACTTTTCAAGTGATGCTAGGCCATGAAGAAACGGTATGAGATAGAAAAAATTCTGAACATCGGACCTCAGTGAAGTGGCCCTGAGCGTCCACCTCTGGGACAAATATTTCCCAAGCTTATGCTTCCATCTTCTTTCTAAAATGCCTCGAATAGATTTAGACGTTCCAGGAAGTACGTAAAAAAGTTTTCATTTTTGATATCATGCCCGGGAAAACGCGGAATATGTACATTTTCTCTGACATGTCCGGCAGCGCAAATTTCAATGTGTGCTCCTGGCAGTGTATCTAAAGTGCTTGCGGCTCCTGCAGTTCATTAGGGCTTGCAGCCCACCGTGCTGCCCTCTCATATTTGCAGCGCCACCACAGCATTGCCCGCAACAACTGCCTATGTTGAGATGAAAATCGTAGAACATATCGTTAAGAGCAGCAAAAAGACTAGTCGCTCTGTTGTCATCACTGTTATAAAATCCACCGAACACAGGAAGGGTTTAGAATTTATTTGAGCAATACGAAACCACATTGACACTTGCTTTTGGCTGGTAGGTCCACTGTTTCGCCTATGATCAACGTACAGTGCCCTTTTTCGCGAACCTCATTTGTAAGTGACCGGAGGACATCAGGAGCCATTATTTCCAACATTGCGTTTTAAATGGCATGGGAAAGCCACCTGCACTTTCTTCGGGAAAGCCATGAATGTAGCTCTGGAATACCATTGGCGCGAACTTCCAGAAGCTGTCTTAGATTATTTTCGGCAACATCATGACCACGCACTTCCAGTCCTTGGCGCGCTAAGTACTGCTATGACGATAATGTCATTATCAGCACTCTCTTAGCCTCTTTCATTTCCTTTTGATTCCCCGCTTTGAAAGCTGCGATTCCGCTGATGGCCGCACGAAGCAGATTCGAGTCCTCATGACTCCTAAACCTTATAAGTGCTTTCTTCCAGTCAGAAAAAGAACTTCGGCACAAATGTCAATGGAGACTTTTTATCCATGGAAGTTTTGGCAGAAAGATGTTCAGAGCACAAGCAGTGCAACAAGTCTCACAGAACACCTTGTCCGCTGACACGTCATTAACAAGCCATTCGTCTGCTTTTTTCCGTGTTGGTTGGTAACGTCTCGTCTCTGCTGTGCTTTAGCATTAGGGGCTGCATCCTGACGAACAATTTGCTTGCGTGCGGAGGCAGTGGTTACAGTGGCAGGTGTAGAGCCTGGGCCGCTAAGGCAAACGTCGGTATGTTGAGACGAGCTCGTTGAAGGTCCCGCGCCGGGAGAACGGGGTGTCCTTTCTTCACTAAATTTAAGAAGTTTGTCCTTCTTGATGAGACATCGGTCAATTGTTGAGTGTTTTTCGTGGCGTCCGGAAAATGCAATTCCAGGGAGCGCAAGGCAACCAAGGAATTGAGTGCAGAAAGCGAGAGAAAGAAAAACACCGACGGTTATTGGTGCTAAGTGCTGCGGTCTTTACGGATATCGAACAAATATTTCGTTCATTCAATCAATCCATAAATCAATCAATCAATGAACCAATTAATCAAATGAAACTTTATTGCTCATTCAAGGAAAATTTGTACAAAGTATTTGGACCAACAGCCTACATGGCAAGTGTCCGGTACAATACAAAACAACTCATTTGGGCAACAGCAATATGAACAAACTAAATCTTCAACAAAACACTACCTAAAATTAAAACAGCGGAGTAGTCCGGTATCCAGTAGAGTACAAACCAAAGCATTTGGAAAACTGCACGGCGAAAATGCTAACTAGCTTTTCAACAAAATATACATACCAATGGAATGAAGAATGCAAATAGTGAAATCACATCCTTACTACGTTGTACAAGAAAATTAATTTTTGAACCGAGTTTAAAATTTTCTTGGTACCTGGATTTCTATAGGCTGTGAATTCCAGACCTTCGTCCCAATGAATTCAATTACCCTCTCGTCGTATTTCTTGTTGTTCATTGGGAGGTTTAAATTACCATTAGCAGCATGCCTTGTGCTGTGAACATGCAAAATAAACAAGCTCAATGGGAGAGGAGACATAATCATTAATATGCTATTTACTTGAAGGGAAACTTTTTAGTCACGCAGAGAAGAAAATTTTAATACTCGAGTGTCTTCAAACATAAGATTTCTTGAACAGTTTATTGAAGAAATGTTATTATGCTTAATATTTGTTTTTGTAAACGTTGAAGAGGTATGAGGTAAGTTGGGCAAGCGATAGCAGTGTCATGTCTTTCAGTGAGCAGAGCAGAAGCGACGTCATTTATCCACGGAATATGAAGCAGGAGCTTGGCGATTCTCAGCGATTCCTACAGGCCCAGCTTTCCGGGACTAGTGCGACTTGCGCCCCCTTCCGGCTAGTGGTGGCGACTGGGTGCATAACTGATTGGGAAGGGGCTCAAAAAACATAAATCATGAACGAAAGCATGTAGGAAAAATGCTTTGGAATATGTATAATTTTTGAAGGGGTTTAAGCATGCCTTGAACCTAGTGCTACAAGAGAAAGCTATGTTATGCATGGTCATGCAAGGTCTGATGGTTTGAATTAGGGGGGACGCTCATGCTTCGCCTTTTCTGTAGCCGCGATTACCCCTGACACCATCTTTTCAATCGCCATATTTCATATTTTTTCTTCAAGTTTCTGTCAAAGGAAGGCTTAGTATACGTTTGTGTGGACACCACAGAAGTTTGGATGCCTTCACTTAATCAGGTCAAGGTCAATTTTTCTTTTTTTTCTTTAAGTTATGTTTTAGGGAAAGGAAGGCGCAGTGTGCTATCGGTTGAACACCATGGAATTGTGGAGATCTAAACTTAATCAGGTCAAGGTCCCAGTACCTTTTTGAAGGCCAAGCGGCCGGACAGGTTTACCTTAGCTGATACGCGGCGTAGTGAGGCTTTGGCCTCAGTATACAGTTAGTCCACGAATGTGCCGAAGCTTCTGTTCTGTGCTATTATTACACGGTGTCACTAGTTAATGATTATATATATGAACTATGCGCCACTCGTTCGTGCGCACACTCCCAAAGACCCTTAGAGTGAGTGCAGATGAAAGGAGATGCCCTCGACTTTTGTGACCAGCTCAACTGGAACCCAGCAACATGTAATGAGAGAAGGGGTGGCCATTTGATGCTCTGCTCTCACAGGTTCAAGCCAGAGAAATGGTCGGAGTCAGAGTTGGCGGCACTGAAACAACGACAATAACACACCCCCTTCTGTTCTGCTGAAAATGACAGCCCGCTTGAATTCGAGAAACCGTAACTTTGCAGCCATATCCCCTGACATTGTATTCACAAAGTTCCAGCTCGGTCCCTCATACTGGACTGTCACGTATTCATTGGCATGTGGCATGTGGTTGTTTCTACAATGCTATTGCAGAAGTCGCTACAAGTTTCAGCGCTAGATGTGCTGTTTTCTAGTTGCTGCCACAGATGTCACTGTGATCTCAGGGTGGTAGCAGACCCCACGAAATCTCTAAACGTGATGAGTAAGAGCTCAAGCTCTTATAAGGGCACGTTGGTGAAAGTTTTCGAGCTTGCAGTAGGCTGGTTGGTCTCACTTCACCGGGTGTTCATCGCTGGCCTGCCTTGAATCCAAGATGGCCGCCATATTGGATTTGATAAGCCGAAACCATGCCGCCATTTCCTTTCATGACGTCATACTCACATAGTTCCAGCTCTGTCTACCATATAGGACCGTGACGTCACCATTGACACGTTGCAGGTGGTTGTTTCTACAATGCTATTGTAGATGGCAATACAAGTCTCTGTGCGAGATTTTGTTTTCTAGTTGCTGCCACAAATGGCTCTGTTATCTCAGGGAGGTACCAGACCCCAAGAAATCTCGAAACATGATAAGGAAGAGCTCGCGCTCTTAAAAGCGCCCGTTGGTGAAATTTGGCGAGCTTGCAGTAGTCTGGTTCGTTTCGCTTCACCGAGAATTCATCGCTGGCTTGCTTCGGAGCAGTCTAAAGCAGCAGCACCTGGGCGAAGAACAGAGGGCGTTGGTCATTATCGTTATTTCAGTGCCGCCAACTCTGACTCCGACTCTTTCCGTGGCTTCAACCGAGGAAAGCGGGGCATGAAATGGCTACCTCCTTTGATCACTACAGGTTGCTGGATTCCAGCTGAGCTTGTCACTCTAGTCGAGGGCATCTCCTTCAAGCTGCACTCTAAGCGTCTCTGGGAGTGTGCGCAATAACAAGTGGCGCATCGTTGATGAATATAATCTTTAACTAGTGACATAGAGTAATAATAGCACAGGACTAAAACATCGGCAACTTCGGCTAACTGTATAATGAGGAGAAAGCTTTACTACGCCATGCATCAACCAAGGTCCACCTATCCGGCCGCTTGGAATTCAAAAAGGTGCTGGGTATTTGATATGATTAAGTGTAGCTCTCCACCATTCAATGGTGCTCACTGAAAAGTAAACTGTGTCTTTCTTTACCCAAAATCTAACTTAACGAAAAAATCTGAAAAAGTGACCTGATTAAGTGTAGGCGTCCACCATTCTGTGCTGCCCACATAAATGTATGCTGCGCCTTCCTTTCCCCAAAACTTAACTTAAAGAAAAAATACGAAAAATGGCGATTGAAAAGGCTGCGTTAAGGGGATATCGCGCCTAATGAAAAGGGAAAGCTTGAGCGTCCCCTAACTCAAACCGTCAAACCATGTATAAATATGCATAACAGAGCTTTCTCTCAGAACTAGGCTCAAGTTATGCTTAAACACGTACAATTTTTATACATATTTCCAAAGCAATTTTCTATATGCTTATGCCCATGCTTTATGTTTTTTGCACCACTTGCCATTCAGGTATGCTCTCTGTCCCCACCACTAGCCGGTAGATGGCGCAAGTAGCACTAGTAGTGTGGTAAGCTGGGCGTGTAGGAATCGCTGAGAATCGACAAGCAACTGCTGCATATTCCGTGGATAAATGGCGTCGCTTCTGCTCTGCTCTTTGAAAACCTTGCCAATGCTATCGCTTCCCCAACTTAACTCATACCTCTGCAACCTTTACAAAAATGAGCATTAAATATAATAACCTTTTCTTCACTAAAGTGTTCAAGCAACTGTATGTTTTAAGACATTCGAGTATTAAAATTTTCTGCTCTGCGTGACTAGAAAGTTTCTGCTCTAGTAAATAGCGTAAAACTGAATAACTCTCCTATCAAATTGACCTTCTTTATTTTGCCTGTTCGCAGAACAAGACATGCTGCTAATAGTAATTTGAACCTCCCAATTAATATCATTAAATACAGCTAGAGACTGATTGCATTCACTGGTTCGAAGGTCTGGAATTCACTACCAATTTAAATCAAGGTTGTGAGAAGTTTTAAACTCTCATCAACGTTATTTTTCTTGCACAACCAAGTAAGGATGTGATTTCACTATTTGCATTCATGTTTGCATTTGGTATGTATATTTTGTTCAAATGCTAGTTAGCATTTTCGCCGTGCGGTTGTTCAAATGCTTTGCTTTGTACTCTACTGGACGCCGGATGACTCCGCTGTTTTAATTTTAGCTAGTGTTTTGTTGAAGTTCTAGTCTGTTCATACTGCGGTTGCCCAAATGCGTTGTTTTCTATTGTACCGGGAACTTGCCATGTAGGCTGTTGGTACAAATATTTTGCACAAATTTTTCTTGAATCAGCAAATAAGGTTTTATTTGATTTGTTGGTTGATTGATTGAACGAACTATTTGTTCGATGTCCGTAAATACCGCCGCACTTAGCACCAATGAGCATTTATTTTCTCTCGCTTTCTACACTCAATTCTGTGGTTGCCTTGCTCTTCCTGGAATTGAATTTTCACGAAGCCGTGAAAAACACTCAACAATGGATAGATATATCATCAAGAAGGACCAACTTCTCAAAAAAGTGACGAAAGGACGCCCAGTTCACCTGGCGCGAGGCCTTCAACGAGCTCATCTCAACATACCGACCTTTGCCTTAGTGGCCCAGGCTCGACACCTGCCGCTGTAATCACTGCCTCCGCACGCACGCATATTATTCGTGAGGATGCAGCCCATAATGCTAAAGCCCAACAGGGACGAGTCGTTGCAAACCAACGTGGAAAAAAGCGGACGAATGGATTGTTAATGACGTGTCAGTGGACTTGTCGCACTTGTCGCACTTGTCGCACTTCTCGTGCTATGAACATCTTTGTGCCAAAACGTCCATGGATAAGGACTCAATTGACGTTTGTAACGGAGTTGTTTTTCTAACTGGAGTAAAAGCTCCTAAAATATATAAGAGTCATGAGGCCTCGAATTTGCATTGTGCCGACATGAGCGGAACCACAGCTTTCAAAGCGGGGAAGCAAAATGAAATGAAAGCCACAAGGAAAGCTCTGCTAGGGACATCATCTGCATTGCAGTGCTTAGCGTGCCAAGGACTGGCAGTGCGTGTACATGATCATGCAGAAAGCAATATAAGACAGCTTCTGGAATTTCGCGCCAATGGCATTCGAGAATTACATTCATGGCTTTCTCGAACAAAGTACAGGTTGCTTTCCCATGCGATTTGAAACGCAATGTGGAAATAATGGCTCCTGATGTCCTACGGTCCGTTAGAAATGAGGTTAGTGAAACAGAGAACTAAGCGCTTATCATGCACGGAACAGCGGATATGTCAGCCAAGAAGCAAGAGTCAATATGCTTTCGTATTGCTCAAAATAATTAGAAACATTTCAGGGGTTCTGTGGATTTTATAGCACTGATGACAAAAGAGCGACTAGTCTTTTTGTTGCTCTTAAGCACATCCTCTATCATTTTCATCTCAGCATTGCAGTTGTTGCGTAAAAGCTATGATGGCGCTGCAAACATGGGAGGGCAGCACGGTGGGCTGCAAGCCCTAAGAAACAGCAGGAGCCGCATGCACTCAAGTTACACTGCCAGGAGCACAATTGAAATGTGTGCTGCAGGACATGTCACAGAAATTGTAAATATGTCACGTTTTCCTGGGCATGATATCAAAAATGAAATCTTTGTGCACTGCTTCCCAAAAAAACATCTAAATTTATTCCAGGCACATCAGAAAGGACCTGAAAGCGTAACTTGGGAAAATTTTTTCCCATGAGGTGGACGCTCAGGACCACTTCACTGAGGTCGGCTGCTAAGAATTGCAGCCATCTCATCTCGTTTCTTCATGGCCTAGCATCACGAAAACGGAACGGCGCCGTAGCCAAAGCCAGCGGATTTTTGACAGTGCTGTTAAACTTCGACACATACTTCATGCTCAAGCTTCTGACACTCGTATTTTCACGATTAAAAGCGGCAAGCATGGTGTTGCGGAAGGTAGCATTTAGATTTGATCAAGCGTAAAAAATGGTCAAGGCTGTAAGGGAGAGTCTCAGTGAGCTTTGGAAGCAAGGAGTTTGCCGAGTTTGGCACGAGGCAAGCAGAGGCGCGCGAATTGGAACTCCATGTAAAAGAAAAAGAATCTGCTACGCTAAGGCAATGGAAGGATCTACGACAAAATGACGACGGATCTCTGCCTCACGTATTTCCTTCGTTCTAGGACAATTACCGTCGGCGGTTCTACAAGCTGGTGGACGCGGTATATTCCCCGCTACATGACAGGTATCCACCAGGTCTGCGGCAGCACATGACAGAGATTCAGCAGCTTTTGACAGGAATTGTTTATAGCACAAACCTGTTTAAATACTATTGGCAAGGTCTTGAGCTTAAACTGCCCAATCTTCCCGGTAGCATGTTCACGGATATAGCAAGTCAGCGCAATACATCCTTCACGACACTTCTGAACATTTTTGACATGCCTTCTGGGTATAACTGTGAGAAGCTGCGAGATCTTTTGCCCGAGGTGGCTAAGCATGTCAAACCTGCTTTTACTAATCTAGTCACGTAATGCATATCTGAGAGATCGTTTTCGTGCCTCCGTCATGTCAAACCGTATCTCAGGGCATCAATGTGGAAGCTCGTATAAATTGCCTAGCGCTACCTGATGGGCGCAAAGAGCTTGCCCGCTAACTACATCTCAGAGACATCGTGCACGAATTTGTTCAGAGGTCAACTGTGCGAATGTGCGAAGAAGTAGATTCTGGATTGCGCGGAAACTTTTGTATAATGTGAAGGAGAGTGAGGATCATCATAGTAAAATACGGCAGCTTTCTGCCCAAGACCTCAAATTAGTCCTTTCATAAAATCGGCCCTCAATTACCTGTGTCGTCGTTTCACCATTACGACCTCTGCTCTTTGACTCCTGTATGTGTCTCCGGTATATTTTTGGACGACGCGTGAAGAGTTCATGTTCCTTCTTTGAATTTTATATATTTAGCTTGTTGTAAGAAAGTATGTATGGTCTATTGTTTCTCAGACACGAAGAATTTAAAATGTGTATATATTGAATTCATAATATTTTCGTCCAATGTTGTATCCCTTCAAAGTGCTTTTTGTGTATCGGGAAAAAACGATATTTTTAGAAGACTGTATTTGTCATTCGTCGGGCGATACCATGTCTCGCTTACCCTGTACTTTATGAGGCGGCCCCTTTAATATATTGACTATCCACCTGTCTACATCTTGCAGTAATATCACTGAACATACTATGTTGCATGTATTTCATATGCCCTGCCTCAGCGATCACGATATCTTGCATTTCACGTTCGGTATTTCATATGCGCAATAGTCAAAACGCTCCGAGGCCATTAGCGAGTATAACAAAGCGCATTTTGCACCCCTTAAATCACTGGGCTAATTTTTAGTTATTTTCTTACCAGGTTATCTCGAGCGCTCAGAGGAAACGAACAGGTGCATGTGCAGAAATAAATTGCCTTAACTGATTCATCGTCTTATCTCTCTACGATGTGTGTAGTTTAATAAGCATGCTCTAGGTGTAACAGACAAATTTTAAAAAGGCTTTCTATCAAAAACAGACTTTTTCGATCTGCTAAGTAATCATACAAGACAGCTGCTTCAGCATATTAACGAGCACTAGTTCTGCAGAATCCATCGTTTTAAAGGGACCCTCCTAATCCAAAATCCTTCTGTAACGTAATAAAAGCTTGAAACACACCTAAAGTGTCGTCATTTTACCAAGCGCCAAACCTTCTCCCGGCCAGATCTGTGCTACTGTACAGAATGATAATTTCGTTAAGTCATCTCCTGCTTCATCCTGTTATCCAACGTCCCGATCTCCAACTATGCGTTTGTTTCGCAATGGATCTTACCATGTTCGACTTGCAAGGTATCATACCGATTATCGATTTCGAACAAACATCTTCTAGCGGAGTTTATGGTATAAGTGGCCAATTTATACGGAATGGTAATGAGCGTAGTTCTATTATCATGAAATGAATATGATCGCAATCGTATCATCATGGTGTACTACTGAAGACTGAAAGACTGCTGTGGCTATACCAGTACATAAAGCCGGACATAAACTTAATACATCTAACCATTGGCTCATATATTTGATATCAACAGCATGCAAAATAATGTTAGAAATATTTACACGTCTTATCAATTTTCCGGCGAATAACAATTTCTTCGCTCTACAGAGCGTGACTTCCGAAAGTTTTTCTTTTGTGGCATTCAACTACTTTTCTTCACTTAAGACTTGCGCTTCTATTTGTGCTCTGCTTTTTCATCTGGCTGCGTATTTCTCGACTTTTCTAAAGCATTCGATAAAGTTAATAACTCACAGGATTTACATAAAATAAGTGGGCTGCATACTGACCTTGCGGTTTTTAACTGAATCCGTGGATTTTCTTCGCGTGTTAAATTTTTCAGCATCAATGACGCTGATTCCTCTGCAATACCGCTTGCTTCTGGCGTCCCTCAAAGACGAGTTCATGGCCCCCTTACCTTTATTTATCTTCTATACTACAGTGGGTTAACGTTTTCCCAGTAATTTACACTGTATCCGTAGAGTAAAATAAATAAATGCATATCTCTTGCCATGAAGCATGCCGTGAGGAGGGGGTGGGCAAATGAAAAAAAGAGACGGTGCTAAATGCCCCCCCCCCCCCCCCTCCTGGCAGATTGAAAACTCGGCGCCTGTGTTTGTGCGTCATGTTTTGAGAGGATGTGAACCAATAATTTTGCGATGTCGTGGAGCCCGTGACCGCCCGAACACCTCTCATGTAGTACAAGATGTGGTCAACGAATGCGACGCCAACGGAAACGCAGGCCTCCACCACGGCACGTTTTTCTTCCTTTGTCCTCTTAGTTCCTCTTTTATCCCTTCCCTTACGGTGCGGTTCATGTGTCCGTCCATATGTGAGACAGACACTGTGCCATTTCCTTTCCCCAAAAACAAATTTTCCGTTTATTCATTTGGGCCTGTGGATAGTTAAAAAAATTTATTTTTGTCAGAGCGCAAGTGCGGTCGATTCCCTGCTAGATGGTCATTAACCCATGGCTGACGGCGACGTGGGTGGCCCACTCCACGGCCCTGCTCTGCACGACCGAGTCTGAGCTGGCCAACACAGTCTCCCGCTGCTCGCAAGAAGCACGAATAATAACCGCTGGTGGCGGCGCTATGTTAAAGCTCCATAATATGTCGTCATAGGTTGGCAGTTCTTGACACCATTTGCATTCCGGCAGAACGTCCGTGTAAAATTCGCTTAACACGTGTGGGTTAAAAAAATATCTCGTCTCTAACACCTCTTTCGGTCTTTTCACTTTCACTACAAGCTTTGTCCCATCCCTGAAGGCGTGAATGAGGTGTCCACCAATATCTGAGACAGTTAGTGCGCCAATCTTTTCCTCTAAAATCACATTCGCATAGGAGACGCACAACGGCCAATTCAGAGAGCAGAGTCAATGCAGCCCATTCATGAACTCATCGGGTGGCGGATGGGCTGTTTTCAGAGACCTCCTATACACCGAGCTATTTGTACAACGGGAACGGCGTCACGCCGAACGGGCGATGGCGCTCCGTGGACGCCCTGGCAGAGCTGCAAAAGGATGTCGGTTTTCACTCTTAAAGGAGGTGTTGAAGCTTCCTCCAGCTTTTTTTGTGCTCGTGGTAATCAGTATTTTCGTGTCTTTGACACCTACGTGACAGCGTGCAATACGGCTTACAGACACTGAAGTCTGAATGCGAATATAAATTTTTTAAACAAGTAAGCTGCATCAAGACCGACTTACACCGACGCTAGAGGCGCCTGGAGGGCGCACGTGGTAACGTGACACCACCTCCTGCATGCTGCGAAGTGGCTGAAGAGGCCGAGGCTAAGAATAACCGCCATATTGGCAGTGGTCAGTGCTTCCGGCATTTCAAACGGTTGCTTTTAGAGGTGCCAGCCATCTCGACTACCACGAAATTGGCTGACAAGTACGCTAATGGCTCTGACAGAAAAGTTTCAACCTTTGTTGCCCTTTCGCAGAGAGAACGCGCCACAGGAGCGTAAGCTGGTATCGGAAAAACGCAAGTCTACCGACTGCATGGCTGGTGAAGACGATGACGCCAAAATTGCTACGGGCGGCCACATCCAAAGGAATCTTCGCGCCAACGATATGTGTGACATCAGTAGACTAACGGCGCAGTTAGAAAGCTTTAAACTTCTGTTACCATTTCTAAGTGACAGCGCTCCCGAGGGGCGTCGGTGCGCATCACAGAAACGCAAGCGTGACGATTTGTTGGGCGGCTACATGACAAAATATATGCGCGACATCACTTATCGCCATCGCTAGCGGCACCTCTCTGCGTGTAGCTTAGACACCGCAGCTGCAGACGACGTTGAACACTCGCAAGCAATCTTTGGACAGCCGCTATGCTTGTAGACCGTCGCTGCTGTCGGCGGGCCTGTCCAGGACTCCAAGGACTACAGCTTGGGAAGATTGCGCAAGATCACTGCCGAACCCTCCAACTATTGTCATATCTCAGTCTTATATTGTTTTTTTCGACTTTCTGCCTTTGGTTTTCATGCATGTGATTGCCCTGTGTTATAAGTGTAGCGTTCTGTTCTTGCTACAGATAGCTAGAGAGAGTGACACTTGTACTGGTAATAAAACTTGTACCAATGTTCGGTTTGTAGACGAAAGGTATTGTTGGGGGGGAGGCCGACAGGGGACACGAGTGAGCGCATGGATATGTGGACTGACCCACCGCCCGATTGAAATGGTTCAGCCTTATCCCTCCATCCATCCATTCGTCCATCCATCAAACCTTCTGTCCAACTGTCCATCCATCCATCCATCCATTCATTCGTCCACCATCCATCCATACATGCGTCCGCCCGTCCATCCGTCCGTCCGCCCATCCGTCCCTCCCTCCCTCCCTCCATCCCTCCGCACATCCATCCGTCCGTCCATACGTCCGTTCGTCCGTCCGTCCGTCCGTCCGTCCGTCCGTCCGTCCGTCCGTCCGTCCGTCCGTCCGTCCGTCCGTCCATCCATCCATCCATCCATCCATCCATCCATCCATCCATCCATCCATCCATCCATCCATCCATCCATCCATCCATCCATCCATCCATCCATCCATTTCTTATTTGCTGCTTCAATTTTTGGTTCGCTTGTTCAGATAAATCCTTCCTAGGGCCAACCAAGTCCTTCAATGGATCCAGGAAGTTACATGGATCCAAACTGTTACCAACTTTTGGATGTGCTCGATGATGTCGATGAACTACCCGACAAAAACACCTCTAGCAGCCACACCACTGCGCTAAGCCTCGCCTCCTCGAGGCGAGCATCATCCGCGTGCCGCGTGCCGCGTTCCTCACTCTTCTACAGCCATGATGGAGCCCGTGGATGTTGAAACCAATGATCCGTTGGACTCTCAATCTGGTGAGTGGCAAACTATGCTCTGTGCTTATAGAAATGGGGCCCCGGGTTCCATTTTGCCCCAAAACAGCTCTCAATGGCCTCAGTTAAAGTTAAGCCAAATGTCAGCAATGCCGGCGCGCTACTGGACGCTGCATCTGGAGCCTCTCGATCTGCGTTCAAGGAGACTCCGCAGCTGCTACCCATGACGCGCGTAGTCGTGAAAAAAGTAAACGACTCGCTGCACTGCCGGCGGGCACGATCCGAGTCGTTTTTCGCCCACTAGGCGGGATCTCCCTGGAGAATCTCCCGGCTCCAAGCACCCCGCAGCCTCTTCACTCCACACTCAGCTGCTCAGTGATGGACGAATTGCACATCAGACTACATCCCAGCAACAACACCTTCACAGTGTTGATGGTTGCCGAGGTGACAGCTCTCGCTTTGGTGAAAATACAGGAAATCACTTTAGATGGGAAGCAACACCCTGTATGCGCGCACATCGCGGCCCTCCAACGGCAGTCAAGGGTGTGATTTCCAGGGCATACTGAAACGAAACACAAGAGCACATCCTAAATGACTTGCAATATTGGAGCCCATAGGCTAACATCATAGCGGCCCGATGCATGGGAGTAACAGTATCTATTCTAATAACCTTTTCTTCAGGTACCGTGCCCCACACCATTGAATATATCCGTGTGGTATATTCACGCGCTAACTACAGGGGCAATCCAGATGTTTGCACGAACTGCAGGAAACCTGGTCACAGGTACGACGCATGTCCTTTTCCAAAAGGTGGACTCATTCGTGGTGTGATCAAAAGCACGGCACTCAAGAAGCCCCTTGCACGCCGAGATGCCTCCTCCGTGGTGGGAACATCCTTACCGGTACAGGCTCGTGCAAAGCCCAAAGCCCAAAGGACTCCCAAGCCTCGACGACAGACCATGCCGGAAGTCAAGCAGACAGTGCCCACACCAATTACGCTTCCACCGCTAGAGCCTCATCAAGACCGCCAGCGAGCCTGTACCAAAGCCACAAGTACCCCCAAACCTCGCAGCGAGAGGAAGAGTTGAGGCATCTCCGGGCAGCTATTCTATTCCTTCCACTGTTCCTCAACCCTCTTCTACACCAGCACCCCACACCTCTTCACCAACAGCCAAACCGTCCACACCACCTCCACAAAAGAAACGGAGGCCAGACGACATTCCAAAAATAGATTCAAAATTCAAAAAGATTGCCCAACAGCTAGAAGCCAACATTCTGGCTCAGACTCAAAATTACATTATAATCCCCATCAACAAGCTCAGAGAAACAATTATCAGTCACGTAACCACAGCCATGCTACAAAAAATTCTACAAATAATTGCTGGAATGCCTTCACATACGCCAGCCAGCAGCCCCATGGCAAATCATAACCTTCGCCCCTGTCCCCTTCAGCATGACCCTGTTGACAAACAATAATCTCCAATAAGGCTTTCTACAGTAGAACTGCAGGAGCAAACGAGAACCCTGGCAGCAGCTCTTTTCTGCTTCCTCCACACCTCTTGATACACTAGCGCTCACAGATGCTGGCCCAGTTTTATCACTGCATGATACAATCCGGTACCCTCTGACATCACTCCAAACCCCAGGGTTACCACGTATGTTCAACATTACTAGAATTAATCCCCTCCATTTAGAGATTACATCACTTCATCATCAACTGTTACCTCTTTCCGAGGCAAGCGGTCTTAGATTTAATTGCTCTCATTGAAGCCGCCTCCATCGCTGCAAACAAGGACCCGTCATTACCTTGGGGACTTTAACTGCGCACATATAGACGGGGGTACACGCGCACTAACAAGAGAGAGGGGAATTGTACAACACCCTTAAGATTCGCGGCCTGTCTACATATAATGATCTCAGTGCACCTACAAGGATCTCAGTGCACCTACAACTAGTCCAGATCTTCTTTTTGGCCGCAATCTTCCAACACCTGAGTGCAAGAACTTAAATGAGGCCCTGGCAGTGATCATAATATTATACCTAGACAGGTTTATTTCGCAAAAAATGGTCAAAACTGCCGTTTCCGGATAACTAGCTGGGATAATCTTCGAAAGCACAGTGAGGCGACAACATTCGAACCCCCTTTTAAACTCCACAAATGAATGACAGAGCTAGAGCAGGATGTCTCCGTTACATTTGGTGGAGGCTCGGTTTAGCATCCTCGAACCGACCTAGACCTCCCAAGTTGCACACTACTGGCCCCCGCTATGCCCAAAGACGCCAACCACAAATCCTTGCAGGTGGGCTCCCCAGTCCTCTCTTCCGACTCCCTCTGACATCGGGACCCCGCCCTCTTCATCAGTACTGACGGTCATCACGCTGAAGACTGGCTCACATCATACGAGCGGATGAGCACATATAACAAGTGGGACGACACGACCAAATTGAATGTCATATTTTATTTGACTGGCGCTCCCAACCTGTGGTTTCGCAACCACGAAGTAGACTTCTCCACCTGGACTGCTTTCAAGGCGGACCTCACCGAAGTGTTCGGACGTCCTGCTGTGTGCAAGCTATGCGCCGAACACCGCTTACGCGAGCGCTCTCAGCAGTCGGGTGAGACGTTTACAAGCGAAAACGCGTTACGTAACAAGACGCTACGCGCAAAATCTTACATCAGAGTTATGGAAGACCAAAACTTCATTATCGCGGCAACTTCTTATGTCGAAGGCGCCTTAGTATTGCAAGGATCGATCGCCTCAACCAGGAAAGGAAAAAGTAGAACCTCAATGCCAACATGAGAATGTCGCAGCACTCACACAAAGGGGTGGTGCATGGGACACACCGCACAGACACCTAAGGGAAGGAAAGACATTTCCTCGGAAACCCATGAAATCCTAGGCGTCCGAAACCTCGACAGCTCCAGCTCGGCACCGATACTCTTCAGTGGATAAAACTCTTCTTGGTTACCTATGGGTGTATCGCTCACAAATGTTTTCTTTATAGGAAAGCTAGACCGTTTTGCGTACTGTGTGGCAGGGAAAAGCGTAGACCAGACGTCAGCCCCAGCCCAGCTGAATCTAATTGCGACTCATGCGGCAAGCTGAATCCCGGGGGACGCTCACAATTGCACCCGAACTTGTGCGGCATGCCAAAGGAATCACCACACCTACTCAAGAGAATACATAGCAAACTTCGTGGATAAGCCTAAGAAGCATCAACATCTCGAAGATCAGGAAGAGAAAGCGACAGCCAGTGGCATCAGCAGGAAATACGGGACAACAATACGCATCAGCAAAAAAGAGCAGTTCGAGAAGAAGGAATCCAGAATAGCGGCCTCCACATTTACGCCCAGGTCCAGGTCAAGATCTATGTCTAGACAGCGCCGAAACTCGTCAGGCCGATCCGGAACAGAAGAGTCAAGACATCATAAAGAGGAGGGCGCCATCCGGTGGGTCTCCTTTGAGCCTGAGGGGGATTCACCTGCAGGACAAGCGCCACGCACTAGGAAACGCGGACCTTCTTCTGAAAAGCAAGGAGACTCAAGAAACATCGTAAAGGTGGGCTATGCTGGGTCGCCTTCACTTTCCCCGGAAGCAAGATAGCGAAGTAAATGAACTATTTGAAAGCAGACATTATTCAGCTACAAAAAACCGAATGAAGTATTGAGAGCTGAACATAAATTGGTCAGGCTGCAGTCACAAAACATTCGCGAGAAAATGCCCGAAACACCGCCAAACTCACACTCGAGCCAAACTCAAACCGGAAAGAGAAGACAGACACACTCTGTAAGATCTTGCACAGCTATTATGGGAAGAACGAAGCCCTCTTCGCATACCTAGCACGGAATTTGCCCGGTTTTGGATGCTCCTACCCTCTCCTTGCGTACACCGGTGCACCCAATGCAGAGATGGACCAAGACGTAACGGTTGAGGAACTGAGGTGGAGCTTGAAGTCATGCGTAAGAACACCGCCTCTGGACCGGACCAGATAAACACCCAGATGCTCTTTAACATGGACGACACTTCATTTGCAAAACTTGTGAAATACTTCAATACGCAGTGCTGACACAAGGGACAGATTCCTGACTCTTGGAAATAGGTTTTAGTACGCCTTATTCTCAAGCCCAAAAAGCAGTGCGATATTTGTCATTTACGACCGATCTCTCTAATGCCGTGTCTAGGTAAGCTGTTTGAGAGGGTCATCAACGCCCGATTGAACATACTCCTGAGGAGTAAGGATATTGTCCTAGACGGGCTGTATGGGTTTAGAGAAAAGCTATCTACACGGGATATTCTCCTTCGTGTCAAAGAGCATATTCTGGACAACCCCGGCAAATGTCAAGTCAAGGCCATCTTTGCGCTCGATTTAAAAGAGACATCTGAGAATGTCAGCCGCCAGGGATTACTGAAGGACCTTAACAGAATCAGCTGTGGCGACGGTACATACAATTACTCTTAAGACTTTTCCTCCAATACAAAAGCGTCAATAAGTATCGGTGATCAGACCTCCTCTCCATTCAATCTAGGTTTCAAGGGCACTCTACAGAGAGCGGCCTTGTCTCCAGTTCTCATCAACCTGGCCATGTGTGGGCTATCAGAGAAGCTAGACGCATGCAAGGCAATCAGCACTGTTTATACGCCGATGACTTTAAGATCTGGTGTTAAAGCAGTAATGAAGGGCAAATTCAAGACCACCTTCAGGAAGCAGCGAACGTCGTGTGCCAGCATGCGGCAAGGCATGGTTTGACGTGCTCTCCCGAGAAATCCTAGCTACCCCTCATCGACCGTGGCAAGAAACAGACTAGGGCAAGTTTACCTTGCACTCCGCCTGTCGCTATTACAGTCGAGAGTATGAGCATTCTGATCAAGAAGTAAATCAAGATCCTGGGAGCCATCATACCCAGAGGCAACAATAACACCACAGAAACCAGACAGCTCCAAGGCTAATCCTAGCAGGTCTCTAGAATTCTACGCCATGTAATCAAGAAAAGAAGGTGGCTAAGGAAGAAGGAGGCGTAAGACCAGTTCAAGCTTTAATTCTCTTTAAGATAATATGCGCCATCCCATACTTGCGGCTTAGCAAAAAGGAAAGAGACCAATTGGATGTTATTACTCGAAAGGCAGTTAAGACGGCGCTGGGACTCCCTTTACGCACATCCACTGAGTGCTCACTGCAGCTAGGGAATCCTTAACACCTTCGAGAAACTAATAGAGGCCCCCTGTGTGAAGCAAATTTTTAGGCTCTCAACATCTAAGCCTGGCAGGAAAATAATACACAAGCTGAGAATCCGTCCGCCTCGGGGAGTTGCCGAGAAGATCGACATACCCATGCAGCTGAGATAACACATTAGGACTCACCCCGTACCAAAGCGAATGGATGAGGAACACAACAGAAGACGCAGACTAGCCAGAGTTAGACAAATCACCCAGCGCTGGAATGGAAGCAAGGACAGGATCTACGTCGATGTGACTGGACCCGTTCACGGGGCCTCGGCAATTGCAGCAGTTTCACCCTGGGGGAATATAATTTCAAGTAGACGTATCCATGGGGTGAATACCACATCGGCTGAAGAAACAGCCATCGCACTAGCGATATCAAAGAACAGCGAGACAACGATTATGTCCGACTCACAAGCAACGGTACGCAATAACCCCACGTGTCGCTTTGGCGCTTCGTGTTGGGAAATTTTGGAAACTTCTAATCTTTCGAATGTCCAGGTCTTCAAAGAACAGCGAGACAACGATTATGTCCGACTCACAAGCAACGGTACGCAATAACCTCACACGTGGCGTTGGCGCTTCTTTTTGGGAAATTTTGGAAACGTGTAATGTTTGAAATTTCCAGATCTTCTGGACGCCACGGCACCTCTCAACGACGGGCAAGGAGGCGGCCAACACAGCTGCTTGAGCGCTCCTCCTCCGAGCATCCGGCACGCAGCCTCTTTCTGACACAGTTAACAACCCCCCACCATTTTTAATCTAAGCAGAAATTACGGAGTACTATAAAATCATAAGAAAAAAATATCCTCTTCCTCGCAAAACCCATAGGCAGTTTGAAGAATCCATAATCAGGCGACTACAAACTAATGCTTTGCTCAATCCCTACTTGATGAGTAAATGGTACCCAGACACATGCGATTCATCCTGCCCTTTCTGTGGAGCATTTGGCACACTCTTTTACACCGTTTGGGAATCTCAACAAACCCCAAACTTTATCAGCAATCCCGATTCAATATATGAGCGCTGGGAGGCAACCCTTCATAGCCACAGTCCCCTCGACCAGAAATCGCTGGTTGAGAGCGATCAGATTATGATGGCGACAAATGGGTTCTCGTACTGAACCCACCCAGTATTTATGCTCTAATTTAATGTTTTTCCTCCTCCTGGCGATTTCATTTGTTTACTACTCCATACCATGTCGCATTTCTTTTTGGCGTTGCTGCTGTCGCTGCCAACGTTTTACTATCCTGTGTGTGTATAGCAAAGCCAGCCAATGCTGAGCTTTCAAAGCGGTAGGACACTCCCGAAAATGCTTTTCGTGACAGGCTGACTGAAGTCACTAACGAAGCTGTGGCAAGTGTCAAGCTGAAATCGGATGCTGTACAATGCACGGTTATCAATTCTTTGAAGAGTGAACTGGAAGAATTTGGTCAAAGCCTTAGAGCTCTTTGAACGAAACAGCTGAACCCTTCAGGAACAAAAAGATCTAAAAAACAGCTGGCAATTTCGTAACAAGGAACTTGAGGCTAGACAAGCAAAGCTATGGCAGTACTCCGAATAACCAACGCTAAGTTGAAGCGTGTTCTCTGCACTCATTGTGAAGACTGCTATAAGGTCATAGAAACCATTGGCACCAAAATAGAATGTGCGGTGTCTAAACATTACATTGACATCGTACATCGCGTCCTGTCAGCATCGTCAAAAAATTCTTCTATGTCATCCTTCAAAAACCTCACCATTCGATTCTGTTCACGTGAAAAGGCGGAATGTACTATCAAGGCTCGTAAGGCACGGCTGGCGACTAAAGACAATGCACAACATGAACTGGTGGGCGCGTTGGTCAGACAAGATTTGTAGTGCAGCAGCGCAACGGCATGAGGCCAAAGGAAGAGAACGGACGAGACGTAGCACAGAACTAACAACAGACAGTTTGTTCAGGAAACCAAAGCTTTTACAGGCGAAGTCAATACAAAAAACCTAAAATCATAAAAAAAACAGCAAAATAAATTGTTCTGAGCATGCATTCTTTATTCTATAAGGCAAACCTACCGATTTATAAAATGCAGTTCTTTCTTAGAAATAGCGACATATGGGATGCTTGCACAACTCGGACCTAACTTCATAATCTCAGATGCCTCGATGATTTCTCTCATGAGCAGATCTATATTTTAAGTACAATTCGGCCCTTTTCCTACAATGGCTGACAGGAACAATTGCGGTACCGAATTCAGCGATTGCATTCTTAGCATTGTTTCTGTGCTCCCTCAGCCTATCATTCACACAACAAGTAGTTGGCCAACATACGATCCACCACAAGTCAAAGGGGCCTTTGGCATAACTGTTCGGTGAACATAATACTATGTTGCGATAATGGCTGCATGAATGGCGACCAATCATATCTTCCGAATCCGGAATGAAGGTGACCTTAGCGCCTTTTCTGCTGAATACTAATCTTATCCTACCACAATGGCGTACATCGAACGTCATGAATTTCACCAATTATCAAACTCATTCCACTTAAGAGTCCACTTCAACGCTCGCACCTTTCGGAGACATTTTGTGGAATTTCATTCAATGATTTCGACTATCGTTCATTTTTTTGCTTTCGCATGCATTTCCGAAATATCGTTGAAAGCCCTAGATAAAAATGTGTATTGTTTCCTACATATTCAGCAGAATACTGTCGTCGCCGTTCATTTAACCATGTTGGTTCAGCCATGTTAATATCATCTCAAGCTATGTACAAACACAGAATAGACTTAAATGTAAATGTTCATGCGGAATCTGTGTTTGGACGGAATTGGATGATTTAATTTTTGGAACAGGAAAATATATGTTTGTTGGAAGTATTTACAGGTCCTTGCAAGGTCTCCTGTTAGTATTTTTTGCTCTGAACTTAATGACGTATTACATTTCCTTTCACATGAGAACAAGATGTTGTCATTATAAGTGACATTAATACGAATCTCCTCAATGACAGCAAATCGAACTCAAATGATCACACCAATTGCTTCCAAGGTAATGGGCTATAATAATTAATTACTCTCCGAGCCCGATGCGTTCATAAAAATGCTGGCACGATGATCGATCACACTCTAGCAAATCTCCTCTCACCTTCTCAATTTTTCTTTATACGCATTAACATCACTGATCACCACCCTATCGCTTTGCGTATCCGCTTAATAATTCTAGTCAGGAAACCCGCTGTCTTCGACCCAATTTTAAGAAATAAAATCAAAGAACTTATTACTAACCCTAATTCGTCTAGAGGGACATACTGCCCGGATGCCCAAATATGCTACAGCGAGTTTTCTTCTCTTATAAGTACTTGCATATCATCCTTGATGTCTGCAGTTTCATATCTAAAGAACTATTCATCGCCGCATAATACTTGGCTACCTTCATCTTTTCTAAGTAACCTGCCGAGGAAAGAGGGAGCAAAACTAGGGAGCAACCATTGGACTCTTCATTGCACGATCGCTACAGTGAATATTGAAATGTGGTTCATAAACTACAAAAACGCTCTGAAAGGAACTACTGTGAAATCCTATCTTGGAATTAGGCAACACCATCGGAAAGCAGAGGCGCATTTTAGATTCATTTTTTTCAATAAAGCATCTGTACATGATGTAACTGAAATCTGTTATGCTTGTAAAACAATCACTGCCCCTGATGATATTACACATGCTTTCAGTACTTTCTATGCCGATCCACCACAGATAATTGCTTCGACGCATGTTCACTACCGTCGCCACGTTCCGCATGTTTCCCCTTTTTCCTACCTCATCATATGAATAGCGCGGAACTAATTGTTCCTTCATCCAAAGACATATCAATTACTACATAGGTTCTTGAGGGCTTAAGTGTCAGACTGATCTATGTCGTCTTAAACACGTAGAAAATCATGTTGTTCAATTCATTACAATAATTCACTGTAATGCTCATGTCACTGCTTTTCAATGAACTGCATATTCTTCTGATTAATTTATGTATGAAATTCACCTTGGGAATCACTGTGCTTCAGTTTGTCTTTACAATTATTTTCTTTATATTATCGGTAAATCTAGCCTAACCAATCCCAATCTTACTCGTTTTTTTTCTACACAACTACTTTATACTGCCAAAAGTACGCACAAAATACGCTAAACACACATTTGGATATGTAGCATTGAACCAATTGAATAGCCAGCCCTTCACTGTTAAATGCTCACCGTCTGTTAGTTCTTTCAAGTGTGTTGTCGTGTGCTTTCATTTGTGCCTACACTAATTTCTTGCAGTTAGAAAGAACATGGTGTTGTGTGTAATTTATTGCAGGGTTAATATCTGTTTTGAAATGTTTTTCTGCGGTTGTATTGTTGTTTAGTAATTTTTATTGCGGTTATTGTTTGTTCTTTCCCTGTAAATAATTTTTATACCTTGCAAAGCTAACGATTACTAATAACATCTACTTTCTCACAAGAGGTCTCATTACAGCTTTTTGCTTCGGGACCTCTTTCAGTAATTCATGCTCTAATGAATTCCATTTTTATCTGACAATAAAGTTGAAACCAACAGTTCCTACAGAAGCAGCGCATGCCACAATGAGAATGCAAAGATGCGTTTTTTTTAGCGTGTCTGAGCGACGATTAGCACAATAAACTTGAAACCAGCAGTCCCTACGGAAGCAGCGCATGTCACGATGTGAATGTAAAGATGTGATTTAATAGCGTGTCTGAGTGATGACTAGCACAATAAACTTGAAACCAGCAGTCCCTACGGAAGCAGCGCATGTCACGATGTGAATGTAAAGGTGCGATTTAATAGCGCGTCTGAGCGATGATTAGCACCATAAACTTGAAACCAGCAGTCCCTACGGAAGCAGCGCTTGCCACCATGAGAACACAAAGATGCGATTTGCTAGCGCATCTGAGCGATGATTAGCACAATAAACTTGAAACCAGCAGTCCCTACGGAAGCTGCGCTTGCCACCATGAGAACACAAAGATGCGATTTGCTAGCGCATCTGAGCGATGATTAGCACAATAAACTTGAAACCAGCAGTCCCTACGGAAGCAGCGCTTGCCACCATGAGAACACAAAGATGCGATTTGCTAGCGCATCTGAGCGATGATTAGCACAATAAACTTGAAACCAGCAGTCCCTACGGAAGCAGCGCTTGCCACCATGAGAACACAAAGATGCGGTTTGCTAGCGCATCTGAGCGATGATTAGCACAATAAACTTGAAACCAGCAGTCCCTACGGAAGCAGCGCTTGCCACCATGAGAACACAAAGATGCGATTTGCTAGCGCATCTGAGCGATGATTAGCACAATAAACTTGAAACCAGCAGTCCCTACGGAAGCAGCGCATGCCAAGATGAGAACACAAAGATGCCATTGTCTAGCGCGTCTGAGCGATGATTAGCACAATGAACTTGAAACCAGCAGTCGCTACGGAAGCAGCGCCCGCCACGATGAGAATGTAAAGATGGAATTTTTTTGTGTGTCTGAGCGATGACTAGCACAATAAACTTAAAACCAGCAGTTCCTAAGGAAGCAGTGCATGCCACCATGAGAATACAAAGACGCGATTTCCTAGCGCGTCTGAGCGAGGACTAGCTTGAGGCTGTGATGTGGTGAGGTTCCAAACTCAACATTTTCCCCATTTCCGGCCGTTTGGGAACGTAAATTCAGCCAAAGATTATTTTTCTGACCAATAAAAATTGTTTAAAAACAGAAATTGTCTCATTTCGTTCAAATTGAAAGATTGTTGACTCCCCAGCAAAGACAAACACGCTGAAATAGCAAATTTTGGTCGTGACTGAGAGAATATTTGGTTAAGCCTTAGAACATTACTGTGTTAAGGTAGTTATTGTATACGACGCGACAATAGACAGATGCATAGCCACTCTACTGAAACATGGTAGCGGTGACATGTCTGAGTACTGGACTCGAGGGAGACTGTTTCCTCTTACCATAAATTTTCGCATCCCTGATAACGTAGCGGCTCTTTGCAGAACTCTGAAAGCAAGGGAGAGGTGTCGTCAGCGCCAAATCGCTGCAACTGGCCCGTAACTCCCATTCGGATCTTTTAAGTTTGCTGCCCGCTTTTTTTTAGAGTAGCATTTATAATGGCCCATGATGAAGACAGGCACTAATCAGAGGACCAGTGAACGCCGTAAATGATTCCTTACCTAGCACTCAAAAGTTCATGCCTGCCTGTTTAAAGGAGCACATGTAATATTTTTTTCTCTGGCGTATCGTATGGGCATATCACGAAGCAATCTTGGGAAAGATCTTCGGTCGTTGCTTGCATATTCATAGAATCTCTAAAGAAATAGTACTCAGCTGACAGGTGACGTCACGGTCCGATGTTATTGCACGACGGCTATGTTTAACTGTTTCTGCACTTAAGGTGCACGAATCTGAGAAAAAACAAAAAATCTGTACTTAATGCAGAGCGCAATTTAGCCTTTGTAAAGAGCAGAAAATTTTAAAGCGATAAAACAAACATAATTAAAGGACATTTGAGCATATGCAGAGAAAACCGCCTAAGTGGAGCATAAAACAAGTGAGAATTTCATGTACGTACTTGAACACAGCGTCCGTGCATAAAGAATAGCGTGAAAGTTCATTACTTATATTCACTTAATTACATGTATTATACTTCATTACTTATATTTTACTTTAGCATTGCATCTGGAGCCAAATTATATAAAATCTGAATTTTGCGCCTTTCCAAGAACACTTTATAATATTATGCGGCCACAGCTCGTCTCACCGTTTTTAAGTAGGCCTTGATGTATCATGCTAGATTTTAGATGATTGGAAAAATAATATTGATGAGTTACTTCTTTATTTTTGCTGGAATCGAAAGACAACAAAGCAGGTGCAGTTGGGAGCAAGAACTAAGCCGCACGTTGCCGCTTTCCTTAATTATAGTCTGTGCGACTGTCATAGGCACAGATAATATATAGGTGTTAATATGTTTGCCCAATTATTGGTTCCCTCCTCCTTACAATAAATTTTAGGGCATCGTGGGAAGATTTTCAGCTTCCGTTTATTTTTGCAGCTCTAGAGTGGGAATTATTAGCTCCTAAGAGAGAAAGAGAGAGAGAGGGAGAGAGAGAGAAAGAGAGAGAGAATAGATGCATTCGAAAAGTCGCGTCATCCACTTTTTCCAAGAAATATACAGCTTAGTTAGTGGTTATCATTTTAGTTCTTTTTTGTCGCTTACTTTTCTTCAATTAGGTATAAAATTCGCACAGCCAGCGGAGCTAGACGACGCTTTCTTTGATTCCCTGGGTCACCCAGTAACGCTGCACGCCACCGAGATGAAAACTGCTTTTTGCGTCGCACTCTTCGTCCTGGGCCTCATCAGATTTCCGGAGTAAGTACAATACGCCAGAAGGCTCATATGTCTATACCACGTAAACCTGTACCCTACGCTAGCTCGAAAGCTGCGAAACGTTGCTACATATTGCAGTGTAAGCTTAGCAAGACGAAGGCTCATTAGTGACGTCTAGTAAGGGGTGGCTACGACGGTTAGCTATAGTGGTACACCCTCTCATCATTGGCTCCTGGCCTTTGCGCGGTTGACATGCTAACTACAGACGCTTGTGAAACCTTTAGGAGCAGCAGATGCTTCTCTGGACTGCAGATATAAAGAAACAGCACCATAGTTTAATATCGATAGGAAACAAAGTTTAATAAATTGATAAAACTTATTGTTCCCTTCAAACTTGAGTGTCCGGGCTAATTGCTTGCATTATGCATGAAAGGAGGTTAGAAAACTGCCTTATGACAAAATTCAAGGGGAGGAATACCTGAGACGAGACTGAGAAGAAGGGCCAACTTTTGAGCACTGATGACTTCTACAGTGCCGCAATTCAAGCTTGGGATTAACCCCGTGTACTACAAAAAAAAAAAACCGATTGCAGAATAACGAAAGCATCTGAAAGACGTTTTCTAAAGCCGGTAGTGAGAATATTTTATGACGCAGAGGTTTATAAAATACGCGTTAATAAATGAAGAAGAAAGTGTACTCTTCACATAACACATTTCGTATACCTCGGAGTGACACCCTGCCTGGGAAAAAATTATAGCACATCCAGAGGTGGCCATGGAAAAAAATTATTTTTCTGTTTAGCGTATCATTTTAATGTAGCAAACGTTCCAAATGCCTTGAATGCGATCAAAAAATGGGATGTTCTATGTGCGATATTACTTACCAATAGTTACTGTGGTCGCACATAGATATGATTCAACTCTTGCAGCAATCTCGCTTTGTCGAACGCTTGGCGTGACTACCGAAAACATTTCTGCATGCAGGCTACTTCTACTAAGGATGCCACTTGGCCGAAGCAAGATGTACGCTGCAATTTGAAAACGAAGAAAAAAATAAAATGGTTTTCAATCCGAGTTATTTGCAGCAAAGGGAAAAAGGAGGCTGAAAGCAATGTAATGCGGTTTCAAGTAGACTGTGTTACTCCGAGTCTGAAAAGGGCTGTTGAAGGACGACACAAAACCTTAGTCTATAAATGCAATCGCGATCTGAAAGCACTTATTCAAGGCCACAATTTTTCACTCCTGGCAGCGTGAGTTGCATTCTTCAGAATTACATGACGGAAGCCAACAGTCACGGAAAACAAGAAGCATAGGGGATGCTTTTTTGATTTGTGGAGTTAGTGAATGGGAGATAAATAGGGTAATAATTTAAATATAATTGGTTAACCTCTCACCGTTCGGTTACACTACACAAAAATACCCCTGAAATAAGAAGACCGGACAGCCGTCACCATAGCTCAGTTGGTAGACCACCGAACGCGAAATTCGGAGGTCGTTGGTTCGGATCACGCCGGCTGCAAGTGGTTGTTTTTCCTCTGGTTTCAAATAAATCGTCTTTAAATTTTTGCCCTAAAAATCTCCATTAAATGAACTCCACGTATTAAGAAAAAAATTCCGCTATGTTCCTTAGTTTCGGTGACTGGTGGCTTCCTTCATGCATGTCATAACGAGTCCCTCTTTTCCCTTCCGTATTCTTCAGCAGCGTTACTTGCAGCCCCAAAAGTGTTATTGCTTTCTTAATGCTGCACTTTACTTGGGCATAATGCGCTGAATACGGCGTGCGATTTTGTATTCCGCGACTTGAGCTAGGATTTTGCACAGTAAAGAAAAAATCTTACGCATCAAGCTCAGCAAGAGTACAATTGCTGATGGTCTGACCGTTTCGGTGTTGGTGTGGTCTGCTTGCAATGAGAGGAGGGAGGGTTCTGATGAATACATGGACAAAGAACCGATGAAACATATAGAATATTATAAGTTGTGCATGTATTATGCTATCGTGGCTTAGAGTACTTCTGAGAGGTAGCTGTGAGATTCCTGATCAGAAGGTATATGACTGGGAAAAGCGCAATTCTAGCAATGGGTTAATTGACAGGGTTAATTGTCGAGACATAGCAGAGGCCTATGCCGTGCTGTGGGCGTAGTCAGGCTGATTATGATGACTATGATGCAATGGACGCAGCTGTCGCTGTAAAAATTCATAAAAGTAAGCAACTTCTCTATGTCAGTAGTATGGAAAACATGAAAATTACTTGTGACTGTACAACTTATCATGCAAATGCTTTTTGTGCCATTTTCTGTTTTTTTAGATCTCGTGCAGCGCAGCCTATATGCACCGGATTTGTGAGTAATTAGTCTATTTATCTGAATACAGCATGTGTGCGTCATAGTGCTAAAGCTGGAAAGCTGTGCCTTTAGAACCGTAGTTGGGTTTCCTAATTCAGTAGGACGAAATGTTCCGTTCTATCCTATTGCTATTCGCAACTCCAGGAAAAGTTAATTTTCTGGAAACACGACACAGCACAAAGATTGCAGGTATATCAGGTCGGCAGCAGCATTTTCACTTGATGCCGTGCTGCGAAAATATAGGTTGGGGTGAAAACTTACCTTCCTTTGTCAAAGGTGAGCGGATTATATTGGCTAACTACCTAAATCTCTTAGGACTGAAAAACCTCACCGATGACAATGCCGAAATATTCGCTTTGAGCGTAGACACAACCAAATATCATCGGAAGCCGTACTATGTCTCCTTCAAGATAAAGTGCCTCTGTGAAGAGACTGACGGGTTCGAAGGACAGTGCACATGCACTAGGAGACTTTCTAAAAAGTGCAAACACCCGCGTGCACACAATCACTGCTACAGTAAAGTCCATTTGCTGTTTTCACGAAACTGAGTACGCATAGACAAACGTTCACTTTCGACATTCCTTAATTTTTGAACCGCTGTTGGCCTTTGCTGTCGCCTACGGTTGCCTCATCAGAGAAACATGGAGTGATGACATGATAAACGGTGCCCCAGTTACGCTTGATCTGAAGGCAGAGTTCGGTTAACCTTGTTAAGTTGAGTCACCTTGTTAAGTTGAGTAAACCATGGTTTAAACCTGAGAATTCCAAAAGCACCTCTTCACGCATTCCGTGGGTGCTCATCCAAGTCTGCATTAATAACAAGGTATTTCTTGGAGACAGTCTTAATTAGAGAGTGTTGGGAGAGGCCTTTGTCCCGCAGTGGGCGTTTTGCATGCTGCTGTTGTTGATAGTGATTGCTTTTCTGAAGCGGTCGTCAAGTGTTTCAAGGCGTAAGCCTTACTTGCCCCATTGAGCGAAAACCAGTATGTGTTTATGTTTGTGTGCTTGTTAACACTCGATGACACCCATAAAGAATGCCTCCTCCCGTTTTTATTTCTTTCATTTTACCTTTTCTTCATCGCTCTCCTTCCGTGTTTTATCTGGCATGCTACGCGGAGTAGCACGCCAACGATTCATAAGCGCCGGCTAAATTTTCTGCTTTGCCAATAAATGGTTTCTCTTTCTTTCTTTCTCTCTCGTGCAACCTGGCAGGTGGCGGTTAATTAACTAATTATTGGTAGCGCGAGACTGCTCAAGACAACATGGATCACACAAATTCTACCGGTGGAAGAACTTGTCATCAAATCCCAGTGCACTGAAGCACCCTTTAACTGCTGCATCTGCACCTGAAGTGGTATGAAGTCTCCCAGGTATCTATAAATGCGAAGTAGAGAAAGACCGATTCTGCATATATGGGATTATCCTATTAGCTGTCGCGACTTACCGTTAAGGCGAAGATCTGGCGGTGGTACAGCGGCGACTGCCTTCACGAAGTTAGCGCGCAGATAAGGGCTGCGGCGGCTATGTGGACCCATGCAATGGTATGATTGCCAGCTGCGTGGCATCGGGATGACATCACGACGTAGTTCGCAGCTACTGCGCTCACGAAGTGATCGGGCGGACTTACGCCTCGTCAGACGTAATCAGACTTAAGAGTCTCGGCGTATTTTTTTTATGAAACTCTAGTGCCATGCACGATACAGAAAAATTAAGTTAAACAGCAGTTATCCCAGGGAACGTATGCAGGAGTCGCTTATACTTTCGTCAAGTAGCGCATACAGGACGCCCTGTTGACGCCGGAGACGCGGAGAAATTTTCGACGTTTCCAAGCTGTATGTGCGTGCGGCCCATAGCGTAAGCAGTCTTTTTTAGATGGCACAGTTCTTATGCGGCCGAAAGTGTAAGCTGCCTCGTGAATATGGAAAACATCCTTATGCCTTACTAAAAGTCAGTTTTCATGCTTGCTACGCCATCTGCTCGCAAAGCGGCACAACGTTTATGCAACCAACCAGAGAGTTTTTCTGATAGAAAAACTGATTTTTTTTTAATGCGAAAACATTTAAGCTATCATGCAGTTTCAGGGTGCTCAGTTACGAAGTTGCGCGCTTATTTATTTGGGATCACATGATACTGATGACGTCATCACGGTCACATGACTCCAATTCACAAATATGATATCACCGCCAAATTTTAAAGGTCGTGTGTCTTAGTGAGGTCATCAAAACCTGCTAACCGTGGAATGTGGCAACCTGTCTATCGGAATGTGAGTAAGCAGCTTATTTTCACCAAATCGAAAGCAACTGCCCCCTGCCCACCAGGGCGCTGTGCATGAGCCTAACGGGAGCTCGGAAAGAACAATCTGGGTCTCTCAAGCCTCACCGGTGCCTCTGTTTGAAAGAGCCGCCTGCCGGGGCCGGTGGCTGCACAACTGCGAAAGAAGAGGTATGAGGAGTCACTGCGCTCTGCGAATACGATTGACAAGGGCGGGACGTCAAAAGAAAGGCTCTTCCGATCGGGAAAGAGTTCTAATGACGCGCACGCATGGAAAAAGTATCATGCTGCCCAAAAGAACTTCCTTGCTCACGCAACACAAGCAGAAAAAGCCTTCTCATCCAAATTACCTGCTATGTTTCACAACAATCCTAGGAAATTTTGGAAGGCTGTAAACCCAAAAATAACCCCACCAGTGTCGCTGTGCGACAAACACGGTTTACCTATTTTACAGAGTGACGCGGCCGAATGATTAAATTATACATTTTAATGCAATTTAACCCACGAACCTGTAGGCGACATGCCTGACTACCCCTATTTTGATTATCCTCCTACGGCGGACATACATTTTGACCCTAACGGATTAATCGCGTTAATCGACTCCATGAAACTAATTTCTTCAGTAGCCGCCGCGGTGGCTGAGTGGATGTGGCACTCGGCTGCTGGCCCGAAAGACGCGGGTTCGATCCCGGCCGCGGGGTTGGAATTTCGATGGAGGCGAAATTCTAGAGGCCCGTGTAGTGTGCGATGTCAGTGCACGTTAAAGAAAACCAGGTGGTCAAACTTTCCGGAGCAATTCACTGCGGCGTCTCTCATAGCCTGAGTCGCTTTGGAACGTTAAACCTCATAAACTAAGGTAAACTAATGCTTTTCGGCCCGAAAGGCGCGGGTTCGATCCCGGCTGCGGCGGTCGAATTTCGATGGAGGCAAAATTCAAGAGGCCCGTGTACTGTGCGATGTCAGTGCACGTTAAAGAACCCCAGGTGGTCGAAATTTCCGGAGCCCTTCACTACGGCGTCTCTCATAGCCTGAGTTGCTTTGGGACTTCAAAACTCTATAAACATATCTAAACTAAACTAGCCAAACTAATTTCTTCAGCTGGTATGGATGAAATTAACGCAAAAGTTTTCAGGAATGCTAAAACCTTGTAGTCGTTCTTTTTTGTCATATCTTCCAGCAATCACTCAATTCGGTTATTGCACCTCACGACTGGAAAATAGGGAAAATCACCCCAGAGCACAAAACAGCCCTTCATCGCATAGAAAGAACTACTGTCACACCTCCTTCGCGTACGTTCCCTATAAATTAATGGAACGCATAATTTACTCGCACATCATGACCCTCTTGCAGGCTGACAACTTTTTTCCTCCTTTTCAACACGAATTCCTGAAAAACCTATCCTGTTCCACCCAACTGGCTCTCTTTACTCCCGCCATTTTCTCAGACTTCGGAAAAGGTTTCGAGAAATATTCCCATCAACGCCTCTTATTTAAACTTTCACGCCTAAACCTGAACCCAATAGCATATGATTGGCTCCGAAATTTTTTGACCAGATAGATAGATGAGGAGGATTGAAAAGCTGGGATGTTAATCAGAAAGGGGTTCCGGTTGGCTATCCTGCACTGGGGAAGAGGAATTAGGGGACTAAAAGGAGGAAGAGAGGAGGGGAAAGAGGTATAACACACACACACACACGCGCACGCACACACACACACACACGCACACACGCACACACGCACGCACGCACACGCACGCGCACGCACACACACACACACACGCACGCACGCACGCACACACACACACACACACACACACACACACACACACACACACACACACACACACACACACACACACACACACACACACACACACACACACACGCACACGCACGCACGCACGCACGCACGCACGCACACGCACACACACACACACACACACACACACACACACACACACACACACACACACACACACACACACACACACACACACACACACACACACACACACACACACACACACACACACACACACACACAACGCCGTTACAATTTGTCACTCAGCCCAGTCGCCCTCTAGAGGGCAAAGAGTGCCTTGTGTGCCTTGAGGGCAGTCGACTGCTGCGGCCACGGACCGAGGATCTTTTGCTCTGTTAATGGGCGAGGATCGAGGCGGTCCAGGGCACAACACAGTGTATGTCTTGCACTCGCAAATGCAGGGCACTCACAGAGAAGATGAGCGATGGTCTCCTCACAACCACAGCTTTCACATGCAGAACGTCGGTCATCCCCATCCGGAAAGCATAGTTGTTGGTAAAAGCAACACCGATCCATAAACGGCATAACAATGTTGTTTCGGGACGTGCTAAGTTATGTGGAAGACGAAGGCGCAGCCCAAGGATCAGTTCCTTGAGGCGGAGGTTGCAAAACTCTCCAGTGTTCCACGCTGAAAGTGTGAGCTCTGTGATTACCGTTAATGCCACAGTGTCCTGGCAGATATTGAAAAATGATGTCATGACCTTTTAGATATGGTGCCATGGTACAGTAGACGGATCTCAGCAACAAGCTGTTCCTGCGACCCGCGGCGTAGCGCAGCTTGCAGATCTTGAAGGGCTGTTTTAGAGTCAGTGGAAACCGTCTAGGCTTGCGGAGGTTCTTGACTGATGAACTCTACTGCAGTCCGTAAGGCTGCGAGTTCTGCACCAGTTGAAGATGTTGGACAGGTCGTCTTCACTTTCATGAAGATGGATCTGGCCGGTATCACTACCGACCCCGCAGAACTGGTTGAGTGAGCTGATCCATCTGTGTAAACGTGTATGCGGTGACTGTGGTAAGAATGCACGTGATTCAATGTCAGTTGTTTGAGAGCAGGCAGTGATACACCAGCTTTCTTCGTAATGCCAGCATTATAGAGGTGATCCCGAGGTTCATGAAGACCCCATAAGGGTGAGCACGGTCTTGACGCAGGGGTGAACTCTGATGGAAGATATGTGCGATGGGCTTCAATGACTTTGGCAAATATAGTAGGCGGCCTATTTATTGAGTGTTGCGAGGTGATGACAGGGAACCCGTGTGAGATGCCGAATATGTGTTTTCATGGTGTCAACAGCAATTTATATAGTAACAGGGTGTTCTCGGGCAACAAAAACAGTTGCTGCTGTTGATGCACATTTAGGCAGTCCAAGGCAGATACGGAGAGCTTGCGCTTGCTCACTTTGAGGAGTCTTGATATTTGTCTTTCTAATGAAACTGAATATCGGAAGACTGTACCGCATGTAGCCCAGAAATAGGGAACGGTACAGTTGTAGCATCGAGCGCACTGGTGCGCCCCGGGACTTTCCCCCAAGGAAGGAGAGGACGTGAACAATCGTAATTAGTCTCTTTCTCATGTCGTAGATATGTGGACTCCACGAGAGGTTCCTGTCAATGACGACACCAAAGGATCTGTGGCTTTTCTCATAGGGAATAGCTTCGCCATTGATTCGAATGGTGTAACGTGACATTATTTTGCCTGTGAACGCCACAAGTGAACACTTTTCGCTAGAAATGTTCAGGCCCTGCAAACGAAGATAAGATGTCAATATCGATGCCGCCTTTTGAAGTCTTGCACGAGCTTGAGGACGGGTCACCCCTGATGCCCAAATACAGATATAATCTGCATATACAGAGATCTCAGCAGATTGTGGCAATACGTCGACCAGGCCGATGAGAGCAAGGCTGAAGAGAACTGGGCTCAGCACTTCACCCTGAGGGACTCCGCTCGAATTTCGGTGTAAGAACGTTGGTCCGTCCGCAGTCAGGGCAAAAACGACCTGATAAATAGCTGCTTATCCAGCTGAACGTGCGGCCTCCGATCTCAGCAGCTTCCATTGCGTCCAAAATGGCCTGATGCGTTACGTTGTCGTACGCCCCATGGATATCGAAAAACAATGCCACGGTCAATCTTTTCAAACTTTTGGTGTGTTGGACCGACGTTAGAAGGTCAACCACGTTATCGATAGAAGAGCGGCACCGTCGGAACCCAGACATGAAGGTTGGATAAAGCTGATATCGCTCCAAGTACCATTCCACGCGTGTGAGCAGCATTCTTTCCATGACTGCCGACGCAGCTGGCGAGTACAATTGGACGGTATGATGAAAGGTCGAGCGATGATTTCCCCGGTTTAAGAATTGGAACCAGACGACTGGTCTTTCAATCATGAGGAACTATGCCAGAAGTCCATGACTTGTTATAAGTGTCCAAAAGAGCCCGTCGAGCTTCTTGGCCAAGGTTGGCAAGTGCGGAGTACGTCACACCTTCGGGCCCTGGTGATGATGACCTTCTACAACAATCTAGCGAAGCATCAATTTCTTTCATGGAGAATAGTACATACATCCGAGAATCTCGTGAGGGTGGAACATTGTTGCTGTGCAGCGTTGCGCCTGGATTCGGAGGACCTGTTTTTCTTGCGCAGAAATCTTCGGCTACCTCAACCACACTGCGCCTTTTGTGGAGCGCTACGGATTTGAACGAGTAGCGCTGTTGAGGGGACGTGCGAAGACCCCGAATTTCACTCCAAACGCGTGACAAAGGCTTCCATGGATCAAGTGTTTGACAAAATGTCCTCCAGCGTTGTGTTTGCAGTACCTGAATTTTGCGCTGAATCTCCTTCTGTATGCGCCTAGCATCTCTTAGGTCTAGGCGCGACTTTGTGCGCCGGTATCTGCGCTCTGCCCTGCGCCGTTGTGATTGCAGGCGCTGCAATTCGAAGTCAAAATCGGTGTAGTTAGCGACAGGGTTAAAGGGGCAGGTGGCGTGTTTCATGGCCTCCTTAATTTTTTGTTCAAGACCAGCAGAGAAGCCCTCTGTGCAAGTAGCCTGCATAAGTAATTTAAAAACTGTCCTGTCATTGCGCTGCCTACACGTGGCTGGAAAAAATGTGGAATGGCCAGTAATATTCAGATAGGTTCGGATACGGTCGCTGCCATGGGTTTCCACATCCGAAAACCTCTGGAAGCTGTTGGTAAGGCACTGTGAAACGAAAGTCAAGTCCAAGCACCTGCTATAAGTCACCCCTCGAATATAGGTCGGGCTTCCTTCATTAAAGCACTGGAGGCCATGGTCAGAGGCGAAGGACACAAGCTGTCTTCCCCTAACGTCCATTCTAACGCCTCCCGACATGGTGTGATGAGCATTGAAGCCACACATAATGACCCACGGAGCAGGTGTAGCTGCTATTAATCCACTAAACCTTTTGGCGTCGAAACGACTTGATGGCGCCAAATACACCGCCAGTAGAGTAAACGTCAGGTCTCGGCTCTTCGCTGACTGCAAACGTATTGATTGTCTTCGTTCGGAGGAACTGAATGTTGCACAAATGTAAGTTCACGTCGAATGTAGACGATGACTTTGCTGGATCTGTTGCCCGTGGGTGATGCAAATGCCTCATAACCGGATATTCGCAAAACTGCCAGGGTCTGCGGTTCACAAATCGAAAGAATGGGGAAGTGATTCTCGTAGACGTAGGGCCGTAAATCGGAAATCCGGGACAGGAGTCCACGAGCATTCCATTGGAAAATGAAAGCTTGCTTGACTTTCTTTTGAAAAGAGAGGTCCGAAGAAGCCATGATGCCTTCTACTGTAGAGCCGCAAGAACTGGATGTAGCCCGTCCAGCACTTGAAGTGCGCTATTGGCTGCTGGCATGCGTAGGCTGGAAAGCAGAGCACGCATGGCATTCATTAGTGAAGTTAGCATTTCAATCACTTGCATATCTGGGCCATGACCTTGATCGTGCCTGTTGGCTGGATCAGTCGTAGGCGCTGCACACTGCCCTGAGTGCGCCAACATCCCTCACACAGTAGGCTTAGAAAGCTTTCACAGTGGTGGCAGTGTTGCATCTGAGGCAGCAGGTCCAGCCTAACAAGCGAGGGGCTTCCTTGATTTTGAATGGTTTTTGGTGAAGGCGGACAAGCTGCAGTGGCGTTTAGGACATTCTTCTCAAATGTGACTGCTTTCTTTGACGACATTCGGCGCCGCGAAGGACGTCGTCGCACCTTTGCGGCGGCTTCTTTGTGCGTAGAATGGTCTCGCACCATTTGCTTCAGCTCCGCCCGCTCGGTCTTTAGACGGGGGCAGTCTTTCGAGGAAGAGTCATGAGGGCCATGGCAGTTGGCGCAGTTCAAGGTAGTCGCATGGCAAACGTCTCCGCTGTGTGACTCGGAGCATCGCGGGCACACGATGGAGTTGATGCAGACGCCGCTCACGTGGCCGATCCTCATGCACTTCCTGCATTGAAGGGGCTTAGGCACAAAAGGTTGAACTGGATGACGAAAGTGTCCAACCTTCACGTAAGATGGTATACAGTCACCCTTGAAGGTCAGCTTGATACATGTAGATCTTCCTAACCGCTGAACTTGAATGATGGAAATGCCTTAGTTGCCGGCTTGATCAACATGGGTAAATCAGCGCCACTGATGGCGATGTCGACGTTGTAGATTACGCCAGCCGTAGTTCCGCTGTCCTGGAGAATAACGGGGCGTACACTGATGTTGCCGAGTTTGGTGATTCTGGTTAAACTCTCTAGTGACTTTCGCTCCACCACATCAATGGGAATGAAGTTTTTGAACGTATTTATTCTGCCCTCTTTAATGCCTCCCGGTACGAGGCCCTCCAGGTAAATAGAGATGGCTTGCCTGTACAGAAGGTTCAAGCTGTCCGTTGGGTTCAACGGCACAAACAAGGCTGTACGCGCCGAGGAACTTCGCGCCGTAATGATCGTTGGCGTTCTTGATGAGGACACCGTTCACGTGCTCGATGAAGATGATTCGGCTTGTCTACGCAGTCTGCGCTTGGCCTTCTTGGCCAACAACCGGTATGAAACCGTCGTCGACCGAAGACGAGGAGTCTTCCCTTGGCACCGAGTTCACAACAGTGCCCTGGCTGCTCGAGTCACTCTGGCGGCGCAGGCGCTTCCTCTGGGCGGCTGCTGCCGACCCACCGGGTTCCAATAGAGGCCCAGCAGCCTTCACTTCCATCGCCGTGCAAAAAGGGAGCGGCGCCTCCCTGATTATAGCATAAATTACCAAAAAAACTGCTGAGACGTGAAGGCAGCGTTCTAAAACAGAACAATTTCGTCGTCTTCCATCAATTTTCTGACCAAGTGCCAACATTTTGTATTGGTTAACAATCATGCATCTTCCATCTCCCCTGTTACCTCAGGCGTGTCACAAGACACGGCTTTAGGGCCTCTGTTATCTTTAATTTACGTTAACGTCCTCCCAAGTGATCTATCTTCCACCGTTCGTTTGTTCGCCGACGACTGCGTCATCTACCGGTGCATCACAAACTACAAAGACACTTACCATCTGAATGCACTGCGACATGAAACTTGTGGAAGAGTATTGCGCAAACTGGCTAATGTCTTTGATAAATATTGGCGGTGGTTTTGCTCTGGTTAAACCTGCAGTGACGCGATAGCTACAGCAGGCCAAGTGGAATTTGATCAGTTGAATTGCAAAGTCAGTCTTTCGCCGCTCCGTTTTGCTGGGCGTTTCTTGTTCATCTTTGTCCCACTTTACGCGGCGCATGCGCACAGCTGTTGCAGCTTGGATTCGCTGGCGCGACGCTCCGCGCCTCCAGCAGCAGCAGCTTGTCCGCACCACGTGTCCAATCACGTGACTTTGGCGGCTCCGCCACGGTCACGTGCCGCCACCACGGTGAAGGCTCGAAATGCTACCGTATTGTAGCCATCGCCACAACACAGCTCTAATATCATTTCGTCGTCGTCAATTGTATCCTGCTCCTCATACACCCTTCGCGGTTCCATAATCTCCCACATATCTTCATACAGATATGTAGGAATCAGCCTAACACCAGATTTCTCTTGGAACACCGACATAATGAACGTAACCAACGATGCTAACCATGTTCTTGGTTGTCTGAAACGTAACTTGCGTTTAGCACATGCTTCCGTAAAACTGTCCGCCTATTTAACGGTTGTCCGTACTAAACTTCAATACTGATGCTCAATCTGGGACCACCAACAAAATAACCTTGCCTAAACCCTTGAGTCCGTCCAGAGCCGGCCGATAAGATTCGTATATTCCGATTATTATCATACGAGCGCAACAGCATTGAAAGCAAACGCTAACCTGCCCAACCTTGAATCCCGTGGGACAATAGCCAGACTGCCTTTTTCATACCTTTTATCATTCCCCTTTTGAGCCATTTCGTTATCACCCCTGCACACCGCCTATCACTTCTCATTATTCTTCAAAAAGCTGTTCATTCACCTCGAGCATCCACTTCTGCGCATCTGAAATAATTCTTCGCCCAGACCGCTAGAGACTGGAACAACCTTCCCGCTGAACCATTATCCATCCTTGCCTGGAACCCTTCAAGTCATTCATCACTGATCTAATTAATGATTTGTTAGCCCACCCCTTATTTAATGCCCCTAGTGGGCCTTTGAGGTACTAATAAATAAATAAATAAATAAATAAACATGGCATGGCCGCCAGTGGACCAATAGTAGGGCACCGCGAAATTTTAAAATGTTTGGATCCCCATAGTTTGCTGTTCACCCACCCCAAAATGTCATAAGGAAACCCAAATTTTCAGAACTAGGTCCAGCAGCGAGAACAAATTATGGTGGAATTTTGGGTGGGATTAGTATAAACTAGGTGGCCGAGAAAGGACTAGGTGGCCGAGTTGTTAAGGGGATGGACTGCTAATCCGTTGGACTCGGCACGCATTGGTGCGAAACCCATTCTGGTCGAAATTTCTTTTTCTTTCATTTCATTTGATTGACAGGTGGAGTGGACACTTCTCGCACACGTTTCCAGCGGACAGGTTTTCGCACACTCATGTGGCAAGAAAGGCTTTTGCCTTAATAGGAAATTTCGGGCATGATTGACAAAATATTTGGTTATGGCTTGAAACATCACTACCTTAAGTTTATTCCGTCATACAGAAATAGGCTACTAGAGTGTAGCCGCTCCACTGCGAGATAGTAGCACTGACATGCCTGAGTACTGGAATCAAGTGGGAGCGTTTCCTCTTAACATGAAGTTTCGACTCCCGCCACAACAAGGCGGATCTCCGCATAACTAATAAAGGAAACAAGCGATATCTTCAGGGCCAAATCGCTGCAGCCTGCCCGTAACTCTCGCTCGGTTTTGTCGACCTTGCTGCAAGTTTTTTCTTGATAGAGTAGCACTGACAATGACCAATGATGAAGACAGGCTTTCATTAGAGAACAAGTGAACGCCATCATCAATTCTTCTCCGAACACTCAAAGGTTCGTAGCTGTCTGCAGAATGGAAGACATTTCGCATTCCCGTTTCCGCCAAGTCGCATTGGGCTTTCAGGAAGCAGTCTTGGGAAAGCTATTCGGGCACTGCTCTGATGTGAACAGAATATTTAAAAAAAGAGTATACAGCTGACAGGTGACGTCAGGGTCTGTATAGCACCTCTATGTTTCTTTGTTTCTTGAAGTGAAATGTTTGTTGAAGAGAGCACGAATCGGAGAAAAAAGAACAAATCTGTACTTAAGGCCGTTGTAAAGAGCAGAAAATTTTGAAGCGATGTAACAATGATGATTGTCGACCATTTCAGCACACGCAGAGACAAACCGGCGAAATAGAGCATAAAAGAGTGGAAATTTCCTATGATATTTTTGGACCACTTCAAACACATGAACGTTGCCTACTTTAATAGACGCTGTCCTTTCTCTGTGCAGAAGAATAGCGGATAGCGCGGTGTCACCAGCTAAGTTACACCAGTGGTGCCCTACACTATGCTCTCCCCAGTTTCCACACTGTGGAGAGGCAGGTAACCTCTACCACATGGTGCGGACATGCTAAGTCAATCCCATAGTTGACCCCATTGCAAACCCCTCAGAGGAGCAGTGGGAGGCTATTCTGCTCAGCGATGATCCTGACTGTCAGCACTGGCTGGTGGCGAGGGCCAGCACTGAGGGCAATCTATAAAACGGGAATGTACATGCACCTTTCACGAGTTAGCATGCAACTCAACCGATCGCGCTTATGACACGTCAATTAACGTGCGTCGTGCTTAATACATTATATTATTTGTCTGTATCAAGACGGTATTAACGCAGATCGCTTGCTTTCTACACGCGTGCAGTGTAAATCGTCCTATGGTAGTCAGTTACATTCCTCTGCTGATTTCGCCAGTGCATGTGGAACCCTAAATATAATTAAAATTTGAGTCAAACTGATTACATATTTCGCAAAGCAGGTTCCATAAAAGCGCGGATTCCAATTTTCTAACATAATTCGATCGCGCTACGTGCCGCTTCAACAGTTCGTGAATTATAATAGGTGTGTGAATTTTAATAAAAGTTCGGAAACAAACACTATACCGACGGAAGTAAAACTGCGATACTAATAGCACAACCGTCACGCGGTGTCTAGGAGAGCGACTGTTTATGCCGATATAATTGGTCGACTGTGTGCGTTTTGGAAAGAAGTTTTTTTATTGAGGCCTTCTTTCAAATAATGCTTGCGACATCACTGGGACTCACGTTTTGCAATGGTCCCAGCACCGTTAGTAATGCCGCTCTCAGGCTCTCGCATAAAGCAGGAGATAATGCCTAGCTTTATTTGTTCTTATGCGGTTGCGTCGCAGACCTCGATCTCTAAATTGGCAAAAGTGTTGGAGCGTTTTAATCGCTGCAAGCCCTTCTGGCGCCTGCATCGCTGTGCTGCCATCTTTTAAGCGGGAACACAGCCGGCTGAAACATCCCTGTGTTTTGTAGGCGCAACGTTTGAGAGCGCTGTAATCACGGGTCGCAAGCGGGCATGTCTCATGATATTTTATTTGTATTTCGTGGCCATCTGTCCTGAACGGAAAAAAAACTTACACGTAATAGATAGAAGTTACAAGCTGTTGAATCGTACGTGTTACGGAGCCTTCTTCAACTTTTTACTTAACATCTTTGATTGTGGAGTTGGTTAATTAATCTAGACTAATTATGCAACTATGCAGAATACAAAAAAGCGCGACTTGCTCCATACTGTAGCCAGAAATATGCGTTTGGTCGCGTCGTGTCAGTGTGCCTAGCCATATTTTTCAACCCTACCCAAATTTGGCTGGGACAACCTCTATGATGAGTGCACGGCAGACACAGTTTCTGGGGTATAAACAGTTAATTTCAAGTTACTCTTGAAACAAAGGTGGCGATGTAGAGGACTTCGGCAGACGCTTCTGGAATATAAAAAGCACAAAAGTGAATAGAAAAAAAAATCAACGAGGTTAATCACAACAGTTGAGCTGGCTACAGATAATTGTGAACATATGAAATGAATGCAAAGGAGAACAAAGGAAAACGTACGGTAGAGAACCTCTCAGAACCTCGTTCAATTGCCACAGCACACTTTAATAAAAGAAAAATAACGTGCAATCTGGGCTTCAATATATGTGATCTTTGAGTTTGCTTTGAGTTGAGTTCAAGAGCGCACAAGAAACACATTAAAACCAAGCCCAATCAACGTGGTGTATACACAACACATTTTTTATCTCAGACAGCATGATCGGGAAATAAATAAATATACGAGAGAAAATATAGCCTTTGAGGTAGTACTTTATCATAAGGCTTCGTCTTGGCTATACGAACATACTCAACATACCTGAAAGGTTACTGGCACATCTCTAGCAACCGCATAAACTGACAGGCACAAGAAACAATATTATGAAATATGGTAACACTTTGTAGCGTGACCTACATTGGCCTAGGTTGAGCAGTTTCGCTTGGCTCCTAGACAGCTGGGCTGAGCATGCGCGAGGAGCAGTTACGTCAGACTGCGCACAGCTGGCGCGCCGGAGCCGCCGCTGCCGCGCGCGCCTCACCGGTCTGCGCATAGCAGAGGAGTGACCTCATAGCGACAGCAGACGCACTGAGGCCGGCGCGTGCCCAGCTGTGCGCCTCCGTTGCGCAGTAGCGAAGTCTGACGCTGCGCCGGAGCAGCTTGAGAGCGCCTCTCGATTAGTGCGCATGCGCAGAGGTATCAGTGGGGGTATGCATATAGCGGGGCGTTTGCCAATGCGGTATAGCCATGGCGAAGGAGAGCGAATGTGGTGCTCAGAGCGGCAAATGATGCTCAGCTACTCAGCGTAGCTCAAGCTACGTATATCCTGGCATAGCCGAGCTAATCCACACTAATTTTTAGTTGTAAATGAAAACTGTTGCTGTTTTTCTGAGAAAGCATGGTATGCTTGCATGCTCAGTAAGTGAGAAAATATGCAGAAAATGTAAAGAAAGAAAACACCAGCCTGTTTATAGGTATTGCGACGTCAGCTGCTTGGGACTCCCCCGAATAGGTGTAAAAAATGCGATCAAGGTGTTTTCCGCCTGGAACCACACGCGCCTTTGATGCTGATATTTGTACAGTGTGACGGGGAGAAATACGAAGCGCCACAATTGCCTCAGCAGTGCGCATCGCAACAGACGCTCAGAAATTGGTTGCCCATTCATATGTATTATTTTTAGCTTTGTGTACGCATCATTTCTGTCCAACTGAAAGCAAAAATAAAATCCCATGCTCGTCGAAGAAAACTTCCGGGCAGTTCACCCTCCCCACAGACAACAGATTCACAGTATCCCGCCAACCGTCCCCGTGACTGGGCACGTTCCAAAGCTCACCCGGACCACGTGAACACAAGTATGATTATTCTAAAGCGCGAACCACCTGGCTGGCATGTCCCATAGGTTCCAGGCCCATACAAGAAAACATTTCATTTCCAAAGCATTTGTCTAGCGTCAGGAGGTGAACACCAGATCGGTCGCTTTTTACGTAGTACAACGCTGTTTAATCCAGGAGAAAGCACCTCCTACCGCAACCCCGCGAAAGGCGCACATAAAATGTAATATCAATATTAAATGAATCACGCTGGCCAGGCACGGAGTGATGAGTAAAATTTCCATCACTGTAGCTCTTTTACAGGCCACATGACTGCAGGAATTGCTTAGCACAACAGCAAAAAAAGCTTCCACATTATCATGAAGTACCCTTCGTTCGCATTGCCAGAATACGCCACAAGCGCAAATTTATGCTCAATATTCACCTGTACCTCTAAGTGAATTTTGTAAATTGCTACGTTCATGCACTGAAAACTTATTTTTGTCTGGTATGAGCTTACTGTCGCGGCTGGGTGAGAGGTATAATTTAATTAGAACTTGAAGCCCATGCCCCAATGTACTCTACTGGAACGACACGAGGAAGATTCCAGCGTATCTTTGTAGCACTTCAATGAACGATGACCGTGTTGCAAGGGCGCAGAGTTAGGTGAAATAATGGAAACGGAATGCGTGAAAGCCGTAGGGCTTCGCAGATTTATCAGCTGATAAAAATAATTAAGAAATCACCTTGATTGTGCGATAACAACGAAACCGCTATAACGTGCACTTCTCATCTCAGCATTCCTTTCAAACATTTACCTCATTGCCACACCGACGGCCAGCCACGCGGCAGATTACGAAAACTAAATGGAACTTTCCGTGAAATAAAAGCACTGTTATTCACATTTTACTGAGGCCTGTCGGTCTCAGAGGCAATTTTTATGTACGCACTTTACTGTAGTAAACGACAAAAATACCCTCAACAACCTGACGGTGCAGGAGCGGCCTCCTGATAATGCGCTCAATCATTCGCTCAACAGCACGACGGTCCAACAGCGTCCCAAATCTCACTTTCGCACGATATTGCACAGACCCCTCCTCATTCCATTTATGTCAAGGGGAGAAAACAACGAAAAGGCTGACATTATCACGAAACGGCATGTTCACGTTTGTGTCGTCGAGAAATTTTAGTCCAGTGCAGGTGGTCTACTCTACCTCCAACAGGTTTGAAAATTTCTAGACTAAAAAAAAAAAGAGTCACGCGAAATGTAAAAGTAGTAAAAAAAATCAGCACACACACTTATGGCTGCCTACGCATGAGAAAGCGTAAGCCTTCCAGCTCACTTTGTGAAGGCAGTCGCCGTGTTCTGTGGCATGATGTAACCCGATGCCACGCAGCTTGCAATTCTTCCTCTGCATGGCTCTACATAGAGACCGTCTTGAAGCCGCCGCCCACCTTTTGATTTGCGCGCTAACTCTGCGAAGGCAGGCACCGCCTGCACCACGGTTCGCGCTCCGCCTTAACTGTATTACGCGATATCTAAAGGGTTAATGCATATATATTCAGAATATGTCTTTCACTACTTAGCGTTACATCTTTCGGAGTCTTCATTCCACTCCTGGCGAAATGGTGAAGCGGTTAAGCGGCGCGCCACTGCCCTGGGATGGCAGGTGCTGCTACAGGTGGAACTTGCGCAATCGAGGTTGTCCCCAGCAACCTCGCGTGGCTAATCATTAATCTAACAGTTACCAGTAAAGCCGCATGGGTCAGGATGACATCTATATGGGTACACACACAAACACACGCTCGCGCACGTTAATAGCTGCTACTAATAGTTGACAATTTGGTTATGAAAGTTGGGCGCCTGGTTGTAATTAGAGATTGAAAGCTGGCTGCTGTTTATAGCCACTTCGCTTATGGTGTCCACTCTTCGTTGTGTTTCGTTGTTTATTGCGCTGTTCAAATATTAATCAGTGCCAACTCGCCCAGTTCGCAGCCTTAATGAATAGGCACATTAGTTTCTAAATCTTCAAAATCGCGACTTCCGACAGCGGTGTGGCTCAAAAAACTACTGCCAATTCTCGCGCAATCCGAAAATATACTGCGCCCAGGCTGTGTGATCACCGATGCTGATCAACAAATTCAGTCCATGAGGCAGGTGCCATATAGCTTGCTCTGCCCCGCCTCGGCTGGCGGAGCTTGATCAGCGAGCGGTGGTGGGCGCTGACGCTCACCGTTGCTTGCTAATAATGATGAATTTTTATTTGCTGGGCTTAATGGAGGTCCTAAAGCGCACTATCTTCCAAACTGGCAACGCAAAGTTGACTTGCACCGTTATATGAAACACATTTTTGTGTAGGAATCTACACTATTTCGGGAAAAGTACCACGCTACTTATAAAAGGTAGTACTACTTGCCAACTTTGGGGTAGTAATTAACTGGTCGTGACATGTGTTACTACCTTTTTAGCAACTCCAGTTAGTAAAGGGAAGGTAGTAGTATTTACTCAAAAAACGAATAGAAAGTTTCGAATATCTTGCTAGGTTCTTCGTACTGTGTGCTAGCGTGGCTTGTTAATTTTGTGCATGCTAAAGAAATCAAAAAGCTACATAGTCAATTTGACTAATTCTCTAAACCGGTCAGAGCTATCAGAACCTACTGGCCATAAATCATAGACTTATGGTTAGGCTTATTGCGCATTGCATGTTCTAATTATGCGGTGTGATTGCATCGAACAACTTTACCGGACGCACAGAAAGGTTTAGATTGCAAGAAAGGCACCAACCAGAAAGGGTAACACACGCGCACTCCAAGTTCACAGGTGAATCTTTCTCAGTGTAATATATTCCGTGACTCTGATTCTCACTTACGAGCTAGTGGCTCTTACCCGCTTAACTCAGATACCAGCGTTAATTATGATGTTGAGATTGTGGAAGCAGCTTAGTATACCTAACCGCACGGCCCTGCAAATTGTTTAATTATAAAACCAGCTTATTCGCTAGGCAGTGTGTGTCAGTTATATTCTTTGGCATTATTTTATGATTGAAGGAACCGTTACGATCTAGGTAGTGACTAGCGACCATAGTTAGTAATAACGTAACAAGTGCTATTTTTATTTACCATTCCTTGAACTGGGTAGTAAATAGTAAAAGTGGTAAAACTAAGTCAGAGTAACTGCTACACTTACTGCCTTTTGCTACCTCTTCACTAGCTTTTTTTAATATATGTGGGATTCTAAAACTGGAATTCTAGTTCTGTATTCCTTTTTGAAAACAGTGCATTCCAGGCCAAAACCACGGACGATGCAGCAGAGCATGCGCTTGCCTTCCTTACAAGAACTATCCATCTGTAGGAGTCTGCCAATTGAGTGCTGGTGGTGGTGGCACCGTGGATGCAAGCGTGGTGCTGCGGACCGTGCGTGACCTACTTTCAGTCAGCCGCCCCAGCAGTGGATTCAAGATACCATCAATAAGAGTGCCGGTACCTAGGCGGATTAAATTTCCGAAGTTCAGTTCGGCCAAGCTTCTCAGGCTTCTAAGATTACTTCGTCCACGATTGGGTTGAAGCATTGGCGCGTATCTCTCAATAAATTGGTGTTTTTCTCACCTTGAGGCGGCTCCCATCTTTTTAAAAAGCTGACAAAAAACGTGTTCCACTCAACATCAGAGCAGTGGCAAGAGAAATGCCGCGCTTCTCAACTCAGGATGTTCCAGTTCTGTGCACGATTTCTTCAGCGCCTTAGATGCTTGGAGTTCTTTCGGAAGCTCTGACAGGACATGTTTCATCTTAAAGAAGCATTCCCAAGCAGCACAAGTTATTTATTTATTAAATTTTATTTATTTATTTATTTATTTATTTATTTATTTATTTATTTATTTATTTCAAATACCCTCATGGCCCAGCGGGCATTATTGACGGGAGTGGAACAAGAAACACAGATAACAGGAGAATAAAATACGTTCATGGGTTACAGCATACATACTGCACTGCACTGCACTGAGTTGTACATATTTCAGGAATTGTGCACATCCATGGAAAAATACAGAAAAAAAACTAAGAATGAAAACAAGAACTAACAAATAACAAAACTACAAATCAACAAAAAAGAGTTAATGTGGGACTGCGAACCGAAGGACAAACATATCATGAACAAGAAATGCAGGCGCTTAACTTTTTCTTGAAATTCTCGAGATCGTTGGTAAGTGCCACATCTGGTGGCAAGTGATTCCACTCGGATGGTGTAGTTGGGATGAAATAATTCAAGCGAGCGGTAGTGTGACAAGGTGGAACGCCCACTTCGCGTGAATGGTCAATGCGCGATGAAACATAGGTGGGCGGAAGGAGCAAAGCGTTTTTCAAAACAGGATTTGAATTGTAGATCTTAAAAAAAAGGCAGAGTCGTAAAATTTTTATGCGCAATAAAAGTAATGACAGTGACAAAGTGTTTTTCATTACTGTGACACTTGATGTGCGGTCATAGTTGTGGAGGATAAAACGAGCGGCACGGTTCTGAACAGCTTCCAAAACAGATATATGGGACTTACCTTGGGGGTACCATATCGACGCGGCACATTCAAGCTTTGAACGGACCAGTGTTTTATAAAGAAGGAGTTTGACTGAAATGGGTGCATTCGAAAAGTTTCTTTTTATGTAACCAAGCATAAGGTCAGCGTTTTCAGTAATGTATGTATTATGCTGGTTCCAGGATAAATTTGATGTCAGATGTACACCGAGGTATTTACACGAGGTAACCGGGGCTAACGAAGCATTGTTGATGCTGTAAGAGGCTGGTGGCGAGACGCCTTGACGTGAGAAACGCATGGATTTCCATTTTGATGCCTTTAAAACCATTTTCTATTTAGTACACCAGTCAGTAACACAGTTAAGATCTGCTTGCAATAAGTGGACATCATTATGGTTTTTAATTTCACGGTATAGTATGCAACCATCTGCAAATAGTTTAATAGAAGATTTTATGTTGTAAGGCAGATCATTAATGTACACAAGGAATAATAAGGGTCCTAGTACCGATCCTTCTGGTACCCCAGACGTAACCGGCATTGAAGATGATTGAAGACTGTTAGCGTGGACAATCTGCGAGCGATTAGATAAAATACAACGAATCCATGCTGCAACATTCGGGTCGATATGAAGATGAGCAAGCTTATACAACAACAGACTATAGGACACTTTATCGAAAGCCCTGCAAAAATCTAAGAAGATGACGTCGACCTCTGAACCTTCATCAAGAATGGAATAAATTTCGTTGCTGAAAGATAATAGCTGCTTTTCACAGGAAACCTGTTTCCTGAACCATGTGGTGTAGGCGTGAAAAACGAAAATGATTCAAGAAAACCAGATAATTGAGAAAATATGATATGCTTCATGATTTTACAGGATATGGAAGTTAATGATATGGGACGATAATTGAAGGGTAAATGTCTGTCGCCAGATTTATAGAGTGGAATCAATTTAGCCAGTTTCCATTCGTGTGGTATATCTCCTGCTTCAAGCCATTGCTCACATATTTCCGTAAAAGAATTGCGGAGTACACTTTAGTATTCTTCAGGACTTTGGAGTTAATGTTATCAGGCCCGCAAGAAGAAGAGATTTTAAAATTGTTAATTATGTTAATAATTTCATCATAACCAAACCTGGCAGGGTCCTTTGGAAAGCTTATGTTACATGCATAGTCTCTAACATCAGTAATGTCAGTTACGGTACTTGAAAAAGCTGCACTAAAGGTCTCGTTAAGGATGTCAGAGACGCTAGCGCTTGAAATAGGGTTTGACTGAGGGTCAACGAGGGATATAAGTGACTGGTCTCGTTTATTGACACTACTCCAAAATTTCTTTCCATTGCTCGTTAGAAGCGTAGGCAACGTCACATAAAGTAGTTGTGCTTCGATTCCTTCGAAGACTTGTTGTAACTGTTAACAGTTATTTGGAGCCCTGACCAGTGCTCACGCTTTCCAGAAGACTTAGCTTTACGGAAAAGCCTCCTGTTTTGTTTGCCAGACGTTTTAATGAGCGGTTGTACCATTGATAGTGGCATTTAGTTAAAAGCTTTTTTCGAGGAATATACAAGTCAACCAGCTTGCAAAGCTTATTTCTGAAAAGCTGCCAGTTGGTATTTATGGATCTTTCGTTGAAGTTTTTCCAGAAATTCGTCAAGGAAGACTTCAAGTGCTTTATTGATTGCTGTGTAAGTTTTTAGCATAATTATATATTACGTTTATATTGTTATGTGACGTTCGGGCAGGGAAGTTTAACATGATATGTAATAAAGAATGGTCGCTTATACCTGGTAAAAAGGTAATATTACAAACAGCATCAGGGGCTGTTGTTAGCAACAAATCTAATACGCTAGATGTTGAAGATGTGACCCTCGTAGGCTCCGTTATTAACTGAGTTCAAAAAAAGTCGGAGCCAAGATTTACAAAATTAGAGGATTCTGACGAAGAGTTGATAGTGGTATACGAAACGCTAGACCTAGTAATATTAGCGAAATTAAAATCACCAAATAAAAAAATAGGAAGATTTGGAAATCTGGCACACACACCGCTTAGCGCGTCATGAAGGTTGCTGCAATAACCAATCCCAGTAGAGGGCGAACGGTAGCATGCACAGAATAGAAGTTCTTGATATTCAGTCGTAATCTGCACACATAAAAACACTAGTGTCGTAGGAATATCAATGTGAAGGCTATCAAGATGATCAGAGACCGCGACCAGAACACCGCCACCACGTGCGACTGTGCGATCACAGCGAAATATGAAGTACCGCTTTTGGGTAGCGAGGATTTCCGTGCTTCTAACAGAATCATTCAGCCATGTTTCCGTTAGGACAATAATATCGGCCGATGTGGTATCGGCGGCGCAGGAAAGTTCATCGCGATTGCGAACAACACTGCGTACATTTGTGAACAGCACTGAAATTCTAGTGACCGGCTGCGCACGCGGACGAAGGCGCCCAGCCAGCTATCCCGAATCATCAGAACCACCCGCGGCACTGGGATCAATACGTGAAGTAGTAGCATACACTCTAGTTTGTTCACGAACGCTATCACTTTCAGCGCAATAGGTATAGCATTTCTTGTTTTAGAATAAGCTTACGTGCCTCAGTTTGAAGTGCGTGTTGGGTGCAGTCTCCTTCGCAAATTCCACCAGTTTTTTTTCTAGCAAGTCTTGTAGATGGGCTAAAATCTGCAGACATAGAAACATATGAATCTTTGAGTTTCGACTGCACATTTAATAGCATTTGCTTTGTTTTGTAATTGGAAAATTTCACCATTATTTCGCCGCGTTTTGGTATGGTCTGCAATGCCGGTCCGGTGGGCCCGGGCGATTTTTTCCTCTGACTGCAACCATGTCTCGGTTCCTTCGGTGTCTTCAGATATGCCGAAAAATAAAAGGTTATCTCTACGCGATCTATCTTCAAAGTCGTTCGTTCGGACTCTTAAAGAATAATTTTCATTGGCTAAGCGTTCAGCAGTTGACTTGAGAGCATTAAGATCCTGACGGACGGGTTTAATACCCGCAAGTTTTTTTCTCAACATTTATAAGCCGATTTGAAATATCAGTAACCTTCACGTCTAGTTCCTCTTGATTGCATCTAATAGACTGAAATAAGTTCAATATTTCAACCTGCCCTTGTTCAATGTTTGTTGAGAGAATTATTAGATCCTCTAGAAGGGCGAGTATGGCATCGCTGTCAGATTCGGGCGTCGGGTTTGAGGGTTGTTACGGGTGTTATGGCCAGGTCCAGGGTTTAATTCAACATCTCCGGATAAGAGCAATTTGAGCACATAATAACACTTGCATGCATTTTCTATCAGCACTTATGGGCAAGGAAGCATAATGAGGCAGACATCATTTGAACGCTTGGATAAGACTGGACAAGCCTGAAGGATGAAAAAACGAAAGAAGTTGGTGAACCACATCGTATCACTGCTCCCATGCCCACTGAAGCGGTGGCGATGGTGCAGCCCATTTATATCTTCTGCGATGGTTGCCATCGATGCCGATCGGGGGTGAAAATCTTGAGAAGCGGTTACCAGCTGCGTCATGAAAACATTCCATGGGCCGTCGGAGCATTTGTCACTTGACACCGGCGCACTCCCGTCGAAAAGCGCCAAAGGGATTCCGTCGTAGTACAGAACTGGATCCGAAGCGACGCTTCCTGTGAAGAGGACCGGACACTGAAGGATGAAAAAACGAAAGAAGTTGGTGAACTACATCGTATCGCTGCTCTCATGCCCACTACAAAATTGGCCCAATATTGGAACTGTATTGGCAAAGCTGGCCCTACAAAGGAGCATGAGGGACCATGCTGTTGCAATATTGGGCCGATGACCTGTGCTGCTAGGGATTGTGGCTTTTAGATATTACTAAAAGTGCCCTCTCATTGACCAAGCCGCCGCACATTCCCAGTGTGTTCAGCGTTTTAGTATGCAACATAACGACGAACAGTGCAAGCGCCGAAGGCCAGGAAATGAGCGCAGATCTGTAAAGGAGGAACTGGTCATAGGATATGGTACAAAACAAAGTGGAATGCCATTGATGGAAATAAGTGCTGCATTCATACTTCAGGTTGGGTGGAACAAATTTGTTAGCTGACTTATTCTACGTGAACACTCTAAGATTGCGGGGGGGGGGGGGGGATCTGTCTTTGCGGCCTTCCCGTGCCCTTCCCCCCACCCCCGCCACCGGATACGGTCCTGTGTAGGTTCGGCTACTAGGCTTTGTTCCAATGGAATGCCAGGTGTGGAGATGGGTTGGCCGGGGCCCATCCTGTAGGGATGAAAAACCCCGTGGGAGTGGCAGCGACTCCCAAGCGACTGTGAGGGTCAGTCGCGCCCGTGAAGTTCGATGCCTGAGTGGAGGCAGGCCTGGTTATATCATCAGGCTGTACCCCGAGAGTCCGGCACGGAAGGCATGTCAAGAGTCAAAGGGTTTTCAAATACATGCACGCAGGGGCGTGCGCCGCTGGCGACCGGCGCGCTGGTTTCTCCCAAACATAACGGGTAATCGGCCCAATATTGCAGCAGGTTGGTTCTATCCTGGTCTTTTGAAGGGCCGGCATTTGCCAATACAATTCCAATATTGGACCAATTACGTGTGCTGCTTGGGCTCGCTAAAGAGAGGCCAGGTCCGCGCGCGGGTTTACAGCACCCAGGATTCTCGGAATCGAAGTCCTCGGGGAGGCAGCCTCACGGCTGACCGCGGTGCCGAGGGGGCCATTGCGTGACGCCGAGGTAAGGGGTGCATAGTGCGACCAGTGCAAAAACCGTCGATGTTGTGGTACCGGCAGAGTAGGCCGTGTCACATCACCCTAAGCAATGTTCTTCGTTTGTGGTTCGGTCTCCCGGCCTAGAACACGCCCTTCTCAGTAGGCGTGGAGCAAAATAGGGGAGAAAATAAGCCTACGGCTGGTTGGTTGGAACCACAGGTGGGTCCCCCGGGAGGTGCTAGGTCAAGGCGCCGAGGGCCGGAGGGTCGATAGGCTGACGACCTAAGCCTCTACTGGCTGGACCACGCCACACATACTTCCGGAGTCCAAAAACTGGGAAAAGCACTCGATGGATAGTAGCTGGCAGGTCTGAAACAAACCCTCAAAATCGTGGAGGAGCCCGAAGTGGCTAACCCCAGGCTAGAGTTTCCTGTCTCCGGCGATCGGAGCCCGTTGCGTTTGTGGGTGGTCGGGCATCCCGTGAGTGGACCCGCATTATTGGGCAATCTCGATGCTCTCCCTGTTCTGGCCAGACAGGTCAGCAATGGAGTCGAGACGAATGAAGGATCAGAGCCAAAACTCGCTCTCCCCATTCCCTTCACTATTCCCATAACCACATCCTAAGTCCCAATTTTCATACCCGTCATCCAACCCATTCCGCTACGTCCCAAGGGAGATCAGGGGAATCTCCCCGGGCCCGCTCCCCCGGCTATGGGTCGCTATGGAGCTTTTTACCCCCCCCCCCCTCAATTTTTTCCATTTTCCCCACCTACAGGTGGCAAAAGGATAGCATTGCCTTCAGGCCTTTTCATTTATTTTAAGATTGGATTATGCCAATTATACCTCAGTGGTGCAGGCAGGGGCTTTTCATTTTTTATTCCTATTAGGTGGCCCAAACCTAATATTTGTCTAAGATTGTGCGCAGGACCAGCTCAGGAGTAAAAAAATTAGTTTCCAAGAAAGGAAATGAGGCAGTCACTGTCTCACATATCTCGGTGAACACCCGGACCGCGCTCTAAGGAAGGTATAAAGGAGGGAATGAAAGAAGAAAGGAAGAAAGAGGTGCCGTAGTGCACGACTCCGAAATAATTTCGACGACCAGGGGATCTTTAAAGCGCACAGACATCGCACGGCACACGGGCGCCTCTTATGTTTCGCCTCCGTCGAAACGCGGTCGCCGCCGTCGGGTTCGAACCCGAGTACTCCTGCTCATTAGGCGAGTGCCTTAACTACTGAGCCACCACGGCGGGTCTGAGATTTTTGCCGAAAGAAAATAATAGCCTCTTGTGTCTGTGTTGTAAACGGCTTGCTAGCCTGTTTTTGACGAAATAAAATTTTGTCACCGCGCCCGTCGTCTTATTATGCTCCCATTTGATACAAAACACAGCGTAACCAGAAAAGTTTAGGAAAATATAAAGTTTTACGCACTGACGCATACATTTTTTCGGATAATTAGATCTTGAGCCGGCAAACATAACGCCCTGAATATTATGCAATGCTTTGTAAGGCTTTTTGTTCATGCTGAAGGTCATTGAGATGCGACTTTATAACCCAAGCAGCACAGATAATTGGCCGAACATGGGAATCGTATTCGCAAAGGCCGGCCCCACATAGGACGAGGGTGGAACCATCCTGTTGCAATAGTGGGCCGACTACCTTTGCTGCTTGGGAAAGTTGTTTGCGAGGCGAGGAAATCTATCTATCTCGAGGAGTAAAGGAGGAGGAAAACTTTATTAAATTGACGGGGAGTTGGACGAGCTTAAGCGTGGGGCCCTGATTCCCGGGCTCCACTGTCTTGAGCTGCCCTGCGGTCCTGTTATGTGAGAGCCCGTTGGTCCTCCAGGTTATAGCTGGTCAGCGGAGCCTCCAAGCGCTCAAAAAACGTGTTTTCCGTATGTAGATTGTTTGATTTGGCCCCACATCCTCACGAAATGTAGAACAGTGCAGGCGGGCCTGGCACTTGCGAAAGGTGTCTGAGCATAAATTTGGGTGTATGAGATGTAGCCTATGGAGGATTGTAAATGTGTTCGTCTGCATCTGCCTCCAAGCTATCGCATCTGGGGTGTCTAATTTCCTATGAGGTGGAGGGAAGTGTCTCCTTTGAAGACGCTGAAACTCGAGGCGTTCGTTATACCTTGAAGGTAGAGGGGTAAAAGCGGCCACGGTTTGTGGCCCCACTCGGTTGATGACGCTCGAACTAGAGCATGTGCCTTCTCATTACCCTCCAGTCCCTCGTGACCTGGGGTCCAGGTTATTTGGTGGTGCTTGGTGAGGGGTGCAGTTCCCGTGAGCCGACTGCATGCTTGAGAACTCGGCATCTCAGGAAGTTTCGACACACGTGTTGCGAGTCTGTGATCACAGAAGCGCTTTCGCCTTGGAACTCGTAATGCCTAATGGCAATGGCCACGGCGGTGGCCTCCGCGGCCGCTGGTGTTTCGGCTCTCACTGAAGCTGTGAATAGAGTGGAGAAGCGGTGGTCCACTGCAGCCCACTGCGTACTTGTCATGGTCCGGGTAAGCTGTGTCGTCAACATAAACCGCGTTCGGAGAAGTGGCTGGGCGTCGGCGTAGGTAGGAAACTCGCGCTCGTCGTCTGCCTGTGTGAACGTCGTTAAGCTTACGTATCGGTGTCAGGGCCACGCTGGTGTATTTCCTGTGCTGTTTTTCTAGAGAGGATTGAGCATCTAGTGCGCGCATGCTCCTTGGGCGGTGGCCGAGTGGTTGAGCATCCGCCTCGCATGCGGGAGGTGCGGGGTTCGGTCCCCAGTGCCGCCGGGTACCCACCGGTGATACAATGGGTGCAAGCTTTCCCCTGGTCTGGTGCTCGGCTTATGTAGGATGAAATGCTTAGAAAAAGGGTCTTTGACCCCACCTTGAGAAGTCAAAACTGGGCGTAGGATAGCTCGTCTTGCTTGGGTGGTCGGAAGTCTTAGTGTTTTCGATGCACAAATGGCTTCTGTTAGTTCCGCAAAGGTGTTGAAGGTTCCTGGTGCGGTCATACGCTCCGTCGAGGTGTTTTAAGGAAGGTGAAGGGCCGTCTTTTATAGAATCCTTATGATGGTGGCAACTTGCTGCTCCTCTCTCTTTGTTAGCGTGTGAAAGGGTAGTCCGTATGTTATTCGGCTAAGTACCAGTGCTTGCACCAGCCGAAGGGTGTCTTCTCGCATTCCTTGGCGATGCTTGGTAATGCGGCTGATAATGGAAGCTATCTGGTTTGCGGAGGTTTTGAGAGTCTGGATGGGGTGGGTTACACGGAGGTGGCTTTGTATCCAAAGACCAAGAATGCGGATCAGGTTAACTTCCCTGACGGCTTGACCCTCGATCGTGAGGTAGATGGAACCTGAAGAGACGTATCTCGGGCCATGTACTCGTATGACCTCCGATTTCTGCGGGGCGCAGTGGAGGCCACTTTGCGAGGCGAAGTCCTCGACGATTCGGGCCGCTGATTGTAGGGTGGTTTCTTTTTTGGCCCAAGGAACCCTTTGTGGCCCATATAGTTATGTCAGCCATGCATATGGTAAATCCGACATTTAGAAGTGTTTTCAGTGCACGCGATAGCCTGATTATAGCAATGTTGATAAGCAGGGGAGAAATAATAGCTCCCCGGGGTGTGCCCTTGTGTGGAATATCGTTGACGTCGAAGCGGGTTTGTCCAATGCCTACCGTGGCCGTCCGGCTCGTTGAGAACGCACGCACGCAAGCAAACACCTTTTCTTCGCCGTTAAGGTCATTTATGGCTTGAAGTATCGCCTCGTGGAATATGTTGTCGAAGGCGCCCTTTAAATCTAAGGCCAAGATGAGATGTCCTTGACAAGGAGTCGCACTAGGCTAAAAGCTTGCCACAGATTGCAATTTAGACTTCCTCGAGATATCTGAGAAGTGCTTACCAACATCCTCAGATATCTCGAGGAAATCTAAATGGCGATCTATGTGGCAAGCTTTTAGCCTACAGTGCAACTCTTCGTAGGAGCCTTACACTTATCATCCCAAAAGTTCTTCATTATTTTTTTGAGGGCCGCTGAGAATTACGGTGATTTTAGATTTAGATGACCACAGGGAACACTGTTTCGCGGACGCTTAGCTTGTTTGCGGGCATATGTTGGGCCAGGTTAGGCCGAGTGCTTGGTTATTCTTTTTTCTGCAGTCGACATCTTGCATGCAGACAATGCATTCATGTCCAAATGAGAATTCCGTTTGTTTTTATTTATTTTCAAACACTGTTATCTCTTGCTGGCTGTTACAGGGTTAGAATGGTACAATCAATCCATACAATACAGTTGCAGCTTTATATAAAGAAAAAGCATATATATACAAAAGCAAATATCTTTGCACCTCTTACAAAACAAAATTTCTTTTTTACAGCATCCCTAACTTATTTGAGAATTGTTCTAAATGTGAAGGAATCGATAAAAGAATTTTCGAATTTGGTAGGACGTAATTATTGTTAGAATGAAAATTCTGAACATCGGGGAAAATGTTATTTGCCGCATATTTCGCCGCAAATTGCAGGCATTAATTTCCTAGTAAATATATAAAAAAGGTGGCAGCGTTGGTTAGGATTGCTCAATGTGATTGAATAAAAGAAAATAATTTAAAACAATACTTGTTTAAGCCACAAGGTCACCATTGTGAAAATTACTGTATTATGCAATAACCTCGTAGAGTTTTGTCATGCAGATGTCAGAAAATTGTCATACATGTCGGAAAAATGTTATTTACTTTAGACGCGGGTTCAATCCCGACCACGACGGTCGAATTTCAGTGCAAGCAAAACATGAGAAACCACTCTACTCTGAGACGTTGAGCACGTTAAAGAACACCAGGAGGTCCAAATTTCCGGAGCCCTTCTCTACGGCGTCCCTCATACACTGAGTTCCTTCGGGACGATAAACCCCTAAACCAAATAAAACCTTTCCGACGGTATGCAATCGTCGTAAAATATCATACGAGTTCATGACATTTGTATAGCAAAGCCTGTTAGAGGATATTCCATCACACAGCTTTTTCTGTAGGAAACTTTGAGTTGTACATCTGCGCCTTACACCGCCATTTCATCCACGCTCCCTCATTCGCTGAAATAAATGCTGCCGGCAGCGGGAAGGAGACAATCGTCGACCTGGCTCGGCCGTGCTCCATCTTAATGCTGCTATAGGCATCGTGCAATGCACTGTGCCTGTACCAGTGACGCCGCCTGCTGGCAATGGGTATCAACAATAAGACAGCTAAGAACTGTCCGCGCTATTAGTTGCTGCAAAAGTGAGATCGAGTACACGTTGCCTATGGTGCAATTTATGATTAAATATAAGACATTGTTTCCTCAGCACGGGCTCATTGACCATACAGGCTGACATTTCACACCAGCAGCGCTCCAGAGAGAATCACGGCTGCCGTCCTCGTCGTGTGCTGTTCGGATGCTCATGACATTTCGTGGAGGACACAGCTGATGGTGGTACTGCCTATTTTCTTATCAGCGTCAAACTCCTTTCTGATCAGCAGCGTGACTTTAAGGTGCTTTGTGGTGATAAGAAGATAGCACTAATAAGATAGGAATAGTTGGGGCCTGCTTTGGTAGAGATATTAGCGACGTATTAGCTTAGCTCAAGAGGGAATTAGGGCTTATAAAAAGGCCGCTGATTGCTCTGGTAAAGCTATCGCATACCGCCATTGTAACCATTTTTGCTGTTTTCCCGCGGTAGTTTTCTACACCTAAAGTTGTTATACTGATGAGGTCGACAGTGCTTGAAACACGTTGATGTTGTAGCTTCGACAAATATCTAGAGCTTACACTACACAATTTAAGTACACGTTGCCAAATTTCAAGTAGCGGCTGTTGCTGTGGAACACAGAAATGTTGTCTATATTGAGTGCTGAAGTACACCAATTCGACATGCACCATTGATGTCTGCGCCTTCTGCAATTCATCGAAACTGGGCTTGACGACAAGAATGTAACTGTTGACTCTAGAAGGGTACTGCAGGCGTGAGTAGTGCCCAATTTCTGCAGTCAGAGTTAGCACCTCGAATTCCACTGACACCATGTTCAAGGCGACCCTGTGTGCTTTCCCGTCGATGGAACCACAACTCCCAGGATGCTTGTTTTTTTAGGTAACGGAAAACTGAGAGGCGATTGTGGTAAATATAATGGAATACCATGTTACTCTGCGGCATAGTGATAGCCTTGGAGAAGCAAAAACACTAACAAGTTCTCATTAAAGCCACAAGATGGCGGTAACAGCGTCTTTACCGGTGGCTCGAGGTTCCGGGAGTCGCCGAATCTTCTCTCCGTGCCTGAGAAGATTGGCGAACCCCGGACGCAGAAGTTTTGGTTTCTACCTGCAAGCTGTCAACGGACCTACCCGCTGATGTTGGAATGGCCGTTCACTTTCTTGTCCATGGCTGGGATGCTCGGCCGCACACGACTCGGTGTCCCAGCTCGACCCCTATTACCCATCAAAGGACGCTCCTGGTTGTCAGAACCCAGTTGCTTCAGTGCATTTCCAGCCGTGTGGAAAACAAGAAGTTGTTCACGGCGCATAACTCAGGTACATACCCTCAGTCAAAATCGCTCAAGTGTTTACCCTTGCTTTTTGCTGACGTTACTGTTTATATTATTGGGCTGCAAACCCAACTTGTGTACATTGAATTGGTATGAGTATCGACGTGTGCATGTATCTTGTTCACATAGGTAGTTTTCGTACACGCGGCCGACATAGGCACTCACAGATACTTGTATGGCTGTCGTCATCAGGCGTGTCTCAATTTTGAAGGCCAGTAGGACGCTTGCTTATGGTCGTGTTTTGTGTCGTGCACTTGGTATCTTGCGCCGGTAATGTGGAAAAGATTGAGGCTCGGACAAAGGGGAACAAGTTTTTTTCCCTTGCGAAAGAATTATATTTGTCAAGTGAAAAGTTGCAAAAGAAGACGTCAAAAATAAAACTAAAAGAAATTCACACAAACGTCTGAGACATAAAAACACGGCTCGCAATGCTTGAGAAAGGCCTTCATGTCGTCGACGGCCTGCGTGACAACGACACCAGCGTGAACACAACGCTAAATGGATTCAACGCTCAGCTAAAATATCTGGAGACAAATAAAACAGAACAGAAAAATGTCGTCGTTGATGACCTGGACCACACAATGCACCGGAACCACCTCGCTTTTAAGGGTATTGCAGAAGAGTTTTCAAAACAGTGGTAGGAGACAGAAAAAGTGGTCACTGAAATAATGCCAGAAAATCTTGGCCTCGAAGCAAGAGAAATTTAACTAGGCCACAGGGTAGGACAGCATAGAGATCACCATCTCCGATCAATAACTGTGAAGTTTTTGAACTTCAAAGACAAGTGTAATATCATAGTAACGCTTACAAACTTAGAGACAAAATGGTCCGGATTGAAGAGGATTTCTCACACAGAATTCAGTTAATCAGAGAGTAGCTCCGTGATTTTGCACGCGCGGAAAAAAACCCTGATGAAAAGTACGAAAAGTATAAATTGTAATAAGGAACGTCTGGCAAAGCACTCCGTCGCGAACAACCAGCGGTGCAGTCTTGGTACAGACCAAAGGCAGCGGTCAATCCAGAGCACGCACGAGGGACGGAGTGTTCAGCGCTTCTCGTCGTCTTCTTCGCTAAGCACCAGACTATTAAGTTTTCGGAGCCGAAGGCCAGTCATGCAAAATTGTTACTTGACGAATGCTCTTTCCAAAAAAAAGCTTCATGAATGTGAAAGCTTAGAGTATCGGGTAATCTCACTTGCAATGCGTGAGACAGCTTCCAGTATTGAATGGCGTGCAAAGGAAAAACTTGAAAGAAATCTATAAATTAACATGTCGAGCTGCCGTACCCTGAAAAACCAATAAGTCAAGCTAAGTGCTTTCACTGAATCTTGTGGTGCCGATATTGTCCTTGGCACGAAAACCTTCTTGTCTCTTGATATTATGAACAACGAGCTCTCGACGCAAGCTATTTTACGATAATTGGAAAACATAGGCCTACTTCTCGAGGTGGCGGTGTTATAATTGCCATCAAAAATTGCTTTCAAGCTCCAATAGTAGACGCGGATTACGGTGCACTATCGACCGCTAAAACTAGTGCTATGGTTGCATGTTAGTGTCCGCAAGATTCCCGATATGTTTCTTGACGACCTTAGCAAGTCACTGAAGCTCTTACAAAGTAGGTACCCGACGTAAGCGATAACCTTGGTTCGCGAATTCAACTATCCGGGAATAGCGCCGGAAGTGCTCAACCACTGGCGGTAGAAGGCAGCCCAAATGCATTGATCTAAATTTTGTGTTTAATCTGACACAAATCATATCTGTACCCACTCGTGGAATTGCTGTTTTATATCGCCTAATGACAACCGAACCAGAAAATATGTAAGTGAACGTGTTAGAGTTAATGAGCGACGAGAATGTTTTGCACTGCCAATAGCCGTTAGAAATCCAAAAGCCTGGATTGAGAAACAAGGTTATATACGATTATACGCGAGCAAATGTAGACTTCTGCTTTTGTGAACTTTCATCATTTTCTGAAGAATTCTTAAGCACAACCTTCAACCTGAACAGTACGGAAAATTGGCGGATATTTAACGATAAATTAATGGAATTGAAAGATAAATATATATTCCAAAAATCACCATCACCTCATCAACGCAAAACATAAGGTTCACATCCTGTGCAAAGACATGTAACCATGAAAAGAAGCCATATATTGTACTGGAAAACAGTCAGTCTCGGACAGTGATTTGCAGCTCCATAGAGACCAAGAACGATATTGCGAGAGATAAATTGAAGCAGCTAAAGATATATTTTTTAATCACGACCCACCGGCACGACTCAGAAACAATTCGAAGGAGTTTGGAGGGTCCTCTGCAACACATTTCACTCCAATTATCAAGGGCGGTAAAATTATTGCGTCATCACAGGCAACAACAATATTTATCACATTCTTTAGCTCGGTATTCTCTGAGATGCCGATCTGTCCTGATCTGAACTTTGGTTCTATAGTGCCGCCATTAATATTCTTATCGTCACTCACGAAATAATACAGGAAGCTATTGACCAAATGCGAACCAATTCTATGCCTTGTGCTAACGCCGCAAGCCACAAACTACTTAATTGAAAAAAACGGTTATATTCCACATTTTTGCTGTCTTTTTTCAGCAATATCCTGGCACTGGCTGCGCATCTGACTCGTGCAGCCTTGCTAGTGTTACCCCTAGATTTAAATCAGGTGCCCATTCCTATTGTGAGAACAATTCCCATTACCTTTAAGAGTACACCTTGTAAGCTACTAGAATATAATAAATCATCTGCCATAATGGAGTACATAACCGAACTCAGCTTTTTTCTCCTAAGCCGCATAGCTTATTACGTGGTCATTACGTTGAGACACAGTTGACCGAATTAATAATCGTCGTTCATTATGCCGTCCATGATAAGATAAAATTGGAGGCTCTATATATTCACTTTTTGAAAGCATTTGATAAGGTACACTACACTCATTCATTTTTGAAAGCAAACAGTCTCGACATTAACAAAAGTATAATAACTTCAGTTACTGACTTCCTTGCTAACTGTTCATCATCCAACAATAAACACAGCCTAAAAAAGGAGCGATGAGGGCTAACACTGGAGTAAAGGAACAATGATGGCTAAAGCTAAGAGAGGAAAAGAAACTTAAATAAAAGAACAGAAGTAGCATCCCAAGAATGCTTAAAGAGAGAAGTGGCGACTGGGCTGGGTTGTGAAAAGGAGCCGCGTAAGGAACCAAAGCGCCACGAAATTGAAGTTAATCCTAAAGAAACGAAAACTCTTTTTCGAACAAGCCTGCTCATGGCGTACTGACGCGGGCGACTTGTTGCTTGTTGATGAAACCTGCCTCAATTATCTCCCGAATGAGTTGATTGCAGCACTTTGCCAGAATTTTTGTTTACTTTTACATCGGAGCCCACCGGCGACAAGGAGTACAGTCCCGAGCGTGGACGGCTAAGTTGCTAGAATTAGGGTTGTGTTCGAGCAGTTTCTTGAGGCAGACAATACGTCGGCCAGTGTGGTCAATTCTCTTGATGGATACATATCCCTCCAGAGTAGAGTATATAACAGCATTATCTTACAGAAATATGTGATTTGATATCTTGTATTTATTGACCTGAAGGTGCACATGGTCTCAGAAGAACGCCGTAGTGAGGTTGTAGGAAAAATATAATCCACTGTGGATATGGACGTGTAGTTACATCGCCGAGCACATGGACGTTTTTAGAATTGTCCGCCAGTGATATGCTACCGGGGTGGTAGGGATTCAAGCCGCCGACATTGAGATAAGCAGCCGAAAACACAAGCAATAGAGCCTCCGCGGCCGCTCCTGACGGATGGAAGATCCGAGAAACATAAACTCACAATAATACACAGCTGCAAAATGGCTTTGTCAAAATTATACAGCCCAAGGGGTCTGCTTTTTAGTCCTGCTGCGCGGCTGCTCTAGCATACCTAGGGATCTTAGTCTCAGGAAGGCGGGGTGAGCGTATGTCCTCATGCCTGCTAAGCTTTGGACTGTAAACTATGTTTAAGAGCCCCCCTAGATGGCTTGGGAGCAAACACCTTGGCCTGTATAATTTTGACCGACTGTGTATCCGGTAACTAGTGGCACAGGAAGCCTGGAGGCAGTCAGCACGCAAAACTGTCTTAACCAGAGAGGTTGCTTGCGGTAGATAGCTAGACGATAAATGGCAGTGCTGAAAGGACCACGACAGTGAAGCACGATAAGAATGGACTTTTCCATGTGCAAACTACAGTCGAGTCCGCCTATCCCATATCATCATAAGACACGGGAGTGGCTCTATCATAAGACACGGGAGTAGCTCTCAAGCTTTGACGAGCCTCTTTTTGACTTCTAAGAGCGGAAGCTCTACTTCCGAACAAAGCTAAAGGTCATGTGGCTACGAAATTTGAACTTGAAACGAGCAGGAGCGGAAGCTTGGCTCTGACGTAATGCCACATGCCTCGCCGCAGCTGCGCGCGTTGAGCCGACGGCGCTCGCTCGCATCGAAACAATCGAATCGCGTGACTTGCTGCGCCTGGCCACAGCTGCGTATGCGGTGCCCACTGCACTCTTGCATCTGCTGGAATACGCTTGCCGCGCTGTTCGCTATATAGAAGCGTAAGGCGTGTGCTTATCACAACAGAGCATTCGCTCGGCTTACTAGGCTCATCCCGGTTGAGCCACAGCTATTTTTGAGTAGCTGAATAAGGCGCTCGCCTTTTCCATCCGGTCTGCGGCCCGGGCCTAGAAAAGACCTCGCCGCAAGCTCAAGGTCACTCAGCGCAGTACCGTTCACATCACGTGGCACGCGGACAGCGCTGATGCGCCCGGACCATCCACAATCCGGTCCGCTCATCTGAACCCAACAGTAAGGATCTTACGCCACACTGCGGCTGGCGAAGACGCTCGAGAAGAAAAAGCGGAAGTGGAACGTAACAAAGAGCGCGTGAGGGTGAAGAACAGGATTGGATTGGAAAACATTTAATTCGTCAGAAAAGGCAGAATGCAGACGATCCGTGCTAGGTGGCTATCAGTCCACGGCTGACAGCGACCTGGGTAGCCCATTCGATGACCCGGGTTTGAACTCCCAAGTCTGAGCTGACCAACACGGCCTCCCACTGCTCGAGAGTAGGAACCTGTATTAGAGATTTCGGGGGCGGCTCCTCTTTACAATTCCACAATAGGTGATCATAAGTGGCTAAATCCCCACATAATGTACATGCAGGGTCGTATTCACCTGAGTAGAATTTTGACAACAGGTAAGGCGTCATGAAGGATCGCGTCTGGAGTCGCCTCCAAGTGGTCTCCTGCTCCTTATTAAAGGCTTTGTCTGGAGGAGGGAATATCCTCCTTTTAAGTTTAAAATGATTATTAATATCGTGAAAAGATGATAGGCCGTCCATCGAAAAACTCTCAGCAACGACAGCGTCCCCTGCTCGGCTGACGAATCCTCCAGCTGTTATGTGGGCCGCTTCGTTACCAGGGTTCCCCGAGTGAGCCGGGACCCATATCAATTCAATAATTCTGTCTAAGTCTTTGGTTTGACCCAATATGCTCATTGCTGCCTGAGAAATTCTGCCCCTCGCATAATTGCGTATGGCAAATTTAGAGTCGCTGAGTATGGTAGTAACTTCTGTGTTAACGATAGCAAGGGCGATTGTCGCCTCTTCTGCCGTTTCCGAGGATTTCGTCATGGTAGTGCCGGAGACTATCAGTCTACCTTGCGTATCCACCACCGTTAGTGCGAACGCTTGTTTCTGGGGATATTCTGCGGCATCTACATATACTGCATGTTCATCTTGGTTGTATATGTTGTGTAGAGCTTTTACCCTAGCCCTTCTTCTCCCCTCGTGGTGAGCAGGATGCATATTCTCAGCTAATGGCTTAACTCTTATTACCTTAGCGATGCGTTTAGGTATCTGTGTTTTGGTATCTTGGGGTGGCAACTGTATGCCTAGTCCTAAACGATCAAGTATGGTTCTTCCTGCTTTGGTGCGGGAAAGCCGGCCTCTCTGCATTGTTAAGTGTGCCTCTGTAAGCTCGTCTAAGGTGTTGTGTACTCCCAAGCCCAGAAACCTTTCGGTGGAGGTACAGTTCGGTAGCCCTAATGCTACCTTGTATGCTTTTCTAATCATAGACTGTACTTTGGCTTTTTCACTACTGTCTAATTTTAAGTATGGGAGTGCGCAGACAAGCCTGCTTATTACAAATGCTTGTATTATTTTGCAAAGTTCTGTCTCCTTCACTCTCTTCCTTTTGCTTGCAATTCGTCTAATTAGTCTTACCGTCATATTGACGGTTGTCTGGAGTTTTCTAGTGTTTCCTTGTTCTTCCGGTTCGACGGAAGGAAGAGTCCTAGGATTCTTATAGTTTGAACTTCCTTTACAGGGAGCCCTTCCTCCCAGATTTTCAGTATAGGCGGAGGTTTGTAGTTTTTTGCTCGAGGGCCCCTTGGTTTGTATCTGATTAGAAATAATTCGGACTTGGAGGGCGAGCAGGTTAGCCCTGCTTTACCCGCCAGGTCTTGTATTATGTCTACAGCTTGTTGCAGGGTATCCTCTATCTGACCATCGCTGCCAGTTGTGGTTCATAAAATGATATCATCTGCGTAGAATGTGTGTTGCAGCCCCGGGATGGCTGCTAAATTAGAAGGAATATTAATTAGTGAGAGATTAAAAAGGAAGAGTGACAGGACTGAGCCCTGTGGCGTTCCTTTACCTCCAAGTGAGATAGAGTCTGATTTAATCTCTCCCACTGCTATCTCTGCCGTTCTGTTACTGAGAAATGACGACGTACTGGAAAGTTCTTTCCCCTGGGTTGATGTCCGAGAAATTCCTTAAGATAGCATCGTGCGTGACATTATCAAACGCCTTGTTCAAATCCAAGCCTAATATGGCTTTGGTTCCTCTGCTGCGTTCCATGTCTATGATGTCTGCCTTGAGTTGCAGCATAACATCTTGGGTAGAAAGATTAGCCTTAAAACCTAGCATGGAGTTAGGGAGTAAGTTATAAGAACGCGTTCGGCGACAGATGGGTTCGAGTTCTGCTGGCTCCTCGAGTTTCCAGGCTTGGGCCTCAGCCGCAGATGTCCCGGCTATCAGACCTGGACAGCCGTCGCCAAGAGCCTGCGCCACCAGATCCAGGCGCCGCTGTTTCCTTCCTGTCCGGCAGCCTCAGAGCACGGGCCGCCTCTGTCGAAAGCGCTGCTTGCCCGGGATACCTGACCTGGGGGCCGCGCCTGTGTTCCAAAGGTGCGGCGGATTTCTGAGGCAGCGTTTAAGCCTACCCTGGAGACTGCCATCCACCCTACGCCTCCATCAGGGCATCGACCGGGGCCCATAGACTGCGCCGACGCCCCGCCATGCCTCTTCGCCCGGCGCATCATCTACCAAGCTCACACGTCGAAAGCTGAATATTCCGCCAAGCATTGAACACTGAGTGAACCTTTCCTTTTTTTTCCTCAAACTCTCCTTTGTCTTCCGCGAGAGTTGTCTATGTTTGTTTGCTTTCCTGCTAATGTGTTCGGGAATTCTTTCCTCTCAAGGCTTATATTAGAGATTTTTTTCCACATGCCACTTGGTCAATTTCTTCTTCCGTCTAACGTGGAGTAATCTAAACTGCAGTCCCTCCCCTTACACCAACATAAGCGAAGAGGTAAAGGAAGTTGTTGAAGAAAAAAGGTAGAAAGATATACCGTAGTGGAGGTCTCCGGAATAATTTCTACCGCCTGGAGATCTTTAACGTGCACTGACATCACAGCAAACGGGCGCCTCTATGCGTTTCGCCTCCATCGAAAAAGTGTTGTTTTGAGCACTTCAAACAATAAGCGTCCTTTGATTTATGACTGCCCTTGACGCTAACCTCCAGCACTGCTGATCCCACCTTGTGCATTCGTTCCCTCGGTCAGCCTTTAAAGCTGAGAGCTCTTACCTGGCAACCTTTACTGTTAAATGCGAACTTCCAGTTCACAAGAGGCGTCTTTTAGTTCAACCGAGCCCTTGGTTTTACGCGATATTGTATACAGCTTCCTGACTACAGCGCAACGAAAGGGACGTAGAAGGAGGACACAGGCAGGGGCACAACACAGCTTTGTACTGAGTCCCTGCCTCTGTCCTTTTTCTATGTCTCGTTCGTTGCGCTGTAGTCATTGAATATCGAAACATTGGATTGGAAAACATTTAATTCGTCAGAAAAAGCAGAATGCAGACGATCCGTGCTAGGTGGCTATCATTCCACGGCTGACAGTGACCTGGGTAGCCCATTCAATGACCCGGGTTTGAACTCCCAAGTCTGAGCTGACCAACACGGCATCCCACTGCTCGAGAGTAGGAGCCTGTATTAGAGATTTCGGGGGCGGCTCCTCTTTACAATTCCACAATAGGTGATCATAAGTGGCTACATCACCGCATAATGTACATGCAGGGTCGTATTCACCAGGGTAGAATTTTGACAACAGGTAAGGCGTCATGAAGGATCGCGTCTGGAGTCGCCTCCAAGTGGTCTCCTGCTCCTTATTAAAGTCTTTGTCTGGAGGAGGGAATATCCTCCTTTCAAGTTTAAAATGATTAGTAATATCGTGAAAAGATGATAGGCCGTCCTTCGAAAAACTCTCAGCAACGACAGCGTCCCCTGCTCGTCTGACGAATCCTCGAGCTGTTATGTGTGCCTCTTCGTTACCAGGGTTCCCCGAGAGACCGGGACCCATATCAATTCAATAATTTTGTCTAAGTCTTTGGTTTGACCCAATATGCTCATTGCTGCCTGAGAAATTCTGCCCCTCGCATAATTGCGTATGGTAAATTTAAAGTCGCTGGGTATGGTAGTAGCTTCTGTGCTAATGATAGCAAGGGCGATTGCCGCCTCTTCTGCCGTTTCCGAGGATTTCGTTATGGTAGTGCCGGAGACTATCAGATTACCTTGCGTATCCACCGCAGTTAGTGCGAATGCTTGTTTCTGGAGATATTCTGCGGCATCTACATATACTGCATGTTCATCTTGGTCGTATATGTTGTGTGGAGCTTTTGCCCTAGCCCTTCTTCTCCCCTCGTGGTGAGCAGGATGCATATTCTTAGCTAGTGGCTTAACTATTATTACTTTAGCGATGCGTTTAGGTATCTGTGTTTTGGTATCTTGGGGTGGCAACTGTATGCCTAGTCCTAAACGATCAAGTATGGTTCTTCCTGCTTTGGTGCGGGAAAGCCGGCCTCTCTGCATTGTTAAGTGTGCCTCTGTAAGCTCGTCTAAGGTGTTGTGTACTCCCAAGCCCCGAAACCTTTCGGTGGAGGTACAGTTCGGTAGCCCTAATGATACCTTGTATTCTGTTCTAATCATAGACTCTACTTTGGCTTTTTCACTATGTCTAATTTTAAGTATGGGAGTGCGTAGACAAGCCTGCTTTTTTACAAATGCTTGTACTATTTTCCAAAGTCCTAGGATTCTTATAGTTCGAACTTCCTTTACAGGGAGCCCTTCCACCCAGATTTTCAGTGGAGGCGGAGGTTTGTAACTGTTTGCTGGAGGGCCCCTTGGTTTGTATCTGATTAGAAATAATTCGGACTTGGAGGGCGAGCAGGTTCTCCCTGCTTTACCCGCCAGGTCTTGTATTATGTCTACAGCTTGTTGCAGGGTATCCTCTATCTGACCATCGCTGCCAGTTGTGGTCCATAAAGTGATATCATCTGCGTAGAATGTGTGTTGCATCCCCGGGATGGCTGCTAAGTTAGAAGGAATTTTAATTAGTGAGAGATTAAAAAGGAAGGGTGACAGGACTGATCCCTGTGGCGTTCCTTTACCTCGATGTGAGATAGAGTCTGATTTAATCTCTCCCACTGCTTTCTCTGCCGTTCTGTTACTGAGAAATGACGATGTACTGGAAAGTTCTTTCCCCTAAGTTGATGTCCGAGAGATTCCTTAAGATAGCATTGTGCTGACATTATCAAACGCCTTGTTCAAATCCGAGCCTAATATGGCTTTAGTTCCTCTGCTGCGTTCCATGTCTATTATGTCTGCCTTGAGTTGCAGCATAACATCTTGGGTAGAAAGATTAGCCCTGAAGCCTAGCATGGAGTTAGCGAGTAAGTTATTGTCCTAAGCGTATTCTTGCAGCCGATTGATAATTATATTGTTATGAAGACGAAGAAGAGTGCAGTGGCGCGGGACGGAGTCCTCGCGCTTGGCCCTTGAGCCATTAAACCATATCTTCATTCTGTCATCATGTCGTGCTTTCGTTGGCTTGCCACCACGTAACATTTGGTGTGAGGTGCGGGGTTCTCATTGTCATCCTAGTCCCCGGAGCATCGCCGCCTTCTGCTCGCCTTCGTCGTCGGCCGAGGGGACCTGGGCTCCGCCGCCCGGCTCAACCCCAGCTCGAACTGACCAGAACCGACCAGCCGCTTTCCCCCGCCCCGTCCCCAGCCCCGAACACAAGACACGACGACCAGGACCTGACGTACGATGACCCGACTACGACCCGAACCAAGACGGCACCCCCGCCCAGGCTGTGCGGCGATCCCTCAACCCTTGACCTTCGGCAGTGGGTGACCGACCGCTGGACACGAAGCTCCGGGGGCAACCGTTCACCAGACAATCTCCTTCATCTTGGTGGCAAGCTTTTCATCTTCTTCTATCCTTCCTGATCATCCTCATCGTCACCTCACCATTCGTAATTCAAGCAATCGATTGGGACGATCGCTCTGAAAACCGGGGTCATGTTATGAAGACGAAGAAGAGTGAAGTGGCGCGGGATAGGGTGCTCGCGCCAGGCCCTTGAGCCATTAAATCATATCTTCATTCTGTCATCATGTCGTGCTTTCCTTGGCTTGCCACCACGTAACAATATGTTCCATTAACTTTCCTAAGCAGGATGTTAAAGAGATTGGGCGTAGATTCTCTATACACAATTTCTTGCCTGGCTTTGGAATGAATGTAATCTTTGCATGTTTCCATTCTTGTGGAATGTTTCCGTCTTTCCAGTATTTGTTCATGAGATCAGTCAGTGCTGTCACTGACCCTGCGTCCAAGTTTCTAAGTGCTTTGTTAGTAAGACCGTCACGCCCGGCTGCAGACGTGTTGCTTAGTTGCCCTATGGCAAGCCACACTTCCGACTCCGTAATCTCAGCGTCCAAGTCCTCGTTTGCTGTTCCCTGATAGTTTGGCAGCGGTCCACCTGGGGTTGTGTTTAAGTATCGATCTCGTAGTTCCGTTAAGAACTCCTCTGTGGTGCCTTGATACTGATGCACTAATCTCATAAGTTGACCTCGTTTAGTTGATTTAGCCTCTGTGGGGTCAAGAAGGTGCCTTAGCAGATGCCAAGTTTTCCTGCACTCGAGCTTGCCATTCATGCGGTCGCAAATTTGCTCCCATTGTTTGTGTTGAAGCTCTAGAGTATATTTTTCAATTAGTCTCTGCAACTGTGCAATTCTCTTTTTAAGATTTTTGTTGTGTTTGTTCCTCTTCCAGCGGTTTTGCACGCTGAAATGTGCTTCCCATATATACATTCCTAGAGTCAGTGACTTGTCCTTCTTCCATGCCGATTTCGGCTGTGGTAGCTTTAATGTCCATTTTTAGTGATTCCACGAAGTCCCCGAGAAGTTCAATTACTGGGTCTGTGCTTTCATCTTTTTGTCTTTGTTCTCTTATTACCCTGAACTTGTCTCAGTCCGTAATTTTTACTTTGTTGTAGACTGATTTATGCTTTGCTGTCTCAAAGGTGGTAGATATAATGTAATGGTCACTGCCTAGCGTGTGTCCTGTGTTAGTCCATGTTCGGTTTTGTATGTTCTTTGCCAGGGTTACGTCTGGCGACGTGCCTTTACATATACTGTTGCCTAGTCTCGTGATTTCTTTGGGGTTGTTCAGGACAGTTATACCTAGATTTTGGACCACTTGCCATACCCTGTTGCCTTTAGGACCGGCTCTAGTGTATCCCCATTCCGGGTGTGGTGCGTTAAATCCGCTACTATTAATAGCTGGTCTTTAGTCACTAGTTTCAGAGTCTTGATAAGTAATTCCGGTATACCGGTACCCTTACCTTTGGGTGGGCTATATACATTAAGCAGAAACAAATTTGTATCTCCTCGTTCCTTGGGTAAAATCTCAAGGAGGACGTAGTCTTGCTTTGAACTTTCTATGGAGTGCTGTAGAGCAGTAATATTGCGTTGCAATAATACGGCGGTGGACAAGCCCGTAATTGAGCCGGCATCATATCCTGGCGGAAGAAACGCCTTATAGCCCGGTAATTTGACCGCGCCACTATCTTCTTGTAGAGCAATAATGTCTGGTGGACGTTGTTGTGCTTGAATGTGAAACTGCAGATTCCCCCGTTTGCGCCGGAAGCCTCTGCAATTCCACTGCCATACCTCAATTTGTTGCGACGGGGCCATATTGGTGATCCACTCATTGCTGTAATGATGTTAAGCTGTTCTCCAATGCGGTCAGCTTCTCCATCACTTGTTGGAACATAGACATGACTTGAGTTTGGAACGGTTTGAATTCCACTGCTAAGGCATCTACCTTAGCCTCTAATTTTCCTACTCTAACCTCTAGGCTGTCTACCATGTTCTGAATGCTATCCACTCTTGTAGTGATTGCATTAGGGTCAGCTCTTAATGGAGCGGGTGTAGCCGGCTGCGGTGCATCGTATGCAGGGGCTTCGGCAGCTCGTTTGGTTTGGGTATTCTCCGCGGGGGGAGGGGGTCTTTGAACTGCGGTGCGTTTGTCTGTTTCCATAGCCTCGCATGCGGGAATGGGTGCTTTAAGAGGGGCTTGCACAATCTCGCCGAACAACTTACATTCTATACAGCTCGTGGGCCGAAAAGCCGTCGGCTTAAGTCGGCGCCGCGTGTCGAAAAAAATGGGGGCTACTTGAAATAACTGTCATGAAAATTTGTGGTCCTACTGATTGAAGATTGATTGATGTGTGACAGCCTATGACAAAATGATGAAATTATTGTAATTATTTGGCTAATTATGGAAATTAAACCTGTAAAATGAAAAAAGAGGGTCCAAAGTTGTCAAAGTGCTCACAATGAAAATGCAATGTTTTATGACTCTAATTAAACGTTGAGAGAAGCTTAGTTAAATTTATTATTTGAAACATTTGAAAAAAAAAAGAAAAACGCGTTGAAAGGTTTCAAACTGCCCAGAATGTTTCACCCCAAACTTCCTCCCTTCCCACATGGCGCGGTTGAGGTGTCCACTGATATGCGAGACAATTACTGCGCCTTTTCTTTCCTGTAAAATCATAGTCACCTGTTCCTTTCTTCTCTCAGTCCCTCCTTTAACCCTTCCCTTACGGCGCGGTTCAGGCGTCCTCCGAGATGTGAGGCGCATACTGCGCCATATTCTTTTCCAACCAACCAATTTCCAATTTTTAAGCAAAAAGCTACACTCCGTCAGCTTCGAGCCGTGAGCGGGGAGCAAGTTTGACGTTGAATGTAGGTAGAGGTCAGCGTGGCCGCAAGTTTCACTTTGAATGCAGGTAGAGGTCATACCATGAGCAAACTGGTGGTAGTCAGGTTTGAAACACGACGCCAGAAACAGCAGTGACGCCAACGGCTGTTGCACAACTATCTCGACTTTGAGCTTTGACCTTGACCTCTGACCATTTCGGTCAAGGGGGACAGCGTCAGCCGGCATCGCATGCGCAGGTCATGGGAGCGGGTTCTGCAAAAACGCCGGTGCAATCTGATGCGTTCAGCGGGGCGCTAGGTGTAATCGATGCGATGCCTGCTGTGTAGAAAGGCAGATGTGCGCTCCGTCACCGCGTTTCTGACAGGACGAAAGGAGGAATCCCAGGTGTGCGCCCACTCCCTCCGTGACGTCAAACACCTTCACCGAGCGGAGCAGGAAAGCGTCTGCTGGAATCTCACGCGCAGGACATCAAAGTGGCTTCTGCATAAAACGCCTGTGCACTTTGATGCGTTCAGCCTAACGCTAGATGTGTTCGATGCGATACCTGCCGTGAAGAGCGCCGTTCGCTCGACCACAAAGGTAGCCTTTCCGCTTTCGACCAGGGTTAACCAGAGCTGAACCACCAGCAATTTTGTTTTCAACAGAGACGCACAGCAGCCAATTTAGGGAGCAGCGTCAGAGCAGCCCGGCGCGATCTCTTAGGGCGGTGGGTGGGCTTTCTGCGAAGCCTCCTAGAGATACCAAGCGATCTGGCCAAGGGGATTTTTCCAAGTGCAGAATTGAGCACAGAGATGCCTGCGTGCCTTGCAGGAAGGGGTTGGTTCACAAAATTCTACTTTCATGTGGTAGGTACAACATAGGGCAAACAGGCAGGTGTTTGAATATGCGCCTCCAAGAGCACAAGAATGAAGTGGGCAGTACAACCTCAGACGGCCATCTGGAGCCCATTGCAAAAAATGTGACGCAGAGCCACCTTGCCATTCCTTGCTCAAAAGGACTTCCATTTTGTACCGGCATCACAACCACTATACTAGAGAAATCAAGGTAGCGTGTAAAATATCACAGGTAGGAGATCTGTGCGTGAGCACGCCGTCTGTGGCGCTATCAAGGAAAGAGCTCGATTTTGTGACATGACGGCAAGCGGCAATTTTGTGTTTTTTTCAACTCTTTTCCGTCAGCTGTTGCAATAAATCTCCTGTGTTGAATGTTAGTGGTGGTGGAAGTGGTTTTATTAAAGTAATAGTAAAAAGGAAGGAAAAGATTTTTGCTAGCCCCGGCATTTGCCATTGATACTGAAGCACCTGAGCTGGGGCAGCGGAAATAAAGAATAGCAGGCAGAATAGAGAAATGAAATGAAAGGGGTGAGGGGACAGGAAGAGAGGATAGGGGGAGAGGTAATATGTACAAACTATTTACACAATAAGAAATGTGGCCAGGTTGTGCGCATGATTAGTTCATTTTAGAGGAATTATATCACACACGCGCACAGCACTGTGTTGGTTACAACTGGAGTGGGGCGTCGGGTTATTAATCGTTCAAGGTAGAACTCGCGGAGCGTTCGGTCACTGCGTGTAACTACCTGACGGAGAACAGACGGGACGTCAAGCCCGTGTGTTCGAGGAATGCACAGAGGCTCGCCAAAGTTTGCTCACGAGTGCGCGCACTGCCCTGCGGCCACAACAGCGTCTTGATGGAGTCCGGTAGTATGCCCTGCGCCCTATAGGCCGCGAGCATATCGCGACGAGCATGGGCGAACGCGGCACAGTGAAGGAGCAGGCGTTCTAGTGTTTCCACTTCACCGCATCCGTCACACACATCACTCGTCGCGATTCCCTGACGCACCCGTCGTTCCCCGGGCCACACACAGCCAATGCGCGCGCGGAGGATCATTGCACGTTGTGACCGTGTACAACAGCCGGTGACACTGTCGATGCGCTCACCTCCCGCGATGCGTGGGTCGGGGTGCTGCTTTCGGAGATGGTCGTGGATGGCCGCACGCACGTCCTCCAGCGCAAGGGGCAGATAGCTGGCAGGTAGTTGGTGTGCAGCGGTCGGGAGGTCGTCAGCTTCTTCTTTGCCGGCGATGCCTTAGTGACCGGGTACCCACTGTGCACGCACGGCACAACCTCTCTGCGCGAGGCGCTCGATGCGCGAGCGAATTTCCCGCAATAGTGGGGTACCACGGCCGTTAGATTGCAGACGGCTGAGGGCGGCGCGGGAGTCGTACAGCAGAGCACTCCTGGGCGGCGGAGGGCCGAGGGTGAGCAGCAGGTCCAGCCCGAGCCGTATCCCCATCAACTCCGGCGTGGTGGAGGAGCCCAAGAAGGCTGCGTGTTGCTGGCTGTGCAGTCGCAGGGCGGGGATGGCAGCCGCCGCAGCAAGGGAGCAGCTGCCGCGGGCCACTGAGCCGTCGGTGTACACGAGGAGATGGTCCTGGAGATCCTCGTGTATGACGGCTCTGGCCAGCTGCTGCACAGCACAGAAGGGTGTCCTCCGCTTTCCCGCGATGCCGACAATCTCTCGCTGTACCTCCGAGGCAGCAGGCCAGGGCGCGCAGGAGCCGTAGGGGGGTGGGCCTTGTGTCAATTGCTCATACTCGAGCAGCTTGCCCAGTCTTCTCTTCGTTCTTCCCGCGCAATGCTTCGCGTGTTACAATGAAATAACAACCTGCTCAAGTCTACTTCCTTCTTCATCTTTTTGCTCTCGTATGCTTTTCAGAAAACATGGCTGAATGCTCATGGTAAAAATTTATATTATTGTCCTATATATTCAGCAAGTGCTGTCATAGCAGTTGACCTAACAACTATAGTTGAGCCAAATTTGTATCTGGCAGTAAATACAAATGCAGAATAGAAAAGTTTTAATGTGGAGATATTGAGTCTCTGTGGGTGGCATTAAATGATGGAAGTTTTAGAACAATCGGAAGAAAGGTTGGTGTTAGCAGATTTCAGAGGTCCCCGAGCCCATCTGCTACTAATTTTTTTTGTCTGAACTGAGTGATATTTTGAGAGTCGAGTAAGGACTTCTGTCTCATCTAGTTGGTGCATATCTATGTGATAGACCAGAGCGTCAAAAAACAGAAGGCAAAAAGAAACACGCAATGATGATGAAATAACTCTATTTGCACCTGCCAAGGAATCAGAGGTCGATGAAAACTTTAGTCTTGACCGCCGTCAACTTCCTTCCTTCTCAGCAGGCTGGGATCCCTTGGGATTCAGCTGGGATTGTTGGCTGAGGATGGATTTGGTTTCTCTTAGCGCCTTGACTCCGGCTTTCACTCCGCAGGTTTTTAATTTTTTCGCATTTTACTCGCGCCTATGTTACCTGTCTTTCACATTTAATGTGTTTTTTTGTCGTCTTGTACGCGCTCTGGTCATTTCATTTACAATGGAGCCGCGTTTAGATGGAGGCGAAACCCAAAAGGCGCCCGTGTGCTGTGCGATGTCAGCGCAAGTTAAAGATCCTCAGGTGGTCGAAATTTTCTCGCAGGCCTCCACTGCGGCACCTCTTTCTCTCTTTGTTCTTTCACTCCCACATTCTACTTCTCCTTTACGGAGTGGTTCACGTATCCGCTGAGATGCGAGACAGATACTGCGCCATTTAGTTTCCCCAAACAAAAATTTCAATTTCATTTCATTTTATGTTCGTCATTTGCAGTCTGTTGTTTTTTTATACAATTCGTCATACTGTTTTAGTGTTGCACACCTGAGGTGCTATTTTTGATTTTATATTTTTCTAGCCTTTGTCGTGTGATATTTCTGGGCCGTAAATGAAATGATGCTTTTTTTATAGCTGTCTCATCCTTCGAACGTTTTCAAGACACTCTTCCCGTTATCATTTGGTCAACCGCACCACGTGGTCAATGTGAGTGGTATTTATTGTGCTGGTTTTGTGAAAAATAAAGATTTGGTAGTAGCACAGCGCCCTACCTGTGTTGTTTGTTCCTCCTTGTCTTCGTTTTTTTGGTGCTTGGTTTTTGTCACTTATTACAAGTCCTTTCACATGATAACAAACACATTGCCATTATGTGTTGGAATATTATAGTTCTTTTCGATGATAGCTCATTGCACTTTAATGATACGCCAATCGTTTCCAGGGTATGGAGAGAAATGACTAATTACTTTCGCAACGCGTTGCGAGTATAAAACATTTCAGGCGCAGTAATCTATCACTCTCTAGCGAATCTGCCTCACCTTCTGATGCTTTCGGCATACGCCTTAACATCACTGATTAATAACCTATCGCTCTTCGTTTCCACTTAAATGATTCTCAATTTAACAGAATAAAATAAAAAAGCTCACTTCAAACGCTAATTGGGCGAGGGTCACATCCTGCCAGCATGCCCAAACACGCTACAGAGAGTTTTCTTCTTTATAAGTACTTGCACATCATCCTCGATGTCTAGCTTCATATCGAAAGGGTATTCATTGCAGCATAATCCTTGGCTACCTTCATCTTTATTAAATAATCTGTGGAGGAACGCCTATAATGAAAAAAATATTATCAACCATTTAACTCCTTACTGCATGATAGTTACCAAAAATACTGAAAAGTTCTTCATAAACTACTAAATTGCGCTAGAAGGAACTACTATAAAAATAATATCTTAGAGGCAGGTAGCATCAGAAAACAGAGGAGAATTTGATTCATTTCTCATTAAAGCATCTAAAACAACTCTAATGAACCATGTTATGCCAGTGAAATATTTGCTGACCCTAATAATATTAAACATGCATTAAGTACTTTCTTTCCCCTTCCACCTCAGATAACTGCATCCACACATGTTCAAAGTCGTCGCCACGTTCCAACATACGTTTTTACTTTTGCTCCCCTTATAACATCAAGTGTGCTCAACTATTCTTAATCTAAAACCTATAACTTCCGGCCACAGTAACGTTCACATGCATCAGATCCCAGAAGTTATTGAAGTCGCCGATATCCTTGCTCACATTTCAAATGTAATTTTCAAGACGGGCGTGCATCCCCGGAACTTAAAACCGAGTAAAATCATCCGCGTATTTTAAAAAGGAGTCAGAATCTTACAACCAACCACTTGCCCATATCTATTCTCTTATTTAGTAAAGTGGTATAAAACTAGGTGTTGATTGTCTCTCTAATTAGTTACACCAATTTAATCTGCAATGCATAGCAGTTTGGGTTTCGCCCAGGATAATATATAACTTGTCCTTAATACTAAGTACTGATCAATTCAAGAGAGAAATTGAAGGAAAACTAGTTGGAAAATCCGGCTTTATTAACTTCACTCAAGAATTCACCATTCATCCATTCATCGCGACAATATTTTCTGCAAACTTCCTTCATACGCCGCAAACAGTCCCACTCTAGAATTAGTAAAACGTTTTTTGCTGAACCGAGAGCTAATAGTGGCCATATCAGCAGTTCATTCCGAATAAAAGACCGTAAATACAGGCGCTCTTCAAGGCTCTATACTAGATCGCCATCACAGTCTCTCTTGTACGCAGATGACACAACTGTGTTTACCTCTGATAATAGCATCAACGCAGTAAGCTAGCAAATGAACCAAGGCCTAGGTAATTTAAACGTATGGTGCCAAAATAATAAACTGATAATTATTTCTTCCAAGAAGCTCCTGTTTTCATCGACTATAAAAATATTCATCCTAGTGATCATAGTAATATCCTCGGTGTAGAGCTTGACACATTTGAGATGTTTACTGCTCCTATTAAACACAGATGAAACACGAGAACTGATATGTTTTACGGATTCTTCTAAAAGCTCGTAACTACTTCAGCACCCAAACGCTAGTCATGCTCTCTTATGCTTTTATTCACAGTGACGTCAATTACTGCATTATTTCCTGGTTACTTAAGTATGAGACTTATACATCTCTTTTTTAGCGTATACAAAACCAAGCCGTCCGATTCATTACGAACAGACATATATTCCTCATGTCATTTTTCATTTGAATGAAAGCCGCCGCGGTGGCTGAGTGGTTACGGCGCTCGGCTGCTCGCCCGAAAGACGCGGATTTGATCCCGGCCACGGCGGTCGAATTTCGATGGATGCGAAATTCTAGAGGCCTGTGTACTGTGCGATGTTAGTGCACGTTAAAGAACCAGAGGTGGTTGAAATTTCCGGAGCCCTTCACTAGGACGTCCCTCATAGCCTGAGTTGCTTTGGGTCATTTAACCCCCATAAACTAAACTAAACTAAACTGCATTTGATTGAACTGCGTAACGTTCTAATTATTCAGCTAATAAAATTTACCATGGAAATTACTGCGTTTCAGAACGTCTTTGTAGTATTTTAATTTATTTTATCGGTAAAACTACCCGATATAATCTCAATATTATGCGTTTTTCTCTACGCAACACCTTTCTAGTGCAAAAAATGCGGACTAACTACGGTAAACAGACAGGTAGATTTGCAGCATTTAACCATTTGAATAGACTGGCCTTCTGTTAAAGGCTTACGTCTCTGAGTTCATTCAAACGGTGGTTAAGTTCTTTGATTTGTACCTAGATAACGTTTTCTGTTAGAAAGAACATCGCCATGTGTAAATTTTATTGCAGAGTTTTATTTGTTTTTATATGGTTTTCTGGTGTTGTATCGTTGTTTAGTAATTGTTATTGCGGTTATTGTTTGTTCTCGAGCTGTGTTGATGTTTATTCCTTGCAAAGCTAACATTTGCTAATGACATTTACTTTCTGATAAGAAGTCCCATTGCAGCTCTCGGGTTCGGAACCTCATTCCTTAATACCTAATGTGATACATTGCTATTTTTACCTGATAAAAAACTTCAAACCAGTAGTCTCTATGGAAGCAGCATATGCGGCCATGTGAATGCAGGGCCGCAATTTTGCAACGTGCCTGAGCAAAGGCATGCTTAAGGTTGTTATGTTCCATTCTATGCAATTTCCTCATTTCAGGGCGGATGGGAGGTAAATTTCAGCAAAATATTATTTTCTAGAGCGTTAAGGAGTTTTAAAAACTGAAATTTTCTCGATTCGCTCAATTTGACCGAGTTTTCACTCTTCTGCACAGAAACACACTAAAAAATTCAGGGGAGCACTTAGCTAAGTCACCTTACATCCATCAAGGCAAAAAGCCTTTGTGTTCTCTTGTTGAGCTCTCCAGCTCAACACGATCGCCTCACGCTTCTAGAATTGGTTTCAGTGTCAAGTTACGGCATACTACACCTTCGTTTTATACAATGTATTCGTTATATCCGGTTTCAAGTTACCACATGCTACGTTTCACGGTACAAACAGTGCCTGCCGGTCGTGCAGGGGTATGGTGGCCTGGTGTTTTGTGGCGTAAGCATGCTTAGATTTTTTTCGGCACTCTTTCCATTCGACAAAGAAAAAGAAAGAACTGGGTGGCCGAGTGTTAAGGGGATGGAGTGCTAATACATTGAACTCTGCCCGCATGGGTTCGAATCCCATCCACGTCGAAATTTTTTCTTTGATTTTATTTCATTGAAACGTTGGGCGGATACTTCGCGCACACGTTTCGTGCGGACAGCTCTTGCGCACAATAACGAGGCAAGAAAGGCTTTCGCCTAACAAATTTCAGGCATGATTGACAGTATGTTTAGTTAAGGCTCGAAACATCACTACATTTAGTTGATTCTGTCATACAGAGATAGGCGACCGGGGTGTAGCCGCTCCACTGCGAGATATTAGCGGCGACTTGTCTGACTACTGGAATCGAGGGGGAGTGTTTCCTCTTACCATAAAGTTTCAACTCCCGCCACAACGCGGCGGATCTCCGCAGAACTCATAAAGGAGGAGAGCGATTTCCTAAGGGCCAAACACTACAACCTGCCCGTTATTCCCGTTCTGTTTTGTCGACCTTGCTGCAAGTATTATTTCTTGATAGAGTGTCACTGAAAATGCCCCGTGATGAAGACAGGCAGTCATTAGAGAACCAGTGAACGCCGTAAAGAATTCCTCTCCGAACACTAAAAGGTTCACATCTGCCTGCGGAATGGAAGACATTTGGTATTCTTCTAATTTCTGCCATATCGCATGGCGCTGTCAGGCAGCAGTCTTGGGAAAGCTATTCGGGCCTACTCCCTTGAGAATAGAATCTTAAAAAAAGAGTATAAAGCTGACAGGTGATGTAAGGGTATGTATATATTGCGCCCCTATGTTTCTTTGTTTCTTAAAATGAAGTGGGAAGTTGTTCTGTATCAGAACGCTGCCTTCACGTCGGTGCAGTTTTTTGGTATTTTGTGCTATAATCAGGGAGGAGCGGCTCCCTTTTTGCCACGGCGATGGAAGTGAAGGCTGCTGTGCCTCTGTTGGAACCCGGTGGGTCGGCAGCAGCCGCCCAGAGGAAGCGCCTGCACCGCCAGAGTGACTCGAGCAGCCAGGGCACTGTTGTGTACTCGGTGCTAAGTGAAGACTCCTCGTCCTCGGCCGACGACGGTTTCATACCGGTTGTTGGCAAGAAGGCCAAGCGAAGACTGCGTCGACAAGCCGAATCGTCCTCATCAAGCAGGTCAATGGTGTCCTCATCAAGAACGCCAACGATCATCACGGCGCGAAGTTCCTCAGCGCATACAGCCTTGTTTGTGCCGTTGAACTCAACGGACAACTTGAACCTACTGAACAGGCAACAAAGCTGGTGTATCACTACCCGCCCTCAAATAACTGACATTGAATCACCTGCATTCTTACCACAGTCACCGCATACATGTTTACACAGATGGATCAGTTCACTCGACCAGTTCTGCGGGGTCGGTGGTGATACCGGCCAGATCCATCTTCATGAAAGGGAAGACGACCTATCCAACATCTTCAGCTGGTGCGAACTCGCAGCCTTACGAGCTGCGGTAGAGTTCATCAGTCAGGAACCTCCACATGACTGGACGGTTTTCACCGACTCTAAAGCAGCCCTTCAAGCCCTGCAAGCTGCGCTACACCGCGGGTCGCAGGAACAACTTGTTGCTGAGATCCGTCTTCTGTACCACGGCACCCTTTCCAAAGGTCATGACATCATTTTTCAATGGCTGCCAGGACACTGTGGTATTAACGATAATCACCAGGCCGATGCGGCTGCGCGTTCGGCTCACAACGACGGACTTCCAGTGAGGATCCTAATCTCAAGACCTGACGCAGCGTGTGGTCTTCGCCCTTTGGCGCTGGAGCTCGCACTTCTAGCGTGGAACACAGGAGAGTTTTGCAACCTCCGCCTCAAGGCACTGGACCCTGGACTAGGCCTTCGTCTTCCACGTAACTTAGCACGTCGCGACGCAACATTGTTACGCCGTTTATTGATCGGCGTTGCTTTTACCAACCACTATGCTTTCCGGATGGGGATGGCCGACAGTCCTGCCTATGAAAGCTGCGGTTGTGAGGAGACCATCGCTCATCTTCTTTGTGAGTGCCCTGCATTTGCGAGTGCAAGACATACACTGTGTTGTGCCCTGGACCGCCTCGATCCTCGGCCATTAACAGAGCAAAAGATCCTCGGTCCGTGGCCGCAGCAGTCGACTGCCCTCAAGGCATACAAGGCACTCTTTGCCCACTTGAGAGCGACTGGATTGAGTGACAAATTGCGACAGCGTTGTGCGTGTGTGTGTGTTGCCTTTTTTTTTCATTCTCTCTTCCTCCTTTTAGCCCCCTAATCACTCTTCCCCAGTGCAAGGTAGCCAACCGGAACCCCTTTCTGGTTAACATCCCTGTCTTTCTCTCCTCCTCTTTGTCTATCTAAAAAATGAAGTGTTTTCTGAAGTGAGCACAAATCTGAGAAAAAGGAAAAATCTCTACTTAAGGCACAACATGGTTTAGTCGTTGTAAAGAGAGGAAAATTTGGAAGGTATGCAACAATGATATTTAACGATCATTTCAGCACACGTAGAAAAAACCGGCGAAATGAAGCATAAATTAAATGGAAATTGCTTATGATATTTTTTGACCGATTCAAAAACCTCGCGCACACAAATGTAATCTAACAGCTACCTGACAAGTTGCGTGAGGATGCCATTTGTTATGGGTACCATCGACTGTTCTCTCTCTCTCTCTCTCTCACACACACACACACACACACACGCACACGCACGCACGCACACACACGCACACGCGCACACACGCACACACACACACACACACACACACACACACACACACACACACACACACACACACACACACACACGCGCACGCACGCACACACACACACACACACGCACGCAGAGCCGCCGCGCCGGCTGAGTGGTTATGGTGCTCGGCTGCTGGCCCGAAGAAAGACGCGGGTTCGATCCCGGTCGCGGCGGTCGAATTTCGATGGAGGCGAAATTCTAGAGGTCCGTTACTGTGAGATGTCAGTGCACGTTAAAGAACCCCAGGTGGTCGAAATTTCCGGAGCCCTTCAGTACGGCGTCTCTCATAGCCTTAGTCGCTTTGGGACGCTAAACCCTCATGAAACCGAAACACACACACACGCACGCACGCACGCACACACGCACACAACACACACACGCACGCACACTAACACTCACACGCACACAGACGCACACGCGCACACACATGCAAGCACGCGCGCACACACGCCCGCATGCGCGAGGTGGTTCAGGTATGCGCGCCACTAATCTTTAAAAGTAGGCTTTTGGAAGTAGCAGTAACAATTTTTTCGGCACAGGAATCCCCGTATTCGAGAAGACCAGAAAAACTAGCGATCTGTTCAACCATACTAATCAGGTTAACTACATGGTAATAGTTGACTGTTTAATTATGATTGTTGGCTGCCTGGTTGTAACTAGATATGGGAAGCTGGCTGCTTGTTATAGCCACATTAGTTTCTAAATCTTCAAAATCGCGACTTCCGACAGCGCTGTGGCTCAACAAACTACTGCCATTTCTCGCGCAATCCGAAAATATACTGCGCCCAGGCTGTGTGATCACCGATGCTAATCAACCACTTCAGTCCATTAGGCATGTGCCTTATGGCCTCCTCTGCTCCGCTTCGGCTGGCGAAGCGAGATCAGCGAGCAGTGGTGGGCGGAGACGCTCACCACTGCTTGCCAAGAATGATGAATTTGTATTGGTGGCTTGTTGGAGGTCGTAAAACGCACTATCCTCCAAACTTGCAGCGCATAGTTGACTTTCAGCGTTATATAAAACACATTTCTGTATAGGAATTTACACTATATAATGTAAACTAACACGCTGCTTTTAAAAGCTAGTAGTACTCACTAAATTTGTGGTAGTAGCTGGTGGTGGCAAGTGTTATTATCTTGTAATTAACTGCTTTTAGTGACGGGAAGGTTAGTGACAAGTACTATCGCATTGTGTTCGCCACGGCTGCTACCCGCAGTTAGTATCGGGAAGCTAGCAGTATTTACTAAGAAAATGAATATAAACTTTCGCATATGTTGCTAGGCTCTTCTTACGCTGTACTAGCGTGGCTTGTTAAATTTGTGCATACTGGACATATGAAAAACTACATAGTTAATTTCACTAATTCCCGAGACCAGTCAGAGCTATTAGAGCATACTGGCTCTAAATCATAGACTTAGATTTAGGCTTATTGCGCATTGCATGTTCAAATTATGCGGGGTGATTGCATTGAATAACCTTATCGGGCGCACTCAAAGGTTCAGAATTCAAAAAAAGCACAAACCAGAAAGAGTCACTCCCACGCACTGCAAGTGCACAGGAGAAGCTTTCTCAGTCTTATATAATTCATAAATCTGACTCTTATTTTTAGGCTACTGCCTCTTGCCCATTGAACAAAGATACCAGCGTTAATTTTAATGTTGAGATTGTAGAAACAGCTTAGTGTACCTAATCGCACGGCCATGCTGAATTGCTTAATAACAAAACCAGTTTATTCGCAAAGTAGGTTGTGTCAGTTATATTCTATGACTTCGTTTTACGGTTCAACGAACGGTTACTATCTAGGTAGTAACTAACGACAATAATTACTAAAAATGTTGCCCGTGCTACGTTTACTTACTATCCCTTGAAGATGGTAGTAAACAGTAAAAAATGGTAAAAAGAAGAAAGAGTTAGCAACTGCTACACTTACTACCTTTTTACTAGCTTTTTTTAAAGAGTGTGTGGTTCTCAACCTGAATACTAATTTTGTATTCCTTTTTGGAAAAAGTGCTATCCGGACCTAAACCGAGGACGGTGCAGCAGAGCATGCTATTGTATCCATCTATTGGAGTCTGCCAGATGAGTGCTGGTGGTCGTGGTGCCGTAGACGCAAAATTGATGGTGGAGATATTGCGTGACGCATCAAGATGCCGTGAATAACGGCGCCAAAATTTAGACGGATTAAATTGGCGAAATTCAAAATTCTCATGTTTGTCAAGCTTCTCAAGTTACGTCGTCCTGGGTTGGGTTGAAGCATTGTTGCTTATCTCTCAATAAATTGGTATTTTCCTCACCTTGAACCTGCTTCCTTCTCTCTAAATAGCAGATAACTTTCTGAGGATGCGGCGCGTTTTCAGAAAAAACGAATCTTAATGACAGCGCGTTTCCTCAACATCAGAGCAGTGGCAAAAAAATTCCGCGCATCTCAAATAAAAATGTTCCAACTCTTCTGTGCACGATTTCGTCAACCCCTTAGGTGCTTGAGGGTCTTTCAGAAGCTCTCAAATACCGTTCTCATTTTACAGGAACATTGTTGCTGCTTTTAAAAATTACTAAAAGTGCTCTGGCACTGACTAAAGCCGTCGCATTTCCCTCGTGTATTGAGCGCTTCATTATGAAACATAACGAGGAACAGTGCCAGCGGCGAAAGCCAAGAGATGGGCGTATATCAGTCAAGGAAGAAATATTCCTGCGATATGGTGCAAAAGAAAGCGGAATGTCATCGGTGCAAAGCAGCGTTGTATTCATTCTTAAGGTTGGGTGGAACCGATCTCTTAGCAGGCTTATTCCACGCGAACTGTCTAAGATTGTGTGAACGACCATCTCAGTGTTGAAAAATCAAAATTGGGTTTTAGGCAAGCAAATGGCACAGTAACTGTCTCAAATATCTCGGTGGACACCCGAATCGCGCCGTAAGGGAAAGAGTAATGGAGGAAGCGAAAGCAGAAAGGAAGAAAGAGGTGCCGCAGTGCGGGGCTTCGGAATAAATTCTACCACCTGGTGATCTGATGTGCACTAACATCGCACAGCGAACGGGCGGCTTTTGAGTTTCGCCTCCAACGAAACGTGGTCAGTGCTGTCGTGTTCAAACCCGGGTACTCCCGCTCTGGAGAATGCCTTAGCCACTGAGCCACCACGGCGGCTCTGAGGTTTCTTCCAAAAGATAATAATAGCCTATTGTGTTACTGTTGTAAACGGCTTCCTAGCTTGCTTTTGACGAAAAAATTTTTTCCCGCCACGTCCGTCGTGTCATTATGCTCACAGTTGATAGCAAAGCGCAGTTCTGATAGGAAAATACAATTTGTGAAAAATCAAAACTTTTACGTATCGACACGAACATTTTTTTAAATAATTAAAATATATTGAGTCGGCAAACATAACATCCTAACTCTAACGCAAAGCTTGATAAGGCTTTTTGTTCTATAGATAGAAAAATTTATAAAATGAAGGCATAGAGGTCAGCCTGAAAGATTGAGATCTGACCTGCTACTATGCACTAGGGAGGGGAAGGAGGAAAAGAAAGAGGGTCGTGATGGGTGATGATGTGGTGAGAAGAGAGATGAGAGTATGTGCACGCACATTTGTTGGCATCGCAACCACGAGTCGATGCCCGTTTAACTCAAAAAATGCCCGCACTGCTTGGGCTGCTCGCCAACGCTGCGGCCAAGCGCTAAGCAGTAGCCTGCTGTCCTAACGCTTCAAGGAAGCGGCCAACGTTAGTCTTTGGCGCACATACCAGACAAGCCGCTAATACCTGCCCCAGAGTATATGGGCTATGCATTATGTAGAACAGTCCTGGGTGTCTGCTCGTCCAGTTAAATGTAAATACTTTTGCATGAAAGCAACATCTAAACGAAGCCTATGCATATATCAATCAAGCATGAGCCCGGGGAATTTCACGCGGTGACCAAAATTTCATACCAGATTTAGCCCTCAGGTGCATATGCCGAGTGTCTGGCTGGGCCCAGTAACTCGCCGTTGCACTCTTCATACAGTTCGCGAGAAGGCAAGCGGTGTCCGATCTAGAGAAAGTTACAAATGTACGGAGGGCATCGCTGAGAGCACTCTGCTTCAGCATCGGCCTTCTCATTTGCATTGAGCTTGCAGTGTCAAGGGCTCATTGAAATTCTATTCTGTGACCTTTTCTTGAGCAGGTTAAAGGAGCTCAGCGATGTCTATTGCCAGATACTGTTATGTGGTGTTGTGTACAAGCCGACCTAAGATATGTAGTCCAGGCTCCGAGTCCGTGAATATACACGACCTTTGAGGTTGTTCCCCGCAGAGGCGCCGAATCGCTTTCCTAAGAGCCACACGTTCAGCAGCGCTTGACGTTGATATATGACCTAGAATGTTTAGAAAGTTATTTGCTAGATCGGATGTCACCACAGCTGCTGTCGGTGCCATTGGTGACACAGATCCGTCAATCTATATATGAACGTGATTTTCATATTCTGACCAGATATACGCCAGAACAAGTTTGTTCAGTGCACAGACCGTTATCATGAATTTCTTCAGTATTGCGGAAACATCGACGCATACCGAAGGCTGAGCCATCACCCACGGTGGCTTGACGGGATGATATAGAAAGGCATAGCCGGATGGCATTTGAAGCTGATGGCAGCGGAGTGCACTTTAAAACTGGTATACGGCCGCTCACGGAGAATCTTAGTCAGTGGGAGACAATAGTGTGGGTTTGTTCATACTGGAAGCCACTGACCTGCAAGTTTATAACTTTATCAGGCGAGGGGCTATCAGATCTTTTTGGCAAGGTTTAAGCTTCATTGACCTACTTGTACGGCGCGTTACCGATTATCGTAGGAACTTTATACTCCTTCTCCCAAAAGGTCTACGCCATATTTTATCGCGAGAGCGTTACTACACCTATGTCAAAAAAATGAAGGACTTTTTAGTTTCGACTTTAAGAGTGGAAAGAGACAGCGTGTTGCAGCGCTGCCAGGATATTACTCATGTATGCATCAGTACCAACACTTCACGAAGCCAAAGACCGGAACGCATTCACTAGGTACACTTTTATTCACTTCGGACCAGCGACCCTTTGTAGCGTGTCTTTTGCGTGCTCGCCTCCTAATGTGGATACCTCGGTTCAATTCCCTGTATCTCCACAACATTCTTTTATTTGGAGGTTATAGTTTTACAACGCCGACAACGCTGACACCGACGTTTCTGCGACACGAGTTCTTTAACGCTAACACGTTAAAAAATGATCCGACGTCGATAACGACAGTTTGAAGCCTCGCAACCAGAGCGGCTGGAGGAACGGGCCGGTCCAGCAACATATTGGTCCACCTATGAGACGTAACATTGTAGCGCAATCACAACCTGCCCATGTATTGTGAGCAAACCAACTACTGCCGCTGAGGACAGTTAAAGATTGGTCGCAAGAGGTTGCTCAGAAAGAGCAACCTTGGTCTCGAAAGCCGCGCCGATGGCAACACCTGCATATCGCATAGGAATAGCGCATCTCTCAACAGCTGCACCACAGCAAAAGGAGTGGTATGAGATCTCCCATTTGCCTGCGAATGTAGCGAATGACCAAATCCGTATATATGGACATTAACTCATTAGGGATATCTCGTCATACCCTAGAGGCGGAGCTTGAGTATGCGAAAAAATTCTTTTTTTAAACTGGTTTTAACCCGCCGCGGTGGCTCAGTGGTTAGGACGCTCGGCTACTTATCCGGACTTCCCGAGTTCAAACCCGCCCGCGGCGGCTGGGTTTTTATGGAGGCAAAACGCTAAGGCACCCGTGTGCTGTCGGTGTGAGGGAACGTTAAGATCCTCAGGTGGTAGAAATTATACCGGCGCCCTCCATTACGGCACCTCTATCTTCCTTTCTTCTCTTAGTGCCTCCTTCGTCACTTACGGCGCGGTTCAGGTGTCCAACGAGATATGAGACAGATACTGCGCCATTTCCTTTCCCACAGAACTGACTATAAAATTGGTTTAAAAGGAAATGGCTCAGTAACTGTCTCATATATCTCGGCGGACACCCGAACCGCGCTTAAGGAAGGGGAGGAAGGTGGTAGTAAAAGAAGAAAGGAAGAGGTGCCGTAATTGAGTGCTCCGGAATAATTTTGACCACTTGGCGATCTCTAACATGCACTGGCATCGCACAGCACATGGGCGCCTTAGAGTTTTACTGCCATCGAAACGCGGGATTGAACCCGGGTACTCCGGCTCGGTAGCGGGGCGCCCAAACCATTGAGCCACCGCGGCCGGTGTCCGCTCAAATTCTCTAAAACGAAAGCCTTTCTGGGCTCATGAGTAGCGTGGAACGAAGTGTGAGCGTATATTGTGTGGTAAATAAAAGTAAAAGGTAAAAGTTGATTAAGCAACAGTTTTTATGCAATGTATATGTAATGAAATAACCAGAAATAAATTAAAAAACAAAACAAAAAGCAAAAATAATGTATAAAATAAGAAACAAGAATAATAAATGAAAACAATGTAAGAGAACAAAAAAAAACAAAAAAAATGGAGGACGATTAAGCTTCGTCTTCGAGTGGGTCGTGACAGCGCGTGTTGCAGCGTTGCCACGGAGTCCACAGAACGCTATCACCTGTTCGCCGCGACGCCTTGCTCGTTGGAATATTAAACAAAGGAAATTATGTCTGTCTCACATATATCGGTGGACACCCGAACTCCGCTACAAGGGAAGGAAAAGAAATGACTCCTGTCTCTAGTATTATAGTGGACAACGGCTGTCACCACTTCGCGCACTTTTGCGTGCGCTCCCAGCCACCCTTAGAGCGTGTGGGGGTAGCGGTCCAGGTCACTAAGGGGATGCCCTCGACTCAGCGTGGCAAGCTCAGCCGGAGACCAGCTTCCAAGTGGCAAGGGGGTTGGTCGTTTGGTGCCCAGCTTCCGCTGGTCGTAAGCCAGAGAATGGGTCTGAGCAAAAGGTTGACCAAACAAAACAAAATTTATACAGACAAGAGACGATACAAAGGATTTCGCTATCACTCGTATGACCAGATACAAAGTTATTTACAAATAAAAAGCAACGCGTGCAAAGTAACAATTGAGAGAGATAACAATTCAACAAAATCTTTACACCTAAAGTGCACTAACAAAGAGACAGACAAATGAACAAAACACAATTTTTTTCACCGGGCACTGCGACTCTCCGACGACCTGAGGAGCTCGGCGGGGCCTTTCTGCAGATTGGCGCACGTTGCCTCGCTGGTCCGGGCTGGGCGAGTGGTGTTCTGCCGGGAGTCGAGCGGGAGCGCTTCTCGGAAGCTTAAACGGCGGCTCGGGCTAACCAACAGTGGCTGAAGCCCCTCATTTATAGGCGCAGCCAGCGTCTGTTCTTCGCGCCAAGGCCAGCGCCCACATACACGCAGCATGAACTGCACAAGCTGCTTCTCTTTTTCGCGCCGGGCGCGTGACCCAATTGGTCGAGCGCGGAAACCACCTTCTAGAACATTCAAGGTGATTCGCGCCACTCGCAGTCATCGGCGCAAGAGCGAAGGGGAGAGAGTATCACTTTAGCGCGGACAACGTTACCCCCCTTTCCGTCGACATCCAGCAGAAACTACTTCGACATTCTAGAAACGCGCGCGGCCATGCTCCCCTCGGCGCCGCGCCAGCGAGCTGAGTTGCAGCCGTACGCGCCAAGCTACGCACTCCCCGGGGGCCCTTCCCAGCTGTTTTTTGTTTTATTTTACCACGCGCGGGTGTGATTGCTTATACGCTGCGCCTTTTCTTTCTAATATGCGCCGAGTTTTGTGACACCGGCCGAACCGCGCCATAAAAGAAGGAACATTTCCGACGCGCGGTGCCGCCAAATACAAGAACTACTTCTTCTACTAATACTACGACTCCGGCGACTGTTCGACCGAACGATCTGTATACGCTTTCGCGGTAAACGAGCAAAAATCACAAAACATAACTGAAAATGAAAATGAAGGGAGAATGACGACAAGGAAATGCTTTGGTATTTGCGCTCTTAAGCAGACTTGAGTGCAATCCTGTCGTTTTTGATTTAAGGGCCCGTGAGAACGGCGGTTATTCTGTATTCCGATGGCGGCCCACCACATTTTTTGTTTCGCAGCCGCTTAATTTCGGCTTGCGGGAACAAGATAGGCCAGGTTAGGCCGGGTTCCTGGTGAGCCGTCGTTGTCCTCATACAATAGCACATGCCCACAAAGCGGTGGCCAGTCGTTGTCGTTGCCTCTAATACAATGGAACATACCCACGGTGGGGGATTGGCTAGTGTTTGGTGCAGATTCAAACGAAAAACCTCATCCAGGATTATCTCAAGCGGCTCATAAATTGAGAGGACACTGAATGAAAAAGAAAATCACGAGTTTTGAAAGAGCTTGAGGAAATCGGATTGGAAATCAAGAAAACAAAGCGGTGCCACTAAAATAACAAAATTTTAAGAATTAATCAGAAAGAAAATAATTTTGAGAATAAATAAAAGGCATCGAGAAGTTAACACAAAAATCTCCCGGTTTCAAATATATACTTGTGAAGAAGCTGACACATCTGCCAATTGACATGCCCTTTGTCGGTTGCACCGATTGAGGGGAGGACGGGAAAAGTAAACGGCAGCCCTAATTGAGCGAGAGGCTTTTCCAAACTCTGAATTCTCTGCAGTGCAAACTGCCGCCAGTAGAGGATGAAATGATCTATCGTTTCAACGTCTCCGCATTACGCACATAGATTCGACGGCGTGAACCCAGAACGGCATGATTAAGGCGAGGAATCTTACAGCGCAACAGCATCATGGAAACCTCACATTGTCTTGATGCGCAGGAACGTATGTTCCGTGGGAATTTGAAATGTTCGAAATCCGCTGTACCAAGGATGGGCTCATTGCTCAGGTAATGTTGTATTTGGTAACGTTCATAACGGGACGTGGTCAGAAGGGTGAGGTTCGGAACCGCATGGGCAACAGGGCCATTGATCTGTGACTTCGCTAAGAAATCGGCCATCGAATTTGAAGTAATGCCAGAGTGCCCTGGGATCCACTGAAAGCGCACCTCTAGGACATGGCGTGGCACAAAGTACATTAAGGATCGGTATACGAGAGAAGTTTGCGAACTTTCGGGTGCAGCCAGGACTGAGAGGCAGTCCGAGAGAATTATAACTCGAGAAATATTGCTGGGAACTTTTTGAAAGGCCAAACCAATGGCGAGAAATTCAGCTTCGAAAATTGTTGTATAATCAGAGACCCGGAGAGAATAACTTCAATCTAGTGTGTGGGAATAATCACCTACTGCTGCCTTTTCGCCTTGTTGAGAGGCATCTGTGAAAAATGAAGCATGGCTTGGATACTGAAACAGATTTTCCTCCTGGAGACCGTTTAGCACGTTAACAGAATAGTGTTTTGCATATAACGGCAGCATATGGTCGCAGAAAATAGCTGGTGCATCCAGCAAACTGCTGACGCATTGCACAGACCTAAGCGAGACAGAAATTCTAGACAAAAAGTGCTCAGTAAACACAAATTGAGCCAGTTCGTAAAGCGGCCAATGTTACTCTAGAAAAAAAGGTGGGTTTGATGAAAAAATTGGAGGAGCCAATCCAGGCATTGGCTCAAGTCCCCGTAAGAAGGTGCGCACTGTGAGAAGCTGGAAGCGAGAGTTCAAGTCCCGTATGCGAGCTTCCAGAAAGAGGGCACAATTCGCCACTGATTTTGGTAAACCCAGGCAAAGCCGTAGAGCACGCCTCTCCAAAAGAACCAGAGGTTGAATTTTGTATCTAGGGCAACCGGAGAACAGAACGCAACCGAACTCCAAAATTGGTTTTACGTAAGTCTTATAGAGAAATAAGAGAGTGTCTGTGCATACCAAATTTCTTACTGCTGATTCGCATAAAGCGACCGAGAGCTCGCTCACCTTTTAAGACTATACTTCTGATATGTGGTCGCGAGTCAAGATGAGGGTCGAAAATTAAACCTAGGTACTTTAAGGACTCAACTTGCGGGATTTGGGCGCCACAATACTGTAGACATATATAAAGAGGGGACGCTGGAGGAATAATGAGGACGGAAGATTTGTTCACGTTGTGAATTAAATGTAAATTGTCCAACCATACTTCCAGTGCATTGAGGTAGGCCTGCAAAAGTTAGTAAAGTGAGTGAATGTCTCTAGCAGAAGCAAAAAAGGCGATGTCGTCCACATACACGTACACTTCGTCGTCGCCCTGAATTGGTATGTCTCGCACAAGTATACTAAAAAGTAACGGAGACAGTACCTTATCCAGAGGCACACCCCTAGTCTTTGAAAATGTCTCGTAAGTAAAGGAACAGTCGGATCAGAACAAACGCCTATCTTTTAGAAATTGCTGAACCCATGGAAGAATCTTAAAAGGCGGCCGAATTTCGTCAAGCTTGTTCAACAGTATCGAATGCTCTACGATGTCATATGCTTTAGCGATATCCAAAGTGACTAAAGCCGCGACCTTTCTTCTCCATTGGAATCCTAATTCTGCTTTCCAAATCTAAATGTGCGGTCCAAATCAAGCACCCCCGACGAAACCCTATCTGAGAAGTACTGAAGGCTTTTATTGCAAGAACGTGATCTGTAAGACGGCTCTGCACAATGCGTTCGATAAGTTTAACCAAATTAGACAAAAGGAAAATCGGCCGAACGTTATCTATTACAAAACCCTTTTTTGGATCTTTGAGAATTAAGATTATTTTCGCAAGTTTTCATTCAGGATGGAGCCAAGCTCTCTCTAGGGACACATTAACCATATGCAATACATCCGAGGTAAATTCTTCCACATGAGACTTCAACATACCGATAGAGACCCCATCGCATCCGAGAGCAGCAGGTTTGAGGCAAGTAACAATGAAAAATAATTGAGAGGGTGTAACCGCAGTGAAGTCTGCGCGCGGAGGGGGTACGACGAATGGAACCACCAACCGCGCTTGAAAGTGCAGAGCAAAGCCTTGTGCTATCTGATTAAGTTGTTTTTTTGCATCCTCGGCTGTAAACACCACTCACTGTGTAACATGTGAGGACGGCGTTTTATGGTTGCGTTTTCTGGATCGGTACAAAGCTTTGCGATTATTAGGGCTTGATAGATAACTTTTCAAATTCGCATTGTACTCCTCCTTCGCCTTACCAATGGTCCTTTTAAATGAAGCCGCGAAAAATTTGTAATTTATTAAACTCCGCGGGCAGTGGTTATGAAAGAGGGTTTTCCAGGCAGCTTTTCTATGTCGATATGCTCTCTCACAGTCATCATTCAACCACAGAGAGGGCTGTTTGTTCTTGAACGTAGTCTGCACCGTGAACACGGAACGCTCAGAGGCCCCTAACACGGAACAGAGATCTTGGTTAGCGCGATCAAAGCTATCCTATGATGCAATGAAGGAGAAAGAGGATTGCACAAGTTTTTTGAAAAACGTGTGGTTTACGAATTTTTGTGAAGAAGCAGTCGCCCTTAGGGAAAAAGCTGCTATTGTGAACGGTATCGGATAGTGGTCACTGGAAGTACCACAATCCACAGTAGACCACGAAGAAACCTGCGCCCCGTTTACAGCCAATGTTAAGTGAATGACAGACCAAGAGTAGGAACGCAAGAAAGTAACTCCTGGACTGTTACAGCAACGCACGTTCCTTGCCGACTTCCATGATCAAAGAAGCTGCCCACACGCACCAGTACGAAAACCCCAAATTACGTGATGGCAACTGAAATCACCAGAAATCTCTGCTCTACTGTTAGACCGCAAAAGAACATTTAAATGATCTGTGCTGTGGACACCTGAAGGAAAGTAAACTTTAGTAACGGTAAGGGAGCACACTGTGGAAATGCGATATCAACAGCCAACAGTTCGCAGTCAGGTCTTTGAATTTGGTGTGATACATGCGTTCGATGAACAAATTTAGCAGAAATTATTGTTAACAAGCCACCACCCCGGCCGCATTTGCGATCGGCTCGGAATACCCGGAAATTTTTGAGAAAGGATGGCCTAATAGAAGTAACCCAAATTTCCTGAAGTAAAATTATGTCTGGGTCGAATTGTGAGACAAGGTGCTGTAAATCGTGAAAAAAGATAAAACGGAAAGGCAATTCCACTGTAATACTTTTAACCCCACCATTGTTACTGTAAAAGCAGAGACTGTGACAGCCTCCTTTAACACATCAGATTTATGTGGAATACTGGGAGAACCTTTCTTGCGTTTGCTGCTTATGAGGGCAGACTTCTAAGGAGAGGAAGCAGCACGACGCTTCTGGGAATGATTCCCCATCTCTACGTCCGTAGTGCAAGCGGTAGAAAGGCTGGTATCCCCAGTACCACGTACAGACACAGACGAGGAGACAGCAGGAATATGAGCCAGGAGAGAGACACCAGAGAGGCTATGGGAAGGACTAGTTGATAAAACGGGAAGGCGAACAGTTGAATGAGCAACCTGATTTGAAATTACCTGGGACAGAGCTTCACTGAATGTAGTCAGCATACGGTCCACAAAACCTGCAAGCGCCTTCTTGACAGCTGACACCACAGACTTTGTCAGCAACGACTCTCCCTAAGAACCAGATGATCTTGCAATGCCCGCATAAGACTGCTTCTTTCGGTCTAATTGTGCATAAGCAGCAGCTCTAGAGCACCTTCTCTGCTGAATGATGCCCATAACATTCTGCTCTTCTGAACGTTTCAGACAGCCAGCATCATCAGCCGGATGAATGCCGCCACAGAGACTGCAAATGGGACCTTCAGATGTGCAGAGGTCTGCGGAATGATTCTCCCCGCAGAGTCGGCAACGCGTCGCAGATTTTCAAGCTTTGCTGCTATGACCGAAGCGCCAGAAATTGCTGCATTGCAACGGACGAGGATGTAGCGGGTCGACTCGGTACACTATGGGCCAAACCTTTAGCTCAGACGGGCATTAAGATCCTGCAAATGTTGCAATCACAGACTCTGTCGGCACACGTGAGCCATTAGCATCTCTGGTGTTGCGGTAAACTGATAGCACGCCAACACCGGCGTCCTGAAAGTCGTCAAGTAGTACTTTGTGGAGAAGCCGATGGGTCCACGCCGCGGATGATACCTTTTGAACATGCAAGTTGGTCTGGAATAACAGGCTTTATTGGAAATGACGCGAAGGTTGTGCATCGCAGCAACTCTGACACGCACTGCACACCCGATAATCGGCACAGAATGCCCCTGCGGCCGAAAGGGCGCACTTCAGAGATTTCTAGGTGGCGGCTCGTAACAGCCTTCAGCTGCTCCTGTATCATTTTAGAATTTTTCAATTTTAGTGCCCCGTCTCCAAAGGGTACAAGCGCCACTGCGATGTCACTGACGTCATTGCGCCTGAAAGAGTCCAAGGGCAAACTTTGGGCCGACAGGCTGGCGAACCAGGGAGCCAGACCCCCACCCGGGGAAGCTAAAAAATTGCACTAGGCCTAAGGGGACATTGACCATAGCTATAGGTACAGCAATAAAAAACACCTTGCCAAAACCCCAACACGTGGAAAGGCCTCACCGAAGAAGGAATAAAGGAGTCCGCGTCGGTCGACCTTCGGAGAACTTCTCAAGAGAAAACCTGAAGAGCCTTCACGCCCACACACACTCGATCGGCCTTATCACTGCCCCCAAAACTGTCTGGCGTTCGATTTGTTTTTCTTCATTCCTTCAGTCAGCATCTTCTTCCATGTTGTCAATACAGCCAGGTGAGAATGGGAATTCAGTTAATTCATTCGAAAGCATTACTTGGCTATGTTCGCGGTTTCATGTCCGCAGAGAGAGGACGCAAAACATGTCTGCAGACCTCGCGTCGTTCGAGGAAGAACTAGGAGTGAAAGAATGATTGTGTGTAACAGAGTATAAAATGTCGCTGCGCGTCAAATTTGGTTGCTGTGGAATAATTATTTAATTAGAGGAGTAAAAGTCAATTAGACGTCGATGTAGTGTGTGGTCGTCAAAACAGTCGCAGACGTTGAAATTGTGGGAAAAATGCGCAACGGCGCCTGATGAATGTTTCAAATAGAATATTATGTGATTAATTAACGTTAATTAATCAAACAAAAATCACTTGTTGTTGTGGGGTATTTAGATAGTGGTAAAAAACTCAGAAAGCTTTAATGAACGGTGAAAAACACATTGGAAATGTAAGAACATAAAAATTCCTTAGCAACCATTAAATATTGAAACGTGCAGGACAAGAATTGACACAAGGACTATAATTGCGGTGGCGGCGAACCAACGTGGTTGTCACAGTAACGCGTGACGTCATGTTTCTCTTTGAAATGGGGTCACCATAGCGTCAGAGTACAGGGCGACGGCGCGATGGAGTGAGGGGTACCTAGTGAAGCGAAGAGAGGCGACGTGTGTGGAAGAGGCGTCACTACTTTCGCATTCCCCCAATGCGGGTGGCCGCAATGATCTCTAACGTTTCTTTTACGCAAATAAAACAGCACAAATATACAGAAACAGGTAATGCCGTAGTTTTTACGAAACAAACTTTCTTTTTGCAGTATTATAAAAGTTGTTCAAGGAATAGCAGAATCGATATCAAGATGTTAGGATCTTCTCGGGTGTAAGTTGTGTAATGGGAAATTCTAAACTTGGGAAGAAATTTTTTTGCCGCATATTTAGCCTTAAATTGCATTATGAAATTTCCTGGTAAATATATAAAAGGGTAAAATGTTGCTTACGAATAATGAGTGGGATTGAATAAAAGAAAGTTATTTAAAACAATTGGTTTCTTAAGCAATAAAACATTTATATTTGTGCACCTCGGCCCTACCTCGCTGTTGACCCTCGTTCGCTCTTCGCTGAAATGTTTGCTGCCGGCTGCCTGCAGCGGCAGGTAGTCATACCTACATGGTTCGGCGGCGCTCCATCTGGATGCTTCTGTAGCCAGCCTGCAATGCAGTGTGCTTGTACCCATGTCGCATCTGCAGGCCACGCGCATCAACACTGAGGGCACAAAGAAGTTTGCGGGCTATAAGCTGCTGCAAAAGTGAGATTGACTACACACTGGTTAGTGTGCTGTTTATGATTCGATATTTGACGTTTTCCCCTATGCACGGTCTGCTCAACGCCACAGACACATTCCACACCAGCAGCACGCCATCGAGAATGACGGCTGACGTTTTCCTACGTGTCCAGTTCAGATGCCAAGGCGTTCCGTGGAGGACAAAGCTGCTGGGAATGCTCGGTCAGCTTCTGGTCACCTTTGTAAACACCTCGCCGACTAGAAGCGCAGAGGCGTGACGTCCAAGTTCTTTCCGATGACATAAGACAACGTTATTGACATAAGATGGGTTGCGGCGTGCTTTGGTAGAGATATTAGCAGCGTTTTATTTTCGCCGAAGAGCGAACCTGTGCTTAAAAGAAGCCCGCTGATTGCTGTGGTAGGGGTGTCGCAGAACCACCTCTGCAAGCACTTTTGTTGCCTTCTGACGTTGCCTTCATACTCGACAAAGGTAGATGGTGGCGCTTCCGACAATTTCCGGTGCTTACGCTACTGATTTTAAGTATACGTTGCCATAATTCGCGGAGCACCTCCGACGCGCGGGTGGAAAGTCCTGAGAAACATTACCTCCCTTTGTCCTAGATCTTGCGGCCGCTTCTCTTGCGACCGCGATGAAACGGGCTTATCAAGAAATACTGAATCAAAGCTTCAAGACAGCGAATCATCACAGTCACAGGCCTTAGCCGAAATTACAATTTGTTCGTGGATTTCGTTTCTGTTTTTCGTTACATCTAATACACCGCGTGTCCTTTCGATATAATGATCATCGTCATCACCCTGATTACCCCAACTGCAGGGCAAAGACCTCTCCCAAGGCTTTCCAATTAACCCTGTCCTGTGCCATCTGCGGTAACCTTGTCCCCGCAAACTTCTTAGTCTCATCCGCCCACCCAACTTTCTGGCGTTCACTGCTACACTTGTCTTCTTTTTAAATCCACTCCGTTACCCTTTACGACCATGGGATATCATGTCTCCTCATTACATGCCCTGCCGAAACCAATTTCTTTGTCCTGATTTTGACTGGGATGTCATTAACGCGCGTTTGTTCCCTTACCTGCTCTGCTCTGTTCCTCTCTTAACATTACACCTGTCATTTTAATTTACATATCTTGCTTCGTTGTCCTCAATTTAAGCTGAACCCTTTTTGCTAGCCTCTATGTTTCTGCCCCATAGGTGACTACCGTTAAGAAGCAGTTGTTGTACACTTGCGGATATAGTCCTGTTGAATTGCACGATGAAACAATTTGTTGATATTTGGGTGGCTTCGAATGTCTTTGGCAGGTATCTGGCAGCGCGCACCCGTTAGCTCCCTCCAATGATGCCAAACGTAAACGTGTTGTCTTCAAACGATGCCTAAGTGCCTCAGTTCGACGCGTCATCTGTGGCGTATGCGTCGTGTGCAAGGCATCGAAACTGGGCCTGACACTACGGATGTAACTCTGGCCTGTGCAACAGTACTGCAGGGGCGTGTAGTGCATCTATCGTGCATTCAGACATCGCACGTCGCTTAACCTGTGACGCAATGCTTGAGGCGACCCTGTGTGCTTCTCCGACTTAGTGAACCGTTTTTCCCCTGAGCCTTACTTTTGTGTCATAGACAAGCCGATGCTATTGTGGTAAGCTAAAAGCAATATCTTCTCACTTCTGCGCCCCATTGAACGCGTTGCAGAGGCGATGGCTTTAACAAATTCTCGAGTGGTCTCCTTGGCTTGCCTAATAGAGCCACAGAGGGTCGGTCTCACCTGATAATTTGTCTCTAGGGACTAATTTCGAACGGAACTTTCTTTAGGAGGCTATGGAATGGCTCCAGGTACTCACATGATTCAGCAGTATTGCTTGTGCATCGCTGTATCGCTGGGGAAACTGGACGGCATGCCGTGGGTAAAAAATCGCGTCTACTCGCTGGCCTGGGACTTCATTTGTCACCGTATTCATGTATTGGTGCCTTCGGAACCCAGGGTTAATTGTCTTTGATACGGAGGGCATGGCATTGTTTTTGTGTCTAACAGCGCCCATAGTCGTCAGCCGCAGGGTTTTTAAAAGCTCACGCTTAGTCTGGTTCATCTTGAATACCATATGCATGAACAGCCCCATTCGTGCAATTAAGCAGTCCCCTTTCTCCTTAAGTGTTGAGGAGCCTTAATCGAGCCGCGGTTTGTCGATTTTTATGTGGCTAGTGGGACTTGCCGTTTAAGCCAAAAGACTATATAGGATCGCATGTTTCAAGATGATCAATTATACCTATTCAACCATCTTCCATTGGTCCTCTCAAATACACCAGCCTTGTTTCAGCGCCTACTACCAATATTATCAAGCCCCTAATGTAGACAACGACTGTTGGCTACGTTTAAGACGTCATAATATGTGCGTCTGCACTCTAAATCTGATTCCTGGTAAACTTTTACGGTTACACATAAGTTCCTGCTTAAGGTCTGTTCCACCCGTTTTCTATAATATCAGGCTCGTTTCAGCTAGTGTTAGGCGAAACCCACACTGTTGGGGCATCTTTTTTGTATCTAAGCGGTAATGAGGTAAAATACGTTGATATTACTGGAACAGCCAGCATGTCGTTTTTCCACGAAGCGGTTAAGTACAGCACGTGTTCCAGTTACTTAACGATACGTTCCAGATAAAGCTAGGCAACTGTTCACTAAAGGAAAAGGAGAGAAGCACCCTCAAGGGGAGAGTTTTCGCACTATTCAACACATGACCAGTGCACGCATGATATCTGAGAGCTAATTTCCTGAAAGTTACCGCCGTAACGGTGCCGCAGCTCGCTGCTCCTCGGCTAGCGGCTGGGGCCCTGCCTTCATTTTCTCTACGTTAGTAACACTTCGATTCCAAGAAGTACTGAAGTGCTGTGCCCTGATATGCCACCACCAGGACTCCCGTAAACTTGCTGTTCATCACTTTTCTGCGGGCAGATGTTCCAGGGCGTTCGCCCACAAGCCCCACTTCCAAAACAACTCTCAGCATGGCCCCGCCAGCTTTTCCGCTGACCGGTGGCCGTCTTGCGATTCCTCTGTCAGGCCGCAGCTTCCCCGCAGTTACCCCTGCAATCTCCCCCCCCCCCCCCGTGCGCCTCTCCCTTCGTGGGGCATCCTCTGCCTCCTAGACTCGTACTCTTGTGACATTTTTCGCTGCTCAACTTTACCTACGCTCCCTTAGACATTCACTTCTCTTCGTTGAGATTGACGAGGTGGCGGCTCGCTCTCGGAGGGCGGCCTGAGCCGTGTTGGTGGCGTCTCCGCCTGTGGCTTGAGGTTGCTGAAGAGCTATTAGAGGTTCTTCCTGTCCATGATAGGACTGGAGAACTCCCGAGGCAGAAAGTTCGATTTATATCTGCAAGCTCTAAAGGGGCCTGCCCATTGCTGCTGGATTGACCGTTCTCCTTAGTTGCTCTGCTCAGGCTGCCGTGCGGAGTGCAGCCACTGGTCATCTCCACAATCCTATTCCTTTTGGTGCACTGCATCGCTGACGCCTCCCACCTTTCTTTCCTTGCATTATGCACTTTTTACATTTTATGGGACCTGCAATCTATTTTTTCTTCTAATCCTTCTTTTCGGTTCTTTTTCTCCTCATATTCTTTTTTGAGAAATTACCGGCGGAATGGCGGTGACATGAGGCCTATTCGTTTTGCCGTTGTGAACACAAGTGTATGCCAGGATGAAACGAATGCGTTGGAGACTCCTAAGGTGTAACCAGAATATTGTACGTACAGTTTGCTGAGTCTTTCCTGGTCTCTCGACCGCTATCTTTGTATCAACAACAGGAGCTTACGGTGTGTCCTTGCTTGGGAACAGGGTCTCTACTTTACCCAGTAGCGCTTCATTGAGCTTACAGTGCTTCTTTCTCTTTCTTCAACAACTGGATGGTTGCGATAAGTGCGCATCTTTTATGCGAGTTTCACGTGATAGAAGACATTCTTTATTTCTTCACGTTGAAGGCTGATCTTAAGTGCAACTACGGAAATGGAGGAGGGTGTTATTCTCCTTATGTGTAGACGGGCACTGTAAACGAGGCGTTAGCGCAGTTTTAGTATACTTCACTAAAATATTTTGATTTGCTCTTGAAATGACGTGATCGTGATTTGCGATTAAGATGCCCTTTTATGCTGGCTAGAGTTTCATCATTACTACTTGTAAGGTTTTTCTGATTTTACTGAGCAGTGAAACATAGCTTGATATGCCGACGAGCTTCTGAAATGAGAGGTGTCTTTCTAACACAAAATTTTGTTCGAGGTTCAACTTGGATCAAAACCTTCTCACTACATAGGCAATGCATTACGAACAACCATTTACATGGGAGAACCAGGTATACCAGCTGAATCTTGCCTCACATTAGAGATCAAACTATACGAGATTCATCTACAATATCCTACTTGCGCTTGCCCAGAAATACATAGTACAACATGAAGCACAGCTTCTTCAAACTTTCTGCTGTAAGAACATGTTATGATACCGAAACAATGATGCATTAAATCCCCAACTTTGTGAACACCCACCCATATTTCCTTGAAACCATACCGCAATTTAGACCGCCTGAGATTTTTAAGAAAGCCTTTCAAATCTTACACCCTGTCTTATTCAGTATCATGACTATTTTCTGTCTCCTTTCATACCGAAATGTATAGATGTTCAAGCACTTGCTATTTGGGTTCTTGGTGTTTTTTAAAATTTCTATTTGCATTATCATTGGTAGGACGATATAATCTATCACTTTAATTTGCCGAACAGTGTATAGGTGATGGAGCCCTCGTCAAGCAGACAGCATCTGCCTTTATCCCTGTTACCCAAGAGCAATTCGTCTGAAAGAATGTTCCAAATAAACTTACTAAAGCAACACAAAATACAAAAAAAAAACTGCTCTACGAGCGCCGATTTCCGAAGATTGCTTTTTGCTAACCGACAATAGGAAAGCTGTGCCATACGTGCGTTTCTAAGTTCTGGCCACTTTTGAGATACAACTTTTTTGTACTCGGGTGTCGGCTAGACGTCCAAGGACAAGAACTTGTATGCGTAGTAGAGTGATTTTTAATTTTTACTAGTAGTTTTATCGCTGTATTGAAGCCTGTCTTTGCCGAGGAATTTCTGACCTTTTAACTGCCTAAAACTGATCTTGCTTTTCATTACAAAAAAGATTGATTAATCGTTTTAAGGGCGTTAGCTCTTACTCAACATTTTTCGAGATTTTGTGGGGTCTGCTACCACCATTGTATCAGCGCCACCTGTGGCAGCAACTACTCATCACGTTTCGAGATTTCGTGAGGTCTCCTACCACCCTGAGATAAACGAGAAACACTAGAAAACAGTGCATCTCGCATTAAGACTTCTAGCGCCATCTACAATTGAACTGTAGAAACAACCACCTGCCGCGTGCCAATGACGAGGTCACGTTCCAATATAGTGGATAGAAGTGGAACTATGTGAGTATGACGGCAGGGGACGAAAGGGCGACATAGTTTCGGTTTCTCAATTCCAAAATGGCGCCTATTAAAAATGATTGTGCCCTCTCATCTCTTTCGCTCCCCTCTCACCAAAATCTACTCTAGAACGTGTAGGAAAGCTGTCCCGTTACGGGACCGCTATACTTGTATACATTCGTTCCGCTATATATACTCCGACAAGAACGGGCTGCCATCAGGGGACAGTTGTATGCCGAATTTGGTAGGCAAATAAAATACTATGGGTTGTGTTATAAAAATAAAACCGCAAATAAATAATTGGTCAACATTGTATACGTGCAATTACTGTTTGAAGCGTTACCATATCGCACCGCAAGCCAAATTCTAGGCCCCCCATTGATCCCTCAAACGAAGCAAATTCCGTTCAGGACGTATATTGAGGGGGTGAAAGTCGACAATGGGTAGACGTGCATCGTAATTGCTCTGATAGATGGCGCTAGGCGGTGATCGTTCCGCTAGCCGGCATGCGTGCACGCGTAGGCGAGCATGGTGGCAATCGCCCTGTTTCAATGGGTATTACATTCCGTTTCTCTAGGCGCGCGGCGTGTTCTTCGCTTTCGTTATTTAGTAAACCAAGCCGCTAATGCTTGTTCGTTTGTCTTCCAGACGGTGGCGGCCTTTCTTTTAGAAGCACTCGAATTATATCCGAATGTCATTAAGATGGTTTAATTGCTATCTTCTGTACGCATATTTCGACCGTGACCTTTACTTTCATGTGCAAACATTTTAACGCAATAGCATTAAAGGTGCCGTTCACCAGGAGAGACCGCTAGGGAACCGGAAAGTGCGAACGTGCTTCGCATCGGCTCTGTATAAACACAGCTATTTCGTCCGAATTTCGACCCATGCAGTGCCCTTCTCTTCACTGCACCGTTCGCAAAAGTGAGCGCTATCATAGGTTCAAATTTGGGGGCCTGTCGGTCCCCCCCTAAGTGGGCCCACGGGCCGAAAACCGCCCTTTGCCAATCAGCTGCCGCACTGGGCCTCGCGACACTGTGGGCTAAGCCTAAGCCGCTTCTACCTCCCCAACATCGAGAGTATGGAGGTCCAAGTGATCGGAGAGACAATCAACCCAAAGGACTACGATCCCAGCGACTGGAACCATATCCTGAGCTTACCCGCCCGTCAGAAAGGAGTGCCGAAAATCCAGGACCAGGCGAACGCCACCACCGACTCACGCCCTGCAAATTCCGTACACCAAGCGTCCCAGCTGCTCGTGACGCGTCTCGCGGCGCTAAGGTCGCAACGCCAGCCGCGGTTGCCTGAGGATGCCTACAAGATAGTGTTTCGTTCAAACGGGGGACTTAAACAACCTTAAACCACGCCAGCTTCGCCTGGTCCTGATAACTGTGGCTAAGAGACCTCCAAGCCCCAGACGCCATCAACTTGCGTATCCACCCCCCAACAATACCTGCACGATGAGTACCCCGCATCAAGCCGACGAGCTACGCCTGGTCGCCATCAAACAAATCTCAGTTCGAACCCAAGCCTACACCGTCACAGCCTACATCGACCCCCCCCCCCCCCGCAATGTGCAGTAAGAGTATTCACTAACGCCTACTGGGAAGAAACCCCAGCACAGATTCTGGAAGACCTTATCATGGGCAACCCTGGCGTCCCCATCATTGATGCACGAGCGTGGGACAGACCCGTTCGATTCTCATCACCTTCTGGGCGGGTCCGGTGCCCCGAACCATCACCTACGGAGGCTGACTCCACAGTTGCACTTTATATAGAGGACAGCTGGATGCTTGCACGAACTATAGAAAACCAGGGCATCGCGCGGATGTGTGTACCCTTCAGCGTACGCACAACTGTTCAAGACGCGGTATCCCGCACCCCCGAGAGGACACCCCGACATGCACCCCAGCTTGCTTACACTGTGGAGGCGCCTACATGACGGGTACTAAAGGTTGCAAAGCGAGGGGACGCCACTCACCGCCCACTTCACCGCAACAGCAGAGCTCCCGCCCACCGGAGCGAGACACGGACCGCGCCAGCGTTCGTCGCTCCAACAAGTCTCGCTCATCGTCTCGTCGCCGCCAGGACCAAGAGCTCCATAACTTTCCTGGGCAGAATAACAGGCAACAGGCTCAAAGCTACCAGCAAACCCTCAACCCCCCGCCCACATAGGTGGACCCCCGTGACCGCGAACTCCAGGCCCTGCGAAAGAGGTGAGTCGTCTTACCTCTCTCATCAAGACCCCCACCTCCACCTCTCTACCGCTTCCGCCAATAGTTTCTTCCACGCAACCCATACTGCTACCTCAAACGCCCACCGAAAACATGGACCAATCGGACTCCCAATCCCCCACATCACCCCTCCCAAAATAATACGCACAACAGAGCAACCACCCGCCACCCAGACTGACCTTCAATCCCCAGAGGCCCGCATGGACTCTAAACTCACCGAAATGAACGCGTGTCTAGAGGCAAAATTCTATCACCTCATCGACCACCTGTCCCAACGCTTCGAGCAACAAATTGAAGCGGCCTTTACGCGCATGGGGCACACCCTTGAGATGAGCCTTGCACAGTACGACACCCGTCTCCAAACAATAGAGCAGGCTTTTCCTTCGCTGCACCTACGCAATCCCCCCATCAATCCCACCCACCTACCCCACAGAATCCCCTACCCAACCCACCTACCCTCACCCCACCCAAGCTACAGTATTTTATTTATTTATTTATACAGAATACCCCTAAAGGCCCTCGAGAGGTATTACATAGGGGGGGGGGGGGCACAGGCAAATGAACAGAATAAAACAAAACCACAAATATGAAACAACAAAAGCAAAAATAAGACACTTCGCATGACTAAGCAAGCAAAAGAATCAAAACATGGCAGCGCGGCAAAGAACGAAGATTACTGCAGTATTAAAATTATACAAACAGAACACTAATGCAATGAATCATTTAATAACATACCCTGCAATAACCTACCCTGTAAAGGAAGCCGTGAAAAAATAACAATGTATGCGAAGAGTTAAGCAGTTGTTATTGAAGATATAAGATTAAAATATTTATCAGGATCAGTGGTGGTTGCGATATGTGAAGGCAGAGTGTTCCAGTCAGATATTGTGCGTGGTAAGAATGAATGCGCATAGTTAAATGTTCTGCACGTGAAACGCCTAATTTTAAAGGGATGATCGCGGAGGTCAAAAATCGAAGGAGGCAAAGAAAAAAAGTCGTTATGAAGTGATGGATGATGATAAAGTTTATGAAAAGTGATAGTCGTGCAATATTGCGGCGGAGACATAAATCCTGGAGACCTGCGCGTTTCTTTAAGGCTGTGATGCCGGTGTTACGTGAATAATCGGAGTAAATAAAACGAACGGCGCGGTTCTGCAATGATTCAATGTTATTTATTAGGTAAGATTGGTAAGGGTCACAAATAGCCGAGACATATTCGATTTTAGGTCGAATTAGAGTGGTATAGGCATGGGCACGGAGTTGAGGAGGAGCATGCTTTAGGTTATGTTTTAAGAGACCTAATGACCGATTAGCAGATGCAAGCATAAGGTTAATATGGTGGTTCCATGTTAAGTCTGAATGAAGGTGAAGTCCTAAGTACTTATACGTGCTGACTAGCTCAAGTGAGATATTATATAAGGAGTATGCTGTTTGAATTCGAGACATTCGGTTAGTAAAAGACATCAATTTAGTTTTTGAATGATTAAGTTCCATAAGCCAGGTTGAGCACCATGCTGTTACTGCATCCAGGTCAGATTGAAGGGATTGGCAATCGGTGTTAGAATAAATTTTGCGATAAATTACACAATCATCAGCAAAAAGTCTGATATGGGAAGAAATGGAATCCGGTAAATCGTTGATAAATATTAGGAAAAGTAAGGGGCCAAGCAAACTTCCTTGTGGGACGCCAGAGTGCACTTGACTGAAAGACGAATTGTGGTTATTGACAGCTGTAAATTGAGACCTGGAAAAGAGAAAAACTTTAACCCATGCAATGACAAGAGGGTGAATATTAAGCAGTTCTAGTTTCATTAATAACCGGTTGTGAGGTACTCTGTCGAAAGCTTTAGAAAAATCAAGAAATATGGAGTCTACTTGAATGCCAGCATCAATCGATGAATGTATGTCTTGAATGAATCCGGCAAGTAGCGTTTCGCATGAGTAGCCTTTACGGAACCCATGTTGATATTTAAAGATAATGTTATGTTCTTCAATATAGTTAATTACCTGCGAGTGAATTATGTGTTCAAGAAGTTTGCAAACAGTGCTAGTTAATGAAATGGGTCGGTAATTTAGTGGTGAGGAACGATCACCAGACTTGAAAATTGGCACAACTTTAGCTAGGCGCAAGTCCAGCGGAATCACGCCTGATGATAGAGATTGTTAAAAAATAGCTGACAAGAGGCGATGAATACCATCAGATGAATTTTTGAGTATTTTGTTATTAAAACCAAGGTGATCTGATGCTGATGTTGTTTTAAGCTTCCGTAGTAAGGGTAAGATACTTGTCTCACTGATACATATTTCGGACATTGACGTATTAGAAGTGCTGACAGAAATAGGAGATAGAGGGAGATTTTCACGGGTAAAAACGGATGTGAATGCGTTTTTGAAAAGTTCGGCGCATTCGGCCACTGGAACAGTGCTGCCTTCCGCGTTGGTGAGAGTAATGTCAGGATGATTAGCGGGGTTTATTATTTGCCAGAACTTCCGTGGATTGTTTGTTAGCATTGCCGGTAGATCGTGTGTGAAGAAGTGCCTACGTACAGATATCATCTCAGACTGATATTCCTTATCACATAGTTTGTACCATTGCCAAGATTCGGAGTGTCTGTTCTTGTCGACTAGTCTGTAAAGGCGCTTTTTCTTGTTATTAAGGCGACGTAGATGCCTATTAAACCAAGGCGCTGTGTTAGTGCATGGGATACTGATGACTGGTATGAATCTGTCAATGAGAGTAGCAAGTTTCACGCTGAACAGGTTGCAGTTCGTTTCCACGGAGCGTGACGAAAAATCGTGAAGAAAATGATCAGCAAAGACTGAAAACTGAGCGTTTATTTCACCGAAGTTTGCTCGGCTGTAGCACCTTATTTGTTTAGTGCGAGTTACCTTTTTATGGGGCACAAAATTCAGGTTACCCGTGATTATGGAATGGTCGGAAAGGCCTTTTAGGAGCGCAATGTTGGAGCAAAGGTAAGGATCCATTGTCAAGATAAGATCGAGAATATTGGCTGTAGTGGCGGAACGACGCGTAGGTTCAAAAACAAGTTGTTGCAAAGAGAAATCGAGACAGGACTGGAGGAAAGCCTGAGCTTCAGGATCATTGGCAGGAGCTGTTAATGACGACCAGTTAATAGCCGGAAAGTTAGTCACCAAGTAAAAGTAAGCTTGAATTCGGGAAACGACAAGTAAGATCGCTTAGTAAATTAGAAAACTGACTTGCGAATGAAGAATTCATGTCCGGAGGGCGGTAAATGACGCCAATGATGGCGACCGTGGGACCACAGCTCAACTGGACCCATATCGATTATAGATACGACGTGACCTCGATAGGCACAGCAGTGAGCACTTTATTGACAGCCAGAAGGACACCGCCACCTCTACGGCCCGTGCGGTCACAACGAAATATGTTGAATTTGGAGTCACAGGCGAAAACGACATCGCCAGGAACCATGTCATTTAACCAAGTCTCGGTAAGCGCGATGACCGAGGAGCAGCATGAATCAATCAAAGAAGAAAGTGCTACGTTTTTAGAAAGAACACTCCTTATGTTAGTGTACAGAAAACTGACATCGTAATTGGAGCAACGCTGCTCGTTTGACTGCACGGGTGGTTTGCCAGCCAGTTTACGGGAACAGGAAGGGATGTGTCAGGCACGGGACACGCGCACTGCGCTACTGGTTTGATCATCCCAGAAATACGAGACACCATTGATAGGCAGTTTATCAAAAGACAAACGGACTTTGTCACCTTCTTTTTTACTGATTTGGCATACTTCCACAGTTGGCTGCGTTTCTCACGAACCGTTTTCGAGTAATTTCGCGAAATGCTGAAATCGGTATTTTTGAGTTTATAGCCCTTACTCATAAGCGTTTCGACTTCTTTTTCGTTGGAGAGCTTTGCAATAATGGGTCTTTTTTTTCCTGAGAAAAACGGCCTATGCGGTGAGCACAGGCTAAGGAAGACAACGTGATACCAAGTTTGCTAGAAAAGAATTCGTTCACATGACGCTCAGAGTCTTCCCAAGCTTCAGACTCATCAGTGTCCTGAACACCATAAAAAAGAATATTAGACCGGCGGGAACGATTTTCCAGGTCGTCAAGTTTTATTTGAATGTTGGATACATCTTGTGAACAACTCGTGGCAGATACTGTGGTAGGCACTGACTGTTTTTTAAGTTCTAGTTCCTGCACACGGGTAGCTAAAGACTGTAAGTCACTTTGAAGAACTGGAATAGACTCGATTTTAAGTTCAAGTTCATGCACACGATCGTTTAAAGTCTTCATTTCATTTTGCAGGCCAATATGAATTGTAAGAATCTTGTTAACACTTTCGAGGATATTCTTGTGGTTCGTCTCAAGCCTTTGAACAGTTACATATACCAGCTCGAGCTTTTCCTCTTGGCCCTTTGTCATAAGGCCTGGGTTTGTTTCAACTTCCCCACCCAGGACCAAAATGCGCCAAATGTACACTGCCGCCGAGCGGAAACGTTTCAGAATATGGGGTGGCCACGACACTGCTACAAGACAGACATTATCATCACGGTAACAAGAACACCCGTAATAACCAACCTGGAACAGCAGGAACGGTGAGTGGCGAGGCGTTTCGTGGGCAGTGCCGTGGCCCAAAGGGGCGGTGAAATCCGAGTGCTTTATGTATAGTGGGGCGACCACCTAATTCCTTATCAATTCTGCAGTGGAACTGCCGCCGCTTCCGAGGCAAGCGCGTACCCCTCCAACTCCTCCTCCCCACACTTCCAACGCCCCACATCCTCCTACTTTTGGACACACATACGTCTGCCACACTTCCCAGCTATACAACCGCTCACTCGGACGCAACGAATACACCCAGGGCTCCCACACTCATACATCGCTCTATTGAACGCCAAACGCATAAGATCACCTCCGAGACACCCTGCGTGATCACAGAAATCATACCAGATGCACACTACACACCATCTATTTTTATTGAAAATATATACCACACACCGTCTCAATCGATGGCTTCATTGGAAGCGCTACTGCGCGATCTCCATCGTATTGCAGGCAAGCATTCATTGATTATCGGAGGGGATCTCAACAGTCAGCACACTGAATGGGGCTACCGCACCACCGTGGGACGATGAAGGCAACTCTGGTCCTTTGTACAACAGCTCCGCTTCACAATACACAACTTGAACACTCCCACGAGAATTGGCAACAGTGTCAGCGCGAACACAAACCCGGACTTGACACTGAGCCGCAACCTTACGGGTATTACGTGGAACACAACACATCACACATTAGGGAGTGATCATTACATCCTCTCCTTTACAGTACCGTACAAACAACGACCCTTAACCTAACACAGAAACTCACCAACTGGGATGCGGTTCGCGCCGCACGGGCGGCCCTTCATGACGCTCCCATTACAGACATCGGCCAGTGGGTGGAATCACTCATGAACGATGTCTCCGCAGACACTCGAACACTTGACACCCCACCAGATACGCCCACCCTCGACGGTCGCCTGGCCAACCTATGGGAGGCCCACCATATCATCCTAGAGCGCTGGAAACGGCAAAAGCTCAATCGGACCCTTAAAAAGCGGCTAGCCGCACTGCAAACACAAATTACTGAGCACTCTGAGGAGCCTGCCGATCCAACTGGGACAGATTTGCGACAGTATGGCTGGCAATCTGTCCTCCAAACGCAATTGGCAACAACTCCGTCACTTAATTGACCCCACGCAATCAAAAACAGCCACACAACCCCACGTCATACGACTTATATACAGGACCGACCTTTCTACCGACGCACTCATCGACATACTTTGAAACAAACAACTCCCGGTACCTCAAACCCCGTGCCCCCCTTTGCCGGCACCCCGAATACCAATCTCGACGCGAAGATTACGGAAGCAGAAGTCAGAGCGGCCGTCCTGACTCTCCGCTGTAACTCCACTCCTGCAGTTGGCCGTATCTCCAATATCATGCTCCGCAATTTGGACGATCAGTCGATTGCCCAGCTCACGGGGTACTTCAACACATGTTGGCAGGAGGGCACCCTTCCGCAATACTGGCGTCACGCCAAAATCGTATTCATACCCAAGCCCCACAAACCACTTACACCTGCAAACCTTCGTCCCATCTCACTAACATCATGCCTGAGCAAGCTTTTGGAGCAGGTCGCACTCGCCCGACTCACCCAACACATGACGGAGCAAGACCTCTATCCGCACAGCATGGTGGGCTTCCGTTCCCACCTGTCGGAACAGGACGCCATGCTCCAGCTCACACTGGATATTTTTGGTCCTCCTCATACCGGGCCACACAAAAGCTGTCCTCTCCTTGGATCTCTCCAGGGCCTTTGATCGCCTAGACCATAAAGCGATCATGGTGGCGCTCTCCCCCATGAACATAGGTGAGCGTATGTACAACAGTATTGAAGCATTCCTTACTAACCGCCCGATCGAAATTCACTTCCGTCCCCACACATCCCGCCCATACACCGTTAGCGGGGTTGGCAGCCCCCCGGGATCTGTCCTCTCCCGTTTCCTCTTCAATGTCACACTCACCCCTCTTGCACGCGAACTACAAACCATCCCTTACCTTCGGAATACACTTTATGCTGATATCACTCTATGGGCCACCCATTGCAGTGATGGAGACATAGAGACTACTCTGCAGTCGGCAGCTACCCTCACCCAAACACATGAGCTGAGTATCGGACTCTCATGCTCCCCGGAGAAGTCGGAGCTCCTCATAGTCCGCCCCACAACCCGAAACTTCCCACCAACAGCCCTCATAACCGTGAAACTGGAAAACAGGTACATCCCGGAGGTACACCCTCTCCGGGTACTGAGCCTCCACATCCAGAAGAAAGGGAAAATCACTCTCACCACCCAGAAACTCAAGCACACGGAAGTGTCGATATCCCACCTAATCCGCCGAGCTTCTGGACACCGCCGGGGCATGAAGGAGCATGATCTATGTCGTCACATTCATGCCTTCGCCTTCAGCCGCTTTCTCTTCATGCCTCCCTACCTGAAACTCCAGGGTACAGAAATCTCCACCCTGGATGCCATGATCCGAACAGCATTTCAGACAGCACTCCACCTACCCCTATATACCTCAACCGAACAACTCCTCCAGCTAGGCCTACACAACACGATAAGTGAGCTTAATGAGGCCCACCGAAAGACACAATACATACGTCTCGCGAGAAAAACCACCGGCAGACACATCGTACACACCCTCGACATCAGGATACAAGCCACGGATCCCACACAGCTCCAGGTCCCCCCCCCACATGCACCGCGAACTACTTATTAAACCTCTCCCCAAAAACATGCTCCCCACATACCATGAACCCCGCCGCAGAGCTCTCGCACAAGCGCTGCACAAACACTGTAGCATGGTACCGAATGCCGTGTGGGTGGATGCCGCATGCACAGGCGAGGACGCGGTGGTAGCCATCACGAACCCCTCCCTACAACCGATTGCCACCCTTCACATATCCCCCACTGCCACTTCCGAGGAGGCTGAAGAAGCCGCTATTGCCCTAGCCATCACGCGCACGGAGGCCCGGTATATACTATCCGGCTCTAAACTGCCATACTAAATTTCGCCCGCGGGAGAGTTCATGTCTCTGCATTTAGCGTATTGAACTCCCTCGCCGCACACCCGCGCCGCCACATGGAGCTCATATGGGTGCCTGACCGCTCCGGGAATCCTAGAAACGTGGCTGCCAACGTTATAGCCCGAAGTTCTCTTAACAGGGCACTGGCGGCCTCCGATATGGGGTTCTCGCGGGAGCACATGCATTCCTTCAGTGGACTGACGCAGGCCTGCAAAGCCGAGCGTCGGCTGCACTCCCCACCCCACCCCTCCCTCGACGATTATCATCAGACACTTCGGAGGCGGCTCCAAACGCGCACCTTATCCTCCCCTTATATACGCTCGCGCTATCACCAAGTCCACACAAACCCCTCCTGTACCCTCTGACACCACCCCAAACCACTCTCGATCATATTCTTTTCCTCTGCCCGGCGGATCCTCCCCCGCGGGGCTTGGAGCACCTTACCACTTGGGAGGCTTGGGAGACCCTACTGCGCTCCGGGGACCCGGCCAAGCAAACCATCGCCACAGGCCGGAGGCCGGGCTGCCAGCGTCATGAGCCTCCGGGACATGGACGTTTGAGTGCAGTGGGGCCGTGCGCGAGCCCAAGGAGCTGCGCGTCCTAAACTCCCCTGTGTGTAATAAAGTTTCCACCACCACCACCGTTCACCAGAAAATCCGGTGTCGGCGGTGTGAGCGAAAAATCACGGACGTGGCTCTGGCATGTTGTCCCCCGGGAGCAACCTAGGGGTTTCATGTTCCACACAGGTCATGCGACCTCAAGGCGTCAGCACAGCCTGCCTTCCGGATACTGAGCAAACTGCCTACTACGGCAAGTGACAGTTAAATTAATTATTGGTCGCTGGGGAAGAGCAACCTTGGCCGCACGACGCCCACAGCTTGGGGCACCTATCATCGCAGGGCCCTCTTATAAATATGATCTAGGTCTATACACTTTCTATAGAGATTTTAGAGACTCTATAGCCAACCTTTAGGCTTTTCCTTTTGTCTTTTGATCATCTATAGACTGAAGTCTATAATAGTGTTAACTTTCTTTTGCTTATAGACTATCATAGAACCAAGTAAAAACAATTCCAATTTCCTGTTGTCGTTACGCAAACTACAGAGTGCCTTCCGACAAAGTCTATAAGAATTTCAATTTATTTTTGTCTATTCGACGACTGTAATATAGTCCACACTGCAGACTCAAGTTGATAAGAAGGCCAGTTGGCAGAATCACTGGTAATGTCGTACGAATAATATGGTATAGCTGTATCGGGCGATCTTCGCACATTAACGGGAGACAGATTTTATTTATGGAACGGCAGCGTTCATTGGCGTCTGTGCAATCTGGAATATAAGCGATTTCAACCCTTGTAAAATCTGAGCATCTGTTGGGCCAGTGAGTGAAGACATACAAAATAGCAGTTGCTATAAAAAACAGTTAAAAAATTACCGTATGTATGTTAGCCACCGTGATTAGCTCAGTCGTTCAGCTAGGTTAAGCGTATTGACTTGTGTCTACACATCTTTTTAATCGAGCGTGAAATGGGAGTAGCATCATTACAACATTTATTGCAAAAGCTTGGATGTTCTATAGCGCCACAGTTTGTGTCGAACCTCCATTCCTCAAGTTTCCACATGTTAAATAAGATGAGTATTCAGATCTTCATGCAGCGGGGAACTCTGCAGCAGGAGCCCGCAAACTATAGCTAACGTCATTTACCCCTTTGGGCAAACTATTAGAAAAGACAAAAAACCTTGGGTGAGGACAGTGCAGCTCCCCGTGCATAATGTGTATAAGAAGCCTTGAAAAGCTCGTTTTTGTTATACGTTGACGTCTGTTGCGAACGCAAATAAAGGATATTTAATGTGAACAGGCAAATCGACGAAAGGCAGCGGTTCTTGAAGAGTGCCGGCAAACTGCACTACATGAGAAGAACACGCGCACCATTAAACGAATCGGTCGAGACAATTCTATTTCACCTTTAGATTGTAACGGTGCAATCCACTTAAGAGACATTTCCTCAGCGATTTAACATTGCTCCTTAAAATTTCCTGAATGTGAAGGACGAAAGATGGGTGAGCGATTTCAAGGATGTGCCCATCTCTTTAAAATATCGTTCGAAAAGTCTATAAGATCATTGTCTTGTGAGCGATTATAGCTACAATTTATATCTTTGCAGTTAGCATTCACGCGTAAGTAAAAGTGCTGCGACGCCGCAATCAAAAAGCCAGTATTTTTTCGTATACCTGCTCTTTGGTGCCGATGGCACACTAATGTCGACTTTATCAGTCTTGTGAACAAAAAAGACACTAAAAAGACTTTGTGCTACGCAAATTTTTAATTACCATTTTAAACGTGTGCCACCTTCTATGTAGTGGAAGACGCGGCGCGTATTAACGAAGTAACGTTTAGACTTTGTTTTCGCGAAGACTAATTTTTAAAATGTGATTGGAACATTCAGCTTTTAAACAAATTGCCCACTGTGGTCTTGAATACTAGAACAAGCTACACACTGCGCCAGCGTGAGAAATACACCTGTGAAAAATAAGACATGTGAAGCGAATTTTTCTTTCCCGTTTTATTCCGAGGCAGAGGACAACAATCGGGCTGCTAGGAAATGTGTGCGTAGATGTGGCTGTCTTCGGCGCGTTCTCCCATGGATTACTTTTGCAATAAAATCAAAGATGATCATCGACGTAAGGTAAATCTAGACGATGATGTCTTATCGATTTGGTCTCCTAAACGGCCTCATGCAGAGATGTGTGTGTAGAATAAATGATTTGCTAAGCGATAGACTTCCTATACCTCGTTTGTAAGCGGCGTTAAAAGCAGCGAAAACCTGCGGGCTCTCGACTAATAATGGTACTTATGCCAGTGCCGCTATGTTGTTCCTAACGCGCGGAGAAGGTAGTAATGGCAAGCCGCTCCTCGCGAGCTGTGCACTAGCTTTCTCGTGCTGGAAGGTCGACGCGTGGCCAGAAATATCGCTTAGGCGGTGAGTGTCGGATTAAATGGAACTATGGGTTAGTTAGCGCTCTGAGCGCTCGAGTTATTTGGCGCCTCCAGAAACGCAGACTCTCATTCTGAAGTGGATTCCTTTTATTTTTTATCTTTGTAATGTCTGCCTGTCCAGACCACGAAGCGCTGTTCATAGAGAGGTGCGCATGCCTTGTTGCGCGTAGGCGCTCGCTCGTCGCGCGTCCTGGACAGCGACGTTTGACGTGCCATAAAGTGGAGCACGGGAGCTCTGACAAAATTGCAGTCAGGCAGCGCTGGCTGCAGGAATGCTAATAGTTAGATGGATGAATAACAGCCGTTGCCGGCGTTAACGGCCAGCGCGTAAAAACGCCGCGAAGAACCTACGACATGCATCCCGTGTCCTCTTTCGTCGTACACCCATGGTCTCCTCCATCCTTTTTATCCGGGCCGCTGGCCTGCGCATTCATGATATTGAAAGCTGAGTAAAGGTCGCTTCGACAAGAGATGGCTTACTTATTGTTTCGAGAGGCTCTTTTATGAGGCATGCTCATGCGTGCGCCAATTTCTCCAAGAGCATTTGTGCGAGAGGAGTATGCATTTCTGATCTCAGAGTGTTCGAATAAAAAAATGCCAATGTATTTCGGCGCTGACATGTGCAAACGAATGTAATGCAACTCGCGTTGTGTTATTATGCCTGTGCCGTCAATTGTTTCCTTGACATAGTTCTCATTTAGAGCGTGTTCGTTTCTTTCGTTGAATTTTCTAAAAGCAGCCTTAGATGAAGTTACCTGCATGCAAGAACCGCGTCTTTAATAAGCTGATTGACCTGCGCTTGAAGGAAAAACTAAATGAATTTGAGGCGGCATTCCATCATGACGGTAGTGCGTATGTTTCGTCAATCTCACGTCTGCTTCTGAAACGGCGCAGCTGCAGCCGCTATGTGCTGTTTGAGTGCACGTGGCTTGAAAGCGCTGCAACCTGCTTGTTTCTAAATGTGCTCGCTGATATATGATCATAATATTTCCTCTTTGGGCTTCAAGTTATGGGCAAAAAACTGTGGCGAAATAGTTCGCAGGCTGCGTGGCAGGTTTTGCATGGCTTCAGCTCTTTTGAGCATCGATGTAGGTACCAGGTTTCAAGCAGCCTATTGCCGCGAATATTTGCAGTGCTTGTTCGTTTTTTTAAATCTGCCGCCACACCACTTTATCGCTTTGTTTGCGACGCAAGACGCGACTAGATTTATCTCGACTGATCGCAGCCAGGCAGAGCTCATTCTACGTTGTTCCGGAACGTTCTAGTAACTTTGCACACTTTATCTCGAAAGTTCGCTATCAGCTTTAAATTGAGCACGGCCTACAGCGGCGGGCATTCTGTTCGACGACCGCTGAGCACGCTGGTCGCTTCGCCACCGCCGAGTGATTCAGTCATTTTTGGGTGCAAGTCAGCCCAATAAACAGTTTTCTTCTAGAAGACCCTTCGGTTCGTCTTCCTCACTGCTTCGACTGCCGTCACCACTACGTGACAATGTTTTTGATGGCGCTTGTTTAGCAGCGGTTTACGAACAAATGCTGCAATGTTCTTTCGTTGGGATCTCTGCGTAAGGAGAATTCAATGGGCACTTTATGGGAGTGCCATTCTCAGCAGATTGTAGTGAGCCAATGCTATGTGGCACAATATTTCGCAGTCTTCTATTCTAACGTAAAAGTGACACAGTATAGAAATCAGTATTGACAGTACGTATTCAGTGCATAGGGACAGTGCTCCAGAGAATATGGTTCATCGTTACAATGTTTTATGAGAACAATTTCGAATTTGTGATGCACATTTACTGAAATCATGAAGCCTGCGCGATAGCTAAGTGGTTATTGTGTTACTATGCTGACTCGAAATGCGCAGGTTTGGTCCCGGCCTCGCCGTTCGTGTTTTGCTAAAGGCGGAATCTAAGGTGCCGAGTTTTCAATCTGCCGGGAGGGGTGGCTGGGGCATAGTTAGCACCCTCGATCTTTTTAATTCGCTCTTCCCCTCTCCTCCTGGCACGCTCCTTGGCAAGAGATATTTATTTATTTTACTCTCAGGATACAGAGTACAAAACAGAGGGAAACTTCAATTCACTGCATTATAGAAGATAATGAAAGCTTAAGCGGGCCAAGTACTTATCCTTGAGGAACCCCAGAACCAAGAGGTATAGTAGAGGAATCAAGCGTCATTATCCGTGACAAATTGAACACGAGAAAAAACGAAATCCACGGATCCAGTTAAGAACTGCAGGAACAATGTTCAGCACGCTTACTTTATATAATAGCAGTGCGGTATTAAGTTTATCGAATTGTCTGGCGAACTCACGAAATACGCAGTCAGGTTGAAAAATCGGAGTCCAAATAGAAGCGCAAGTCGTAAGTGAAGGAAAGTAGTTTAATGTAACAAGAGAAAAACTTTCGGAAGGCATGGACTGTTAGAGTGAAGATATTGTTGTCCTCCAAAAAATTAATAATATATGTAAATATATGTACAACTGTTTTGCATGTAGTTGATCTAAAAGCTATGGGTCAATGGTTAGAGGGATTCTGTTTATGTCCAACTTCATGTACAGGTATGAACAAAGCAGTCGTCCAGTCTTCAGTAGTACACCATGATGACACGATTGAGATAATATGCATTTCATGATGATAGAGCTATACTCTTTAGCACTCCGTATAAATTGACCAATTGACCCATAATAATAATAATTGGTTTTGGGGAAAGGAAATGGCGCAGTATCTCTCATATATCTCTGGACACCTGAACCGCGCCGTAAGGGAAGAGATAAAGAAGGGAGTGAAAGAAGAAATGAAGAGAGAGGTGCCATAGTACAGGGCTCCGGAATAATTTCGACCACTTTGGGATCTTTAACGTGCACTGACATCGCACAGCATACGGGCGCCTTAGCGTGTTTCCTCCACAAAAACGCAGCCGCCACGGTAGGGTTCGACCCCGCGAACTCCAGGTCAGTAGCCGAGTGCGCTAACCACTGAGCCCCCTCGGCGGGTCCCATTTATACCATCAATTCTGCAAGAACATGTTAGAAGATGTTGAAATTGATGATCGGTATGATGCCTTGCAAGCCGACATAGTGGGATCCATCGCGAAATGATCGCATAGGTGGAGATCGGGACGTTTGATAACATAGGATGAAGACGACATAACGAAAGTATCATTTAGTACAGTAGTACAGAGGCGGTCGGGAGCAGGTTCGTTGGTAGGTGGAATAACGATACTTTATGGGGGTTTCCGGGTTTCATTACGTTCCAGAAGGGTTTTGTATGTCTTCAAAATGTTCAGGAGAGACACTTTAAAGAAGGTGGATTTTGTAGACTCCAGTGCTCGTTAATATCCTGAAGCAGCTGTCTTGTGTGCTGCGCAATTAGCAGGTTTTAATGAATCTTTAGCAACTCGAAACAGTCAGTTCTTTTTGCTAGAAAGTCATTTTAAAATTTATCTGCTACGCCACAGAGCATGGCTATCGGAGCACACAAACCGAAAATGGATAAGATGATGAACCAGTTAAGACTATTTAAGTATATGAACCAGTTTTTAGTGCTATGCGCTCGAGATAACCTGGTAAGAAAATATCTTAAAAGGAGCCCAGTTATTAAGGGTTGCAAAATGACCTATTTATACTCGCTAATGATCTCCGAGCATTTCGAATATGGTGCATGAGAAAAATGAAACGTGAAATTCAAGATATCTTATCGCTCAGGCCGTGCATATGTATTACATGTTGTTTGGTTTGGAGACGCCAACATGCCAAGAATATTCAAGCCACTGAGAAGCATCAATCGACCGAGGCTTCAAAGGGCCGTCGAAGTGGTTGCGGCGCCAGGAGTGCAGGTGGTGGCGTCTACAAGGGACCTCCCCCCCCCCGGCTGTTTACAGGGTGAAACAGCCCTCCGCTGCCTGAGGACGGCTTTGGTGAACCTGTCGTTTGTTCTCAACACCGGACCCACCCATGACATAACGACGTCTTTCTCCCGGAGGGGACGGCGGGGGGGGGGGGGGGGGCGGCGAGCTGCGCGGGGCAGCAAATGAGCCGTGGCAAATGCGGTCGTTTGACTAAGCCAACGACGCCGGAATCCTCGTGCTTCGAAAACAACCTCGTCTTAGGCTAAGTGCTTTTCCTTATACGTGGAACCTTCTGCAAACTGCAGTGGCAACCTTTAGTTCCCACGCTACCGCTGTGAAGTGCAGGTGACTGACCTTCGACGCTGCTTGGGAGCCGCTTCGGGCTATTCATAACTGCTGCCTGGACAGCGCGGACCATAACCTGCCAGAAGTGGCAAGAGTGTGTTGTTGGGGGCGTCCTGGAAGGCGCACCCTAAAGGCTGGACACGTGATCGACGTCACAGTGATTGGACGCATTTTTAATGAACTAAATACCCCAACTAAGGACCTGGGGACAGCGGACCCTATTTAAGCACCGATCTGGCGTGTGATCAGCCAGCTCGCGATTAACTCTTTCGAACTATGTAAAAATGTAAATAAACCCTTTCAGTCTCTTCTCCACCTCGAAGACCCTCTCATCTCTTCGTCCCCCCCAAACACAGTCTCCCGATCCGGAACCCGGGGACACCGACCTCGGCGAGAGACGGCACAGGCGAACCAGGGGCCCGCACCTAACAACTGGTGGCAGCGGTGGGATCGACGCGTAATCTCCCAACTCCGGTGGCCTGCTATGGGGTTGGACCCCACTCCTAACAACTGGTTGGCAGCGGTTGGATCGACCATGCGGCGTGGTGTTGCTTCCTTGGGTGAGTGCTTGAACTTTGTTTGAGATTCGCCAGGCTTCAAATGTTTGGGTTAATACATTGAACTGCTGGGAATCGATGGAAGTTGATCAGTGAGTCTGAGTGTGTGTAGCTCACGTCAACAGTTGTTTAGCAAAGTCAAGGCTCAGAACAGCAAACATGGACCTAATGAAGTTGCTAAGGTCAGATTTGCTGTCATTGTGTGAAAAGTTGGGTGTAGATGTAGGGGTTAAGATCAAAAAGTCGGACATTTGCAAATTTCTCTTGGAAACCGCCGCGGAAAGAATAATTAGCGATACGTGGGAACTCCTCAAAGCAGAGCGAAAGAAAAAGGAAGATGAGCGGAGAAAAATAGAGGAACAACGGCTAGCGGCAGAGAAAAAGGAGCGGGAGCTCAGAAGGTTATAGCTCCCGTATTAGCGAAAGAAACTGGAAGATGAGATCTCGAGAGGTAAGACTCCAGAGAGAGCGAGTAAGGCCGGATCGTTCCAGTTGGACAGACGGGACGACGTAAAACAGTATTGTGAAGCAGCGCACAACCGTCATGAAGATTGCGGCGCTGCAATGTTGAAACGCAGTATTCAAAGCCACGCGGAGAGAGAGGACGAAAGCTACATTGCAGACGAGCAGGGCGTTCCAGGGGTAAGCGCTCAGGACGATAAGCGGGCGGTGAAGGACTGCCTTCAGGAAAGCGAACTGCCCAACTCGGGGGCAGCGGAAGGTTCGTCTGTCAGCAGTGTGGAGCTGACACTGACCTGTGAAGGCAAAGCGGCCTGTTTGCAATTGGATAATGATCTCCGACCAGAAAAACTAGATGAATTTATTTGTGGTCAGGAGGCGCAAACGCAAGTGTCTAGGCGTAAAAAAAGGTATAGCGCAAGGACCAAGAAAAGCTGTTGAAATGTCAAGCCCTAAACTTAGCTGCACAGACAGGTGCTAATGTTCGCATACATGAAAATGCGGCAGAAGGAAAAGAAAAACCTTCCCGCATTGGACCTTGTAATCTTGCAGCTACAGTTACTGGTCAGAGGGCATGCGCAGGTGCTTCTAAAGGCGGCCGCAGCAATAGAAAGGGGAAGATACAGACCGCCCCGACCTAATAGTAAGGCGGTAAGGAATAAAGGAAATCTACCCGAAAGATCAGAAGGCACTAGATCGCGGGACACCCGGCGCATGCGAGCGCAGGGGTCGAGCAACGGAGACCGCGCACGCAGGCATGTTCAGCGCGTGCTCTGGAGAAGGATGCGTCCTGCACTTTCCGCACTGCATTCGAGGAAGCGCGCAGGGCGAACGTGTAGCCGGGCTTGCTTGGGGCGAGAACAGAGAGCAGCTTCTCGGTCTGGTCACTGTCCGTCGCCCGGAATCAGTTAAAGGTACTGCATGGGCTACCAGGGCCTTTTGAGCGCGTCGAGGGGCCATGGAGATGACAGTAGCGATCAGGAATGTCTTTTTTCAGATGCCCTTTGTCACGAGTTGACAGCAGTACAATGAGTCAGAGCGCGACCCCGGCGGGCGCGGCTGAAAGACTAATCCTTTCGACGCGGGGGTGGTGAGCCATGTTTCACCCCGCGTAGCCATTCGAAGTAGCTGTTTTTTAAAATTATTATTCCTCCTTCGGTTGTGTGCGTGTAAAATCGGGGAAGGAAATGCTACTTTGTTTAAGGTAAAAAATTTGGATTCCATCAAGTGTTACTATTTCCTTAAAACTTTAAGGTCATGGTGCCATTGAGTTAGAAAGGACGTGTCAATGTGGGATGGTACCAAGTGATAAGGGCACTCACAGGAGTGCAGCGAACACAGTTCTTGAACAGTCGATGAGCTCTTTGCGTAGGTAGAACCGCTGACAGCTAGCAAGCTTGCTTTTTTTGGGTTTAAAAAATTTCGCACAGGTTTGTTTTTATATATTTGGTACATTCAGACATGTAACACTTGGTCGAGATACCAAGTGCTTTTAGCTACATAACGGCAGTGTTGCTAAGGTCAGGCGAAGGCAAAGAAAGCACGGAAATCTGTGCCCATTTGAATACTTGTGTTTAGCGGCGCTTGGTTAGCTAGCAGATTTTGATATTCAAAGATTAAGCGAACGAAGTGAGGATACAGACTTCTGCAGAGAACAGCTGTAGCAGCTTTCTGTACTAGTGATGATAACGAGACGCATAACTGAATCATTGAGTTTAGAAGTCTCTCGCCAGCACGGGGAGGAGTAAGGATTGCGAGGCGCAGTCGCGTATTTCTGAGTTCAACTCGAACAGTTGATTATTAGACTCGAGCGTCAAGCTTCTTTGAAAAGAGCCAGTGGATTAATTTGAGCCTGGGCCAAATATTAAGCAATCTATCGGTATCATGGTGGTATAATGGGATCAGAGCTTTGATCGATAAGGAATAGAGTTTCTAATCAAGAATTTGTAGGCTTTGAAACACCACCGCGTATTGTACAACTTGGCAGTCTGTCTTTGGCGACTTCAGATGAGACGCGGACGCTCTGTTGACCCTAATTTCGAGCAAAATTGAGGTGCTCGTTTGTTTGTTTATTCTAGTTTTGCTTCCAAATCTGCCACCCCTCTTCAAGTCGTGTACAGCGAATCGGGCCTTGGCAGCAAATTTGGCAGACATGGAAGCTGTTCTTAGTAGCCGAGATTATTGCTGTCAGCTACAAAATTTTGTCCTTTCGTTTATATTGGCAATGCAGTAGTATTGCATAACAGCCTGGCGGCTCTCAGGTGAATTTCGTGCAGTGCCTAGGGAGTGGCGCCATGTTGACTGGCTGGTTTCGACTAATGCCTCCGATGTCCGAGGTTTAGGACTCTGCTCTGTGCTTGCAGACAAGATGAAGAAGGGCCTCCTACGCTACAATTCAAGTCATCTCTCCTCGACCAGTGATGGTGACCACTGGCCGATCGAGATTGTCCTGGCCGGGAAGGAGCTGTTACGTTTGGAGACGCCAACATGCCAAGAATATTCGAGCCACTGAGAAGCATGAATCGACAAATGCTTCAAAGGGCCGTCGACGTCGTTGCAGCGCCATGAGTGCAGGTGGTGACGTCTACAAGGGACCTCCTCCCCCCCCCCCCCCTGCTGTTTACGGGATGAAACGGCCCTCCGCTGCTTGAGAACGGCTTTGGTGAACCTGTCGTTTGTTCTCAACGCCGGACCCACCCGGGACATAACGACGTCTTTCTCCCGGAGGGGACAGCGGGGGAGCCGGCGAGCTGTGCGAGGCCGCAAATGAGCCGTGGCAAATGCGGCCGTGTTTGACTAAGCCAACAACGATAGAATCCTCGTGCTTCGAAAAAAACCTCGTCTTAGACTAAGTGCTTTTCCTTATGTGTGGAACCTTCTGCAAACTGCAGTGGCAACCTTTAGTTCCCACGCTACCACTCTGAATTGCAGGTGACTGACCTTCGACGCTGCTTGGGAGCCGCTTCGGGCTATTCATAACTGCTGCCTGGACAGCGCGGACCATAACCTGCCAGAAGTGGCAAGAGTGTGTTGTTGGGGGCGTCCTGGAAGGCGCACCCTAAAGACTGGACACGTGATCGACGTCACAGTGATTGGACGCATTTTTAATGAACTAAATACCCCAACTAAGGACCTGGGGACAGCGGACCCTATTTAAGCACCGATCTGGCGTGTGATCAGCCAGCTCGCGATTAACTCTTTCGAACTATGTAAAAATGTAAATAAACCCTTTCAGTCTCTTCTCCACCTCGAAGACCCTCTCATCTCTTAGTACCCCCACAACAGCAGTCTCCCGATCCGGAACCCGGGGACACCGACCTCGGCGAGAGACGGCACTGGCGAACCAGGGGCCCGCACCTAACAACTGGTGGCAGCGGTGGGATCGAAACGCAATCCCCCAACACCAGTGGCCTGCTACGAGACAGAAGACCCACACCTAACAACTGGTGGCAGCGGTGGGATCGAAGCGCAATTCCCGAACACCGGTGGCCTGCTATGAACTTGGAGCCCCGCTCCTAACAACTGGTGGCAGCGGTGGGATCGACGCGTAATCCCCCAACGCCTGTGGCCTGCTATGGGATTTGAGCCCCACTCCTAACAATGGATGGATGCAATGTTCAGATGATGTTAGTGCAAGATGTAAACAGGCGGAGAGGGTATAAACTAAAGGCGCCGCCTTCTAATGTACGAGTGCGTGAGCCATGCTATCATTCGACGAAACACATATACAGTCTTTTAAAAACCCCGTTTATTCCGGATACACAAAAAGCACTTTGCTAGGACACAACAATGAATGACAACATTACAATTTCAATATAAACATGTTTTAAATTCTTCGTGTCTTAGAAACGATGGACCATACAAACATTCTCACAACAAGGTAACAATTGAAAACTTGAAGAAGGAATATGAAGTTTTGTTGCATCTTCCAAAAATTATAAAGACACAAAAAGGAGTCAGCGAGCAGAAGTCGTGTTGCAAAAGGGTTGCAAGCCCCAAGGGTAGCGTTGGCCTGGCGGCCTGGGGCAAAGCTGGAAACATCCGAAGGTGCCGGCAAAGGATGAGTCGACTGGCAACAGAACAACTTGTTTATTCTGGCATCTCAAAAGAGCAGCCGGTCAGGGCGACCACGTTACTCGCAGGAAGAAATCGAAGTCTCTTTCGGCGTCCGGGGCAGCGGCGTTTTATACCCACGGAGTCGAGGGCAAGAAGGAACGGCTTGGGAAGAGGCGTCCGATACGGCGACGCTTGAACATGTCCAGACGTGACGGGCGCGTCCGCCGGGCCGGCGCCGGTCAGACCTCCTCGCCTCCCAGTTGGGGAGCTCCTCTCCCCGGCTGCCGCGCTTTGACAAGCGTGGGCACCAACATGCACACACACACACACGCACGCACGACGACACGTGGCACTGAAACCTGCCTGGACGCGCTTGGCGGGAGGCGTTGCGGCAGCGCTGAACGGGTCCAAATGACCGCCGCTTTGAACAAAGCCGCGGCGTCCGTTGCATCCGCGCCGGCTATACCGCGCGTCGTAGGCGAGACGTAACAGACCGCCCCGCCGGGAGAAGGAGATCCCGATGGTCAGGGGACTGCATCCGCTGTCCAGAGGGATGTCGCTCGATGATGCTCGTAATCGAAACCGGTCGTCCCTCGACGTTGCTTGAGCGCAGCGCCCAGAGAAGGCCTCGTTCTCAGGTTCAGGATCACACAGGGCACTGCAAAGTCACTTCAGGAGAGTTGCCATTTTTGTGCTCGTTCCCAGCAAGCGTAAGAACTACGCCGAAACGCAACCGCTCATTCAGCAAGCACGAGACAACCCTCACTAAGCTCTGCCAGGCTCTTTCCCCTTTTATACTACTGCCTAGTTCCTTACAGTAGTCAAGCAGCACTCAGAACGCGTCCACAAATTGGAAAATTGCACTAGAACGCACATAATCACTTTGAAACACTGAACAAAAGCAATATGTTAAAAATCCTGCCTCAGGAAGAAAACATCACTAACAAACAACTTTGAGGCGGATTCCTACGTTAGGGGCTTCGACTTAAGCCATCGGCGTTACCGTTGAGACTCCCCTTTTTGTAACGCACCTCAAAAAAATATTGTTGCAAAGCGAGGCTCCAGCGCAGGAGGCGGCCATTTTTGGGAGATATGGTCTGCAGCCATTGGAGAGGGCAGTGATCCGTCTCAATGATAAACCTCGAGCCGGCTAGGTAGCATGACAATTTCTGAACGGCCCACACGAGACACGCACACTCTTTCTCAGTGGCGCTGTACGCCTGCTCACGACAGGTCAGCTTACGACTAGCATACAGGACGGGGTGTTCCACTTCTCCATTGTCCCTTTGGCACAGTACAACGCCCATGCCTCGCTCACTAGCATCGCACTGAACAACGAACCCTTTTGTGTAGTCTGGCGATCGTAGCACAGGCTGGCTTGTTAGGGCACTCTTTAAGGCGCTAAAAGCTCTTTCCTTTGTCTCGCTCCAGACGACTGTTTGGGGCTCTGTTTTTCTTAGAGCATCCGTCAAGGGAGCCGCGATATCGGAGTACCTGGGGATGTACCTCTTATAGTAGCCGGCGACACCTAAGAACGACCGAATATCGGTCTTCGTGCGCGGTTGCGGGAAGTCTCGCACAGCGGCCACCTTTATTTCAGAGGGGCGGCGACGACCCTGTCCAATCACGTGACCGAGGTAGACAACCTCGGCCTGTGCTAATTGGCACTTGGGAGCCTTGACTGTCAAGTCCGCTTCGCGCAGGCGGGTTAGCACTGCCCGCAAGTGTGCCATATGCTCAGACCAGGATGCGGAGAATATCGCTACGTCGTCTAAATACGGTAAAGCAAATTCTTCCTGTCCCCGCAACACTTTGTCCATGAGGCTTGACAAGCAGTATGGCGCGTTCTTCAAACCAAAACTCAAAACTTTAGGACGGAATGTTCCCATTGGTGAAATGAACGCCGCATACCTACTAGCCTCTTCTGTAAGTGGAACCTGCCAATAACCCCTGACAAGATCTAGGGTGGAAATAAACTGAGCGCTACTAACTTTCTCAAGGCGCTCCTCGATGTTAGGGATCGGATAAATTTGATCCTTAGTAATGGAATTAAGCCTGCGGTAGTCGACGCAAGGACGAGGTTCCTTGCCCGGTACCTCAACTAAAATCAAAGGGGAGGTATAATCACTCTCACCCGCCTCAATAACACCGAGCTGTAGCATTTTCTTTACCTCAGCCTTCATAATATCGCGCTGGTGGGGTGACAACCGGTACGCCTTGGATCGTACTGGCTCTGGGGAGGTAAGTTCTATATCATGAGTAAGGACAGAAGTCCTACCAGGCCTCTCAGAGAACTGACCTTGAAACTCTTGTAAGAGTTGGTGTAGTTCGGTTTTCTGCTCAGGCGACAGCGGTGCTTTAATGATTAAGTCACTAATGACCTGATCAGTGTCTTCCCTGTTCGTCACTGAGCCTAGTCCCGGAAGCTCGACCGGAAGCTCTTCGGGAACGTTTACCATCATACACACCACTGCTTCCCGTTGTCTATAGGGTTTGAGCAGATTACAGTGGTAAACTTGCTGTGCTTTCTGCTTTCCTGGCAGACTCACCACGTAGTTAACATCCGACAGTTTTTGAACAATCCGTGCTGGGCCCTCCCACTGCACGTCGAGTTTGTTTTTTAGCGATGTGCGCAATACCATTACCTCATCGCCCACCTCAAAACGACGGGCCCTGGCTGTCCGATCATAATAAACCTTGGCCCTCTGCTGGGCCTTTGCCATTGCTTCACCTGACAACTCCTGTGCCCTTCTTAAGCGTTCGAGGAGACTAAGCACGTACTCGACCACGACTGGGTCGTCGCCCCTGCCTTCCCACGAGTCTCGAAGCATGCGAAGCGGAGACCGCAGCGAGCGACCGTACACCAGCTCAGCTGGCGAAAACCCCGTAGCCGCATGCGGCGCGGTCCTTAATGCAAACATCACCCCAGGCAGACACAGCTCCCAATCACTTTGTTGCTCAAAACACAATGCTCTCAACACGCGCTTCATGACGGAGTGGAGCTTCTCAACGGAATTCGACTGTGGGTGGTACACTGAGCTGTGTAACAGCTTTACCCCACACCTTTCGAGAAAGGCTGTCGTCAAAGCGCTAGTAAACACTGTGCCCTGATCTGACTGGATTTCCGCAGGAAAACCAACTCGCGCAAATATGGACAGTAGTGCATTGACTATCTCAACTGAGCTGAGTTCTTTAAGAGGCACTGCTTCAGGGAACTTTGTCGCTGGGCAGATCACAGTCAAAATGTGTCTGTACCCCGTGGCTGTTACCGGCAGAGGTCCCACTGTATCAATAACGAGCCGTCTAAAAGGCTCCGTAATGATAGGTACCAACTTCAACGGCGCCCTCGATTTGTCCCCTGGTTTGCCAACCCGCTGACAGGTGTCACATGTCCTCACAAAGTGTTCTACGTCACGAAAACACCCTGGCCAATAGTACTCTTGCAAGAGACGGTCCTTAGTCTTCTTAACTCCTAGGTGTCCGGACCACGAACCGCCATGCGACAAGCGCAACAGATCCTGACGGTAGCACTGAGGCACGATCAGCTGATCGAACTCGACTCCTCTGTGGTCTAGATACTTCCGGTACAGGACCCCACCTCTTTCCACAAAACGAGCATTTTTCTTGGCGATACCTTCTTTGACATTGCAGCGCATGTTTTCTAGGCTGCCATCCTTTTTTTGCTCGGCTATCAAAGCCGACCGGCTGACTTTTAGCAACCTATTAAGTCCATCGGACGTAGGCGCGATGAGCAAATCTGCAGATAGCTCTTCTAACTTTCCCGTGTCGGGCATTTCCTCTCCAGTACCTGGTGCCTTCAACGCTACAGGCTCAATTTTATTCAGTTCGGACGTGCTCTGAATACCAGCTTGCTGCGCCTCCGACCCTTTTTCATTGTTCGACAATGTCGGCCCCGCAACTACCGCCTTTGCAGCGAGCTCCTGAACTCTCGGTCTGGTTAAGGCCTGAACGCTAGCCTCACCAAACAAAAGCCCCTTCTCGCGCAGGAGGTGATCGGACCTGTTCGAAAATAGGTACGGGTACTGGGGGGGCAGCATAGATGACACTACGGCCTCCGTCTCAAGTGCTCCGAAAGGTCCTTCAATAAGCACCTTTGCTACGGGCAGACACACGCTATGAGCTTCCACGGCTTGCTTGATCCATGCGCACTCGCCCGTGAACATATCGGGTTCTACGTAAGAGGGGTGAACTACATCCATTGTAGCCGCGGAATCACGAAGCACTCGGCACTCTTTCCCGTTCACGAGGAAGTCTCGCATGTAAGGCTCGAGAAGCTTCATGTTCTCGTCAGTGCTACATAATGAAAAACACACGACTTCTCTTTTTGTTTCTGGACACTGCGCCGAAAAGTGACCCGGCTTCTGGCACGTATAACACACGCGCGCTTGCCTCCTCTCGAACCGCTTTCTGCGTTCGGCTTCGGCTGCCGCCGTCTCCTTACGTTCGGTCGGACTGCTTTCACTCGCATCCGCACTACGTGTGTCCCCCCTTGCTCTCATGGGTGTGAACTTCGGCCTCTCAGACTTGGAGCCAAATTCACCCTTTTGACCGTCCTTAGCTCCGCGAGCCCGACGCGTCACAAACTCCTCGGCTAGCTCGGCGGCTTTAGCCACTGTACTAACGTCTGGCCTATCCAAGACCCAGTACCGCACGTTCTCAGGTAACCGACTATAAAACTGTTCCAGCCCGAAACACTGCAGAATTTTCTCGTGGTCACCAAACGCTTTCTCTTCTTTGAGCCACTCCTGCATGTTTGACATAAGCCTGTAGGCAAACTCTGTATATGACTCATTTCTGCCTTTTTCATTTTCCCGAAACTTCCGACGGAACGCCTCCGCTGACAGCCTGTACTTTTTTAGCAGACTCGATTTCACTTGGTCGAAATCCTCTGCCTCCTCTCTCTTCAAGCGAGCGACTACGTCGGCCGCCTCGCCGGGTAACAAAGTGAGCAAGCGCTGTGGCCACGTTTCCCGAGAGAACCCCTGCTTCTCGCACGTTCGCTCAAAGTTAACCAGGAACAAACCAATGTCCTCTCCAAGCTTAAACGGCCGCATCAGGTCAGTCATTTTGAACGATACCCGTTCTCCTGCACCGTGTGCCTGACTTCCATTACGAGCGCGTTCCATCTCTACCTCGAGACGCTTCATTTCTAAAGCGTGGTCGCGCTCTTCTTTCTCTTTTTGCTCTTTACGTTCGCGCTCCTCTTTCTCTTTTTGTTGTTTACGTTCGCGCTCGTCTTTCTCTTTTTGTTCTTTACGTTCGCGCTCGTCTTTCTCTTTTTGCTCCCTCTCCTCAATGGTCTCAAGGCATTCCGACAGCTCGTCATCCTCAGCCTCCAACTCAAGAATAGCCCTTAGCAGTTCTGGTTTTCTGAGTTTGTCTGAGACATCCAGACCCAACTCTCTTGCAAGCTCCAGCAATTTCGGTTTGCGCAACGACTTCAAATCCATGGCTGCTCCGAATGCTGCTTTCTCTACTGCCTACTATTGTCTTGCCGCAAACTAACCCGGCAGCAACGACAACACAATTACCAGCTCTGTTTCTGACACTAACAAAAGCCTGGCAAAACTCAGAAGAAGAAAGTCCCGCACTCACCAAACCTCGCAGCCACGAATTCAGCGCAGTCGTTCCGCTGCAGGCAACCAGTCATCACACAGGGCTCGTTGCACTGCTCCCGGATGGTCGTTGTGCTGCTCAGCATACAGTTGACCGCATATCTTCGCTGCTGGCCTCCGTTGTCGGGATCCCACCGCTGGCAACCAGTTGTTGCAAAAGGGTTGCAAGCCCCAAGGGTAGCGTTGGCCTGGCGGCCTGGGGCATAGCTGGAAACATCCGAAGGTGCCGGCAAAGGATGAGTCGACTGGCAACAGAACAACTTGTTTATTCTGGCATCTCAAAAGAGCAGCCGGTCAGGGCGACCACGTTACTCGCAGGAAGAAATCGAAGTCTCTTTCGGCGTCCGGGGCAGCGGCGTTTTATACCCACGGAGTCGAGGGCAAGAAGGAACGGCTTGGGAAGAGGCGTCCGATACGGCGACGCTTGAACATGTCCAGACGTGACGGGCGCGTCCGCCGGGCCGGCGCCGGTCAGACCTCCTCGCCTCCCAGTTGGGGAGCTCCTCTCCCCGGCTGCCGCGCTTTGACAAGCGTGGGCACCAACATGCACACACACACACACACACGCACGCACGACGACACGTGGCACTGAAACCTGCCTGGACGCGCTTGGCGGGAGGCGTTGCGGCAGCGCTGAACGGGTCCAAATGACCGCCGCTTTGAACAAAGCCGCGGCGTCCGTTGCATCCGCGCCGGCTATACCGCGCGTCGTAGGCGAGACGTAACAGACCGCCCCGCCGGGAGAAGGAGATCCCGATGGTCAGGGGACTGCATCCGCTGTCCAGAGGGATGTCGCTCGATGATGCTCGTAATCGAAACCGGTCGTCCCTCGACGTTGCTTGAGCGCAGCGCCCAGAGAAGGCCTCGTTCTCAGGTTCAGGATCACACAGGGCACTGCAAAGTCACTTCAGGAGAGTTGCCATTTTTGTGCTCGTTCCCAGCAAGCGTAAGAACTACGCCGAAACGCAACCGCTCAGTCAGCAAGCACGAGACAACCCTCACTAAGCTCTGCCAGGCTCTTTCCCCTTTTATACTACTGCCTAGTTCCTTACAGTAGTCAAGCAGCACTCAGAACGCGTCCACAAATTGGAAAATTGCACTAGAACGCACATAATCACTTTGAAACACTGAACAAAAGCAATATGTTAAAAATCCTGCCTCAGGAAGAAAACATCACTAACAAACAACTTTGAGGCGGATTCCTACGTTAGGGGCTTCGACTTAAGCCATCGGCGTTACCGTTGAGACTCCCCTTTTTGTAACGCACCTCAAAAAAATATTGTTGCAAAGCGAGGCTCCAGCGCAGGAGGCGGCCATTTTTGGGAGATATGGTCTGCAGCCATTGGAGAGGGCAGTGATCCGTCTCAATGATAAACCTCGAGCCGGCTAGGTAGCATGACAATTTCTGAACGGCCCACACGAGACACGCACACTCTTTCTCAGTGGCGCTGTACGCCTGCTCACGACAGGTCAGCTTACGACTAGCATACAGGACGGGGTGTTCCACTTCTCCATTGTCCCTTTGGCACAGTACAACGCCCATGCCTCGCTCACTAGCATCGCACTGAACAACGAACCCTTTTGTGTAGTCTGGCGATCGTAGCACAGGCTGGCTTGTTAGGGCACTCTTTAAGGCGCTAAAAGCTCTTTCCTTTGTCTCGCTCCAGACGACTGTTTGGGGCTCTGTTTTTCTTAGAGCATCCGTCAAGGGAGCCGCGATATCGGAGTACCTGGGGATGTACCTCTTATAGTAGCCGGCGACACCTAAGAACGACCGAATATCGGTCTTCGTGCGCGGTTGCGGGAAGTCTCGCACAGCGGCCACCTTTATTTCAGAGGGGCGGCGACGACCCTGTCCAATCACGTGACCGAGGTAGACAACCTCGGCCTGTGCTAATTGGCACTTGGGAGCCTTGACTGTCAAGTCCGCTTCGCGCAGGCGGGTTAGCACTGCCCGCAAGTGTGCCATATGCTCAGACCAGGATGCGGAGAATATCGCTACGTCGTCTAAATACGGTAAAGCAAATTCTTCCTGTCCCCGCAACACTTTGTCCATGAGGCTTGACAAGCAGTATGGCGCGTTCTTCAAACCAAAACTCAAAACTTTAGGACGGAATGTTCCCATTGGTGAAATGAACGCCGCATACCTACTAGCCTCTTCTGTAAGTGGAACCTGCCAATAACCCCTGACAAGATCTAGGGTGGAAATAAACTGAGCGCTACTAACTTTCTCAAGGCGCTCCTCGATGTTAGGGATCGGATAAATTTGATCCTTAGTAATGGAATTAAGCCTGCGGTAGTCGACGCAAGGACGAGGTTCCTTGCCCGGTACCTCAACTAAAATCAAAGGGGAGGTATAATCACTCTCACCCGCCTCAATAACACCGAGCTGTAGCATTTTCTTTACCTCAGCCTTCATAATATCGCGCTGGTGGGGTGACAACCGGTACGCCTTGGATCGTACTGGCTCTGGGGAGGTAAGTTCTATATCATGAGTAAGGACAGAAGTCCTACCAGGCCTCTCAGAGAACTGACCTTGAAACTCTTGTAAGAGTTGGTGTAGTTCGGTTTTCTGCTCAGGCGACAGCGGTGCTTTAATGATTAAGTCACTAATGACCTGATCAGTGTCTTCCCTGTTCGTCACTGAGCCTAGTCCCGGAAGCTCGACCGGAAGCTCTTCGGGAACGTTTACCATCATACACACCACTGCTTCCCGTTGTCTATAGGGTTTGAGCAGATTACAGTGGTAAACTTGCTGTGCTTTCCGCTTTCCTGGCAGACTCACCACGTAGTTAACATCCGACAGTTTTTGAACAATCCGTGCTGGGCCCTCCCACTGCACGTCGAGTTTGTTTTTTAGCGATGTGCGCAATACCATTACCTCATCGCCCACCTCAAAACGACGGGCCCTGGCTGTCCGATCATAATAAACCTTGGCCCTCTGCTGGGCCTTTGCCATTGCTTCACCTGACAACTCCTGTGCCCTTCTTAAGCGTTCGAGGAGACTAAGCACGTACTCGACCACGACTGGGTCGTCGCCCCTGCCTTCCCACGAGTCTCGAAGCATGCGAAGCGGAGACCGCAGCGAGCGACCGTACACCAGCTCAGCTGGCGAAAACCCCGTAGCCGCATGCGGCGCGGTCCTTAATGCAAACATCACCCCAGGCAGACACAGCTCCCAATCACTTTGTTGCTCAAAACACAATGCTCTCAACACGCGCTTCATGACGGAGTGGAGCTTCTCAACGGAATTCGACTGTGGGTGGTACACTGAGCTGTGTAACAGCTTTACCCCACACCTTTCGAGAAAGGCTGTCGTCAAAGCGCTAGTAAACACTGTGCCCTGATCTGACTGGATTTCCGCAGGAAAACCAACTCGCGCAAATATGGACAGTAGTGCATTGACTATCTCAACTGAGCTGAGTTCTTTAAGAGGCACTGCTTCAGGGAACTTTGTCGCTGGGCAGATCACAGTCAAAATGTGTCTGTACCCCGTGGCTGTTACCGGCAGAGGTCCCACTGTATCAATAACGAGCCGTCTAAAAGGCTCCGTAATGATAGGTACCAACTTCAACGGCGCCCTCGATTTGTCCCCTGGTTTGCCAACCCGCTGACAGGTGTCACATGTCCTCACAAAGTGTTCTACGTCACGAAAACACCCTGGCCAATAGTACTCTTGCAAGAGACGGTCCTTAGTCTTCTTAACTCCTAGGTGTCCGGACCACGAACCGCCATGCGACAAGCGCAACAGATCCTGACGGTAGCACTGAGGCACGATCAGCTGATCGAACTCGACTCCTCTGTGGTCTAGATACTTCCGGTACAGGACCCCACCTCTTTCCACAAAACGAGCATTTTTCTTGGCGATACCTTCTTTGACATTGCAGCGCATGTTTTCTAGGCTGCCATCCTTTTTTTGCTCGGCTATCAAAGCCGACCGGCTGACTTTTAGCAACCTATTAAGTCCATCGGACGTAGGCGCGATGAGCAAATCTGCAGATAGCTCTTCTAACTTTCCCGTGTCGGGCATTTCCTCTCCAGTACCTGGTGCCTTCAACGCTACAGGCTCAATTTTATTCAGTTCGGACGTGCTCTGAATACCAGCTTGCTGCGCCTCCGACCCTTTTTCATTGTTCGACAATGTCGGCCCCGCAACTACCGCCTTTGCAGCGAGCTCCTGAACTCTCGGTCTGGTTAAGGCCTGAACGCTAGCCTCACCAAACAAAAGCCCCTTCTCGCGCAGGAGGTGATCGGACCTGTTCGAAAATAGGTACGGGTACTGGGGGGGCAGCATAGATGACACTACGGCCTCCGTCTCAAGTGCTCCGAAAGGTCCTTCAATAAGCACCTTTGCTACGGGCAGACACACGCTATGAGCTTCCACGGCTTGCTTGATCCATGCGCACTCGCCCGTGAACATATCGGGTTCTACGTAAGAGGGGTGAACTACATCCATTGTAGCCGCGGAATCACGAAGCACTCGGCACTCTTTCCCGTTCACGAGGAAGTCTCGCATGTAAGGCTCGAGAAGCTTCATGTTCTCGTCAGTGCTACATAATGAAAAACACACGACTTCTCTTTTTGTTTCTGGACACTGCGCCGAAAAGTGACCCGGCTTCTGGCACGTATAACACACGCGCGCTTGCCTCCTCTCGAACCGCTTTCTGCGTTCGGCTTCGGCTGCCGCCGTCTCCTTACGTTCGGTCGGACTGCTTTCACTCGCATCCGCACTACGTGTGTCCCCCCTTGCTCTCATGGGTGTGAACTTCGGCCTCTCAGACTTGGAGCCAAATTCACCCTTTTGACCGTCCTTAGCTCCGCGAGCCCGACGCGTCACAAACTCCTCGGCTAGCTCGGCGGCTTTAGCCACTGTACTAACGTCTGGCCTATCCAAGACCCAGTACCGCACGTTCTCAGGTAACCGACTATAAAACTGTTCCAGCCCGAAACACTGCAGAATTTTCTCGTGGTCACCAAACGCTTTCTCTTCTTTGAGCCACTCCTGCATGTTTGACATAAGCCTGTAGGCAAACTCTGTATATGACTCATTTCTGCCTTTTTCATTTTCCCGAAACTTCCGACGGAACGCCTCCGCTGACAGCCTGTACTTTTTTAGCAGACTCGATTTCACTTGGTCGAAATCCTCTGCCTCCTCTCTCTTCAAGCGAGCGACTACGTCGGCCGCCTCGCCGGGTAACAAAGTGAGCAAGCGCTGTGGCCACGTTTCCCGAGAGAACCCCTGCTTCTCGCACGTTCGCTCAAAGTTAACCAGGAACAAACCAATGTCCTCTCCAAGCTTAAACGGCCGCATCAGGTCAGTCATTTTGAACGATACCCGTTCTCCTGCACCGTGTGCCTGACTTCCATTACGAGCGCGTTCCATCTCTACCTCGAGACGCTTCATTTCTAAAGCGTGGTCGCGCTCTTCTTTCTCTTTTTGCTCTTTACGTTCGCGCTCCTCTTTCTCTTTTTGTTGTTTACGTTCGCGCTCGTCTTTCTCTTTTTGTTCTTTACGTTCGCGCTCGTCTTTCTCTTTTTGCTCCCTCTCCTCAATGGTCTCAAGGCATTCCGACAGCTCGTCATCCTCAGCCTCCAACTCAAGAATAGCCCTTAGCAGTTCTGGTTTTCTGAGTTTGTCTGAGACATCCAGACCCAACTCTCTTGCAAGCTCCAGCAATTTCGGTTTGCGCAACGACTTCAAATCCATGGCTGCTCCGAATGCTGCTTTCTCTACTGCCTACTATTGTCTTGCCGCAAACTAACCCGGCAGCAACGACAACACAATTACCAGCTCTGTTTCTGACACTAACAAAAGCCTGGCAAAACTCAGAAGAAGAAAGTCCCGCACTCACCAAACCTCGCAGCCACGAATTCAGCGCAGTCGTTCCGCTGCAGGCAACCAGTCATCACACAGGGCTCGTTGCACTGCTCCCGGATGGTCGTTGTGCTGCTCAGCATACAGTTGACCGCATATCTTCGCTGCTGGCCTCCGTTGTCGGGATCCCACCGCTGGCAACCAGTTGTTGCAAAAGGGTTGCAAGCCCCAAGGGTAGCGTTGGCCTGGCGGCCTGGGGCATAGCTGGAAACATCCGAAGGTGCCGGCAAAGGATGAGTCGACTGGCAACAGAACAACTTGTTTATTCTGGCATCTCAAAAGAGCAGCCGGTCAGGGCGACCACGTTACTCGCAGGAAGAAATCGAAGTCTCTTTCGGCGTCCGGGGCAGCGGCGTTTTATACCCACGGAGTCGAGGGCAAGAAGGAACGGCTTGGGAAGAGGCGTCCGATACGGCGACGCTTGAACATGTCCAGACGTGACGGGCGCGTCCGCCGGGCCGGCGCCGGTCAGACCTCCTCGCCTCCCAGTTGGGGAGCTCCTCTCCCCGGCTGCCGCGCTTTGACAAGCGTGGGCACCAACATGCACACACACACACACACACGCACGCACGACGACACGTGGCACTGAAACCTGCCTGGACGCGCTTGGCGGGAGGCGTTGCGGCAGCGCTGAACGGGTCCAAATGACCGCCGCTTTGAACAAAGCCGCGGCGTCCGTTGCATCCGCGCCGGCTATACCGCGCGTCGTAGGCGAGACGTAACAGTCGTAATATCGAAGCGGCGACACAGGTAATTGAGGGCCGATTTCATGAAAGGCACTAATTTGACCTCATGGGAAGAAATATGCCGTATTTTACTATGATGAATTTCACTGTCCTCCACAATAAACAAAGGCTACAGTACAATCCACAAAGTACCTCTTCACACATTCGCACAGTTGACCTCTGAATAAACTCTTCCGCGATGTCACTGAGATTTCCTCGATGTCACAGCGATGTCACTGAGATACCTTTTGAGGTGACGGAGGAGTGATAACGATCTATCCCATGTTAATGACGGGACTAGAATAGTCAAAGCAATTTTGGCATGCATAGCCAACTCGGGCAAAAGTTCTCGCAGCTTGACACAGTTATCGCCTGAAGGCATCTCAACAACGTTCTGAAATGTCAGGAAAACTGTATTGCGCTGACTTGCTATATCTCTAGGCATGCTACGGTGAAGGTTGTGCCGCCTAGGCGCAAGACCTTGCCCGTAGTATTTCAACAGGCACTTGCTACGACCCTTTCCTCAAAAAAGTTTCTCAATCTCTGCCATCTGCTGCCACGCATGTGGTGGATACCTGACGTTTAGCGAGGAATGTACCGTGTCCACCACCTTGTAGAACTGCCAACGGTACATGTCTTAGAACCAAGAAAATACGTGAGGTACAGATCCGGCGTCATATCGTCGTGAAGCCTTCCTTTGCCTTGGAGCAGGAGCTTCTTGTTCTTTTACATGCAGTTCCATTTCGCGCGCTTTTGCTTGTTTCTCGTAGCAAACTCGGCAAAATCCTTGCTTCCTAAGTTCGCTGAGACTCTCCCTGACAGCCTTGATCATTTTTTACGCGTGATCAAATCTCAATGCTACCTTCCGCAACACCGTGCTTGCTGCTTCTAATCGCGAAAATACAAATGTCAGGAGCTGGAGCACGGAGTATGTGTCGAAGTTCAACAGATAACAAATCCGCTGGCTTTCGCTACGGCGTCGTTCTGTCCTTGTGATGCTAGGCCATGAAGAAACGAGATGAGATGGCAACAATTCTTTAAAACCGAGCTCAGTGAGTTGGCCCAGAGCATCCACCTCATGGGACAAAACTGTCGGAAGTTTACGCTTTCGTCTTCTTCCTGAAATGCCTCGAAAAAACTTAGACATTTTGGAAGCGCGTAACAAAGTTTAGCATTTTTGATATCAGCCCAAAAAATCGCAACATATTTACTTTTTCTGAGACATGTCCAACCGCACAAAGTTCAGCGCGTGCGCAAGGCAGTGTACCTAATGCTTGCAGCTCCTACTGCTGTATTATGGCTTGCAGCCCACCGTGCTGACCTCTCATGTTTGCAGCGCCATCATAGCATTGCCTACGACAACTGCCAAGGTTCAGCTGAAAATGATAGAGGATACCCTTAACAGCATCAAAAAGACTAGTCGCTCTGGTGTCATCGGTGTTATAAAATCCAATGAACACCTCACGTGTTTCGAATTCTTTTCAGCAATACGAAAGCATATTCACACTTGCTTCTTGGCAGATATGTCCGCTGTTTCTACTATAATGAACGCATAGTGCCCTGGTTCACAAACCTAACTTGTGAGTGACCGGAGGATCTCAGGAGCCATTATTTCTAACATTTCGTTTAAAATGTCATGGGAAAGCCACCTGTTCTTTGTTCGAGAAGCCATGAATCTAGTTTTTCAATGTCATTGGCGCGAAGTTCCAGAAGCTGTCTTAAATTATTTTCGGCACTGTCATGACCACGCAAAGCCAGCCCTTGGCAGGCTAAGCATTGCAGTGAAGATAATGTCGCTATCAGCGCTTTCCTTGCGTCTTTCATTTCTTTTTGCTTCCCCGCTTTGAAAGCTGCGGTTCCGCTCATGGCCGCGAAAAGTAGATTCGAGGCCACATGACTCCTAGATCATATAAGAGCATTCTTCCGGTTATAAAAACAACTTCGTCACAAACGTCAATTGAGATTCCTTAAGCATGGAAGTTTTGGCAGAAAGATGTTCAGAGCACAAGCAATGCAACAAGTGTCACAGAATACCTTTCCCACTGACGCGTCATAAGCGTGCCATTCGTCCGCCTTTTTTCACGCTGGTTGGTAACGTCTCACCCCTGTTGTGCGCATTAGGCGCTGCATCCTCACGACCAATTTGCGTGCGGGGGCAGTGGTTACAGTGGCAGGTGTCGAGCGTGGGCCGCTAAGGCAAACCTCGGTACGTTGAGATTAGCTCGTTGAATGCCCCGCGCCGGGCAAACTGGGTCTCCTTTCGTCGCTCAATTTATGAGGTGTGTCCTTCTTGATGAGATATCTGTCCATTGTTGAGGGTTTTTCACGGCTTCCTGAAAATGCAACACCAGGAAGGCCAGGCGACCAAGGATTTTAGCGCTAAAAGCGAGAAAAAAAACAACCCATGCTTATTTGTGCTAGGTATCTCGATCTTTACGTACTCAGAACAAATATTTCGTTAAACCAATCAATCAACCATCTAATCAGTCATCCAATCAAATGAAACTTTATTTGCTCATTCAAGGAAAATTTGTGCAGAATATTTGGACCAACACCGTACATAGCAGCTGTCCGGTCTAATACAAAAGTACACATCTGGGCAGCCACAATCTGAACAAACAAAATGTTCAACAAAACACTAGCTAAAATCAAAACAGTGGAGTCTCCCGGCGTCCAGTAGAGTGCAAAAAAAAGCATTTGGTTAAAGCATGGCGAAAATGCTAACCAGCATTTGAATAACATATACATACCAACTGCAAACAAGAATGTAAATAGTGAAATCACATGCTTGCCTGGTTGCGTAAGAAAAATAACTTCGAAGAAAGTTTAAAATTTCTCGCAACCTGAATTTTTTTAACTGTGAATTCCGTACCTTCGTCCTAATGAATTCAGTTAGTCTTTCGCCATATTTATTGCTATTCTTATGGAGGTTATAATTACTCTTAGCAGCATGTCTTATGCTGTCAAAAGGCAAAATAAATAGGCTCAATGGGAGAGGTCAGTTAATCATTAATATGCTATTTACTAGAATGCAAAATTTATAGTCATACAGACAAGGAAATTATAATACTCGAATGTCTTCAAACATAAGGTTGCTTGAACAGTTTTGTGAAGAAAAGTTTATTATACTTTATGCTCGTTTTTGTAAATGTTGCAGAGGTATGATGTAACTTGAGTAAGCGATAGTGTTGGCCTGTCTTTTAGTGAGCAGAGCAGAAGTGACGTCATTCATCCGCGGAATATGCAGCAGGCGCTTGCCGATTCTCAGCAATTTCTAGAGGTCCAGCTTTCAGGACTAGTGCTACTTGCGCTACCTACCGGCTAGTAGTGGCGACTGGGTGTATAACTGAGAATCGGTGCAGAGAAGCATGAAACGGGAACAAAAGCATGCAGGAAAAATGCTTTGGGAATATGTATAATATTTGTAGGGGTTTATGCAAGACTTTAACCTAGTGATACGAGAGAAGGCTGTGTTATGCATGGCTATGCATAGTTTGATGGTTTGAAATAGGGGGGACGCTCTAGCTACGCCTTTTCAGTAGCCGTGATAGCCCTTGTAACAACACTTTTTCAATCGCCATTTTTGTATTTTTTCTTCAAGTTTCTGGGAAAGAAAGACGCAGTATACACTTGTGTGGACACCGCGGAAGTGTGGGCGCCTACAATTAATGAGGTCAAAGTCACTTTTCCATTATTTTAAGCTAGGTTTTGGGGAAAGGAAGGCACAGTTTGCTTTCTGGTGAACACCTTGGAATGGTGGAGACCGGCACTTAATCAGGTCAAGGTCCCAGCACATTTTTGAACGTCGAGCGGCCGGACAGGTAGACCTTAGGTGATACATGATGGAGCGAAGCTTTCGCCTCAGTATACAGTTAACCGACGAATGAGCCGAAGTTTCAGTTCTGTGCTATTTTTACACTATATCACCAGTTGATGATATTTATCAGCGATGCGCCACTCGTTCGTGCGCACACTCCCGGAGAACCTTAGAGTGAGTGCAACTCAAAGGAGTTGCCGTCGACTACCGTGCCAATCTCAGCTGCAAACCAGCAAACTGTAGTGAAAGAAGGGGTGGCCGTTTGATGCCCTGCTTTCACCGGTTCAAGCCAGAGAAGGGCTGACACATATGTATGCTGCGCCTTCATTTCCCCGAAACTTAACTTGAAGATAAAATGCGCGAAATGGCGATTGAAAAGAATATGTTACAGGGGCTATTGTGCCTAATGAAAAGGCGAAGCTTGAGCGTCCCCCCTAATGGAAACCGTCAAACCATGTACAACCATGCATAACAGAGCTTTCTCTCGTATCACTAGGTTCAAGTCATGCTTAAACGCCTACAATTTTTATACATATTCCAAAAGCATTTTTTCTACATCCTTTTGTTCACGCGTTGTTTTTTTTTGCACCACTTCCTATTCAGTTATGCACCCTGTCACCACCACTAGCCGGTAGGTGGCGCATGTAGCACTAGTCCTGTAAAGCTGGGCCTGTAGGAATCGCTGAGAATCGACAAGCTCCTGCTGCATATTCCTTGGATGAATGACGTTGTTTCTGCTCTACTCACTGAAAAACGCACCAGTGCTATCGCTTGCCCAACTTACCTCATACCTCTGCAAGATTTACAAACACGAGCATTAAGTATAATAAACTTTTCTTCACTAAACTGTTCAAGCAACCATATGTTTGAAGACATTCGAGTATTAAAATTTTCTGCTCAGCATGACTATAAAGTTTCCATTCTAGTAAATAGCATATTAATGACTAACTCTCCTCTCCCACTGAGCTTCTTTATTATGCCTGTTCGTAGTACAAGACATGCTGCTAACGGCAATTTTAACCTTCCAACGAATAACAATAAACACGGTGAGACTGATTGAATTCATTAGGACAAAGATCTGGAATTCACTGCCAATAGAAATCAAGGTAGCAAGAAATTTTAAACTCTCTTCAGAGCTTTTTTCTTGCACAACCAAAAAGGTTGTGATTTCACTATTTGCATTCTTGTTTGCATTTGGTATGGATATTTTGTTCAAATGTTCGTTAATATTTTCGCAGTGCGGTTGTCCAAATGCTTTGCTTTGTACTCGACTGGACACCGAATGGCCCGACTGTTATAATTTTAGGTAGCGTTTTGTTGACGCTTTTGTTTGTTCATATTGCGGTTGCCCAAATGTGTTGTTTTGTATTGGAGCGGACACAAGCCATGTAGGCTCTTGGTCTAGATATTTTGTACAAATTTTTCTTGAATGAGCAAATAAATTTTAATTTGTTGGTTGATTGATTGGTTTATTGATTTATTGAATGATTGAATGAACGAATTATGTGTTCGATGTTCTTAAAGACCATGACCCTTAGGACCAATAAGCGTCGGTGTTCTTTTTCTCTCGGTTTCTTCACTCACTTCCTTTGTTGCCTTGCTTGCTGTTCCTTGAACTACATTTTCAGGAAGCAGTTAAAAACACTCAACAATGGACAAATATCTCATCAACAAGGACAAACCTCTTAAATAGACTGACAAAAAATACCCTGGTCACCCGGCGGGAAGGATTCAACGAGCTCATTTTCAACATACCGAGGATTGCCTTAGCGGCTCGGGCTCGACACCTGCCACTGTAATTGCTGCCTCCTCAGGCACGCAAGTTGCTTGTGAGAATACAGTCCCTAATGCGAAAGCACAACAGTGACGAGACGTTACAAAACAATGTGGAAAAATGCGGACGAATGGCTTGTTTTTGACGCGTCATTCGACAAGGTATTCTGTGAGACTTGTCGCACTGCTTGCGCGATTAACATCTATCTGCCAAAACTTTCATGGGTAAGGGCTCTCAATTGATGTTTGTGACGGAGTTGTTTTTCTAACTGGACGAAATATCTTGTAAGATTTAACAGTCATGAGACCTAGAGTCTGCACTGTCCGGCCATGAGCGGAACCGCAGCTTTCAAAGCGGGGAAGCAAAAGGAAATGAAAGACGCAATAAAATCACTGATAGCGACATTATCTTTTTTTTTATTCGAGAAGTGTGCCATGAGGCATAAGTTGAAAAAGGAAGGGGGGCGGAAGGAATGCACGGGATTGAAAGTTTAAAGAAGGAGTGAACAACCGTTGCGCTGAGGTAGTCGCACAGGTTGCTAATGAAACGGTTGTTCATAGTGCACTTCACGTAGTCACTTTCGCGGTTCCACCGCAGGCCCACCTCCCTGAGGAGCCGTTTTTTGATAGCAGCCGTCGCTGGGTACGTCCATAACAAGTGCCGCACATCACAAATGTCCGGTGCAGCGCTACAGTGAGGGCACCTGTCAGGTGCTGGCAGATCTTTGGCACGCCAGCGATGACGGAAAGATGGTGTCAGAGCCGCCCCTGCCCGAATCCGGCGCACGGATACCTCCTCCTGCCGAGTAAGACTACGGCGGAGAGGGTGCGAACACGGAGGAATTAGAGCGCGTGTTCGCTGGCGCAGAACTTCGGAATCGGAAACATGGGACAGGAACGGATCGGGGGGAAGAGGGGAAGGTGGCGGATCGTCTAATGTATGAAGATGAGTCATAGCATCCCCTTGAATGTTATGTGGATCCTCGGCATGGCCGCGAATCCAGTGTATGCGCACAGGACATAGATACTTTGCGCAGAGCACATGAATTAATTGATTGTGGAATCTGGAACGTTCGTCGAACAGCCTTAAGCTGTTTAAGGGCGGCGCGGGAGTCGGTGTAAATATGAACTGTATTGAATGCTGGAACGAGAGGAAGGGAAGCAGTGGCATTATAAATCGCTTGAAGTTCTAAATCAAGGGGAGTGCACGTATCCGCGGTATACGTCGCGCGAGAGTTGAGATGCAGATGAGATGGAATATAAACAGCGGTAACTCCCCTTTCTGAAGTTTGTGATGCATCCGTGTACAATATGCACCCTTCAGACAGGTACGCGGCTGATACCGACGGGGAAACAGTGGGGCGATTGTCAGTGAGCTGGCAATAGGACCACGGTGGAAGTGTCTATAAACGATGAAGTTTGAGAGACTGTTTTCGAGCTCTATTTGCCACCCGTTGGTCGATGATTTCACTGAGTGTATTAAGTTGTGCGAACTCCTGTAGCACAGGTATGGGCGTTAAACGAGGCAGATATGTTACGACGCGCATAGCCTCACGATTGATAGCTTCAAGGCAGACCCACTGTCTGCGGGTGAGATGTTGAAATTGTGCCTGATATACTATCCGTGGCTGAAGGATAGACCGCACTAGCTGGCGGGCCGAATGAGCACGTGCGCCACCAAAGCGCATAGCTATTCGACGAATCAGACCTAGAGTAGCGTGAGCCGATTTACGGGTGGCTGTCAGCCACGGGGTGCCAGTCCCAGATGTATGGAGGAGAAGACCAAGAATACGAACAGTTTCTACCTGAGGAATCAGAGAATTATGTACCGTAAAATTTAAAGGGGGAGCTTTCCGTAAGCCGGCTTTATTTCCAATTCGAATGAAACATAATTTAGTAGGAGAGAGTGTTAGACCCAGAGGTGGGAGGCGAGATGTCAATACATCCAGCGCGTGTTAAAGGACCGACTGATCAATAGACGCATCTGGATGACAGCACCACAAGGTTATATCATCGGCATACGCAAGCACGCGGATAGAAGGAATGGACTCTAGGGCTCGAAGAAGAGGAATTAAAGCCACATTAAATAATTTGGGGGCGAGAACGGAGCCCTGCTGCACTCCTCTATTGGAAGTGAAGTTACCAAAGGGCTTTCCGTGGATACGCACGCTGAAGGTTCGATTTGCTAAAAAGGCGTGAATAGAGAGGAAGAGCCGATGAGGGAGACCAAGAGTTTGAAGGGAGGCAAGAATGGCAGAGTGAAGGATGTTATCATATGCATTTGTTATGTCTGTAGCGATTACGGTTCGTACAAGGTGACTCTGCGGAGAGTCGTCAAGCACGTCAGCAGCCAAAGTAGCAAGGCCGTCCTTCATTCCAATTTGTGGGCGGAAACCAATTTGGGAAACTGGGTAACAATCATGGGATTCCAGCCACCACGACAAGCGTGCGGCTAGAATGTTTTCATAAAGCTTGCAGATGGTAGGCGTAAAGAAAATTGGGCGAAGGGCTGAGAGAGATACTGGAGGCTGACCTGACTTGGGTATTGGAACCACAATAGAATGCTTCCAGTCTCCCGGCATGACGCCAGAATGCCACACTTCGTTAAAAGTATCAAGTAGGGTTTGCAAAGCCCTCCCTTCCAAGTTACGGAATAAGTAGTTAGGTATGCCGTCTTGCCCGGGAATAGTAGTAGTTTTTAAACGTTCAATAGAGGCCAGCAGCTCTGCCATGGTGAGGTGAAAAGTAACCTAATCGGAGGGCTCTGTAACCGATAAGTCAATTGGAGACGTAGCGGTGCAGTCATGGTTTGAAAAAAAAATGACGGGCAGCTTGTTGTGCAATGGTGCCCTCATCCACATTTAGCGCGAGGCGAATGCTCTCTGTGTAATCTGCAACCTGAGAAGGGCGCTCCATGGTGTGAAACACTCTCCAAAGATGTCGATTGCCCTGCGTAGAGGACAGGCGAGCACGCCATGCAGCCCAGCGTTGCCTGCCTAGGCGCTTTGCATAGCGCCGCGCCCGTGCGGTTGCGCGGAGAAGAGTAGGAAGAGCCGATGGGTCATCGAGGTTACGAGTAGCGTAAAGATTCGCCTGGCGACGAAGAGCCCACAGATTCAAGAGATGTATGTCCGGGTTTGGATCGTCTTCATTTACAGTAGTGGTAAAAGTGTGAGTAGCGAGAACAGCAGAGAGAGTAGACAGTGCTGAAGAGGGTTTGAATGTAGATAAATGATTGTCTGCGCGTAGAGAGTCCCATGACGTTACTCGTACAGTGCGGCGTATTTTCCGTAGACGCGTAGGCGTGAGGGAGATAAAAATAGGCCTGTGATCGTTACCCCAAGTATCAGAATCAACACCCAACGAGGGTTACCGGGGCCTAACCACCAAGTCAAATCAGGTGAATACGGGCCACCGCATGGGCGGGTAGAAGTATTCGGGTGGTTTAAAAGTTGAAAGGAATGATCCGAAAAGCTCCCTTGGATGTGTGCACCCCTTGAGGAATCCGATGGGTAACCCCACGCAGTGTGTGCGCCGTTGAAGTCACCACCAACTAGAATAGGGATACCCGAGTTGGAAGAACGTAGAAAACGAACCCATCCCAGATTGGGAGATGCGGAGCCAGGACGACTATAAAAAGAAACTAGGACAAGGGGTGTGCGTGCAGGTTTTACGAGAAGGGCGACAACCTCTTGACGTGTGTTGCGCCACCGCGAAAGGTCGAGCGCTGTGTGCGGAACTGAACTGTGAATCATCATCATCATCATCATAAGCCTTACTACACCCACTGCAGGGCAAAGGCCTCTCCCATGTCTCTCCAATTAACCCTATCCTTTGCCAGCTGCATCCACCCTTTGCCTGCAAACTTCTTAATCTCATCCGCCCACCTAACCTTCTGCCGCCCCCTGCTACGCTTATTTTCTCTTGGAATCCACTCCGTTACCCTTAAGGACCGGCGGTTATCTTGCCTTCGCATTACATGCCCTGCCCAAGCCCATTTCTTTCTCTTGATTTCGACTAGGATGTCATTAACCCGTGTTTGTTCCCTCACCCACTCTGCCCTCTTCCGATCTCTTAACGTTACACCTATCATTTTTCTTTCCATGGCTTGCTGCGTTGTCCTTAACTTAAGCTGAACTCTTTTCGTTAGCCTCAACGTTTCCGCCCCGTAGGTGAGTACCGGTAAGATTATGCTGTTGTACACTTTCCTCTTGAGGGAAATTGGTAAACTGCCACTCATGATCTGCGAGAATTTGCCATATGCGCTCCACCCCATTCTTATCCTTCTAGTTATCTCCCTCTCATGATCCGAATCAGCTGTCACTACCTGCCCTAAGTAGACGTATTCCGTCACAATTTCTAGGCTCTCGCTGCCAATTGTGAACTGTTGTTGCCTTGCTAGGCTGTTGAACATTACCTTGGTTTTCTGCATGTTAATTTTTAGACCCATCGATCTGCTCTGCCTGTCTAACTGATTGATCATGATTTGCAGTTCACCTCCTGAGTGACTCAGCAAGACAATTTCATCAGCAAATCGCAGATTATTTAGGTATTCTCCATTTATTCTTATTTCCAACTGTTGCCAATTCAGGCCTCAAAATACCTCCTGTAAACATGCGGTGAACAGCATTGGCGAGATCGTGTCTCCTTGCCTGACGCCCTTCCTTATTGAAATTTTATTGCTGACTTTGTGGAGGACTATAGTAGCTGTGCAGTTGCTATATATTTATTCCAGTATTTTGACATAAGGCTCTTCTACCCCCTGATTACGCAATGCCTGTATGACTGCTGAGGTTTCCACTGAGTCGAATGCTTTCTCGTAATCAATGAAAGCTATATATAGAGGTTGGTTATATTCTGCGCAATTCTCTATCACCTGAATTATAGTGTGAATATGATCTATTGTGGAATATCCTTTACGAAAGCCTGCCTGATCATTTGGTTGATTAAAGTCTAACGTTGCCCTGACTCTATTAGCGATTACCTCAGTAAATACTTTGCAGGCAACTGATAGTAAGGTGATCGGCCTGTAATTTTTCAAGTCCTTGGCGTCTCCCTTCTTATGAATTAAGATAATGTTTGCATTCTTCCAAGCTTCTGGTACAGTCGAGGTCATAAGGCATTGCGTATACAGGGTGGCTAGTTTTTCTAGCACGATGTCCCCTCCATCCTTCAACAGATCTGCTGTTATCTGGTCCTCCCCAGCTGCTTTTCCCCGTTTCATTGCTTCTAAGGCTTTCTTTACTTCATCTTTCGTTACTGGCGGGATGACGCATTGCTGTGCGGTGCTGTCTTTCTCATTAACGCTCTGATTGCATTGGCTACTGTACAGGTCTGTGTAGAACTCTTCGGCTACGTTAACTATCTTGTCCATATTGCTAATGACATCGCCCTGCTTGTCTCTTAATGCATACATCTGGTTTTTACCTATGCCTAGTTTCCTCTTCGCTGCTTTTAGGCTACCTCCGTTCTTTATAGCATGCTCGATTCTCTCCATATTAAACTTCCTTATACCGGCTACCTTGCGCTTATTTATTAACGTTGATAGCTCCGTTAGTTCTATTCTATCGGTAGGGTTAGATGCCCTCATGTTTTGGCGCTTCTTAATCAGATCTTTCGCCACCTGAGATAGCTTCCCGGTACCTTTTAGAACTGTCCTACCGCCTACTTCTAATGCGCACTCCGTAATTATTGATGTCAGATTATCATGCATTGAATGAACATCAAGATCATCTTCCTCAGTTAAAGCCGAATATCTCTCTTGCAGCGCTATTCTAAACTCCTGTGCTTTCCCTCTTACGGCTAACTCGTTAATGGTCTTCTTCTTCACTAGCTTCTCCCGTTCCCTCTTCATGTCTAAGCTAATTCTAGACCTTTCCATTCTGTGGTCGCTACAACGCACCTTTCCGAGGACGGCCACATCCTGAATGATGCCAGGTTTAGCGCATAGTATGAAGTCGATTTCATTTTTAATCTCACCATTGGGGCTCTTACAGGTCCACTTCCTGTTTTCTCGTTTGCGGAAGAAGGTATTCATGATCCGTAAATTATTTCTATCCGCGAATTCCACTAATAACTCTCCTCTCCTATTTCTAGAGCCTATCCCATAGTCACCTACCGCGTGGTCGTCAGCCTGCTTCTTGCCCACCTTCGCATTGAAGTCGCCCATCAGTTCAGTGTACTGCGATTTTACTTTATTCATTGCCGATTCTACGTCCTCATAGTAACTTTCAACGGTCTGGTCATCATGGCTGGATGTGGGTGTGTAGGCCTGCACCACTGTGAATATAAATTGCATATTTACCTGGGCTGGGGGAGGACGCGGTGCAACGGTGATCAGGGATAGAGGGTGAATGATATGCGCAGAAACCTGAAAGGCGTGGGAGTGCATTATGCTCTTGCAGTAGGAACGCCCATGCCCTCAGCTTTCTGTCGCGAAGGCGGATGTTCACTTCAGAGGCCTTATTAGCGAATCCTCGACAGTTCCACCGCACCACTACCGATGATGATGCGCTATCCATGACAAGGCCGAAGAGCTTCCACGATGATTGATGTCACCTGCTTCATCAGCGCTAATATCTTATCCACTGTCGGGGTAGTCACGGCGAACACGCGGTCGGCACCTGATTGTGGCCCAGTGCTTACCCTAGTTGATTCCTCTGATGATTGCTCCCGAGTTATTAGAATTATTCGAGAGGATTGAGAGCGACGCTGTTCCCGGCGCTGGGTGAGTTCGTCTAGTCGGCGGCGAGCCTCCGCGATTGCATTGTCTAGAGCTGTGTCTTCATCTGTAGTATCCACATGTGATGGATGCACTGGACGTTTTGGCGTACCATTTGATCCGGGAAAGTGAGCCGCTTGTGCATATGTACGCTGGAGAGGAGACGTATGGTGAGCAGCGGGCTCAGATAAAGGAAGTTCAGAAAAGTCGTTGTCACATGCGAGAGCTGCAAAGCGATTACTTGTAGGAACATCCATTTTTGGAGGCGACTTGTGAAACTTCTTCGCTTGGTTCTTCTTTGGACAAGCGGGAGAGCGAATGTCATGGTCCGGCGATTTGCACAGGGCACAAAGAACTGTTGGTTCATTCATGTCGGCCACAGCTGCTGGATTAGGGCAGGTATTTTGCATATGTCCTTCTTTGTGGCAGTGATAACAAAAAATACGACGAGGTCGGAAGGGCTGTGGTTTGACGATCGCACCGTAGTAGGTAAGGTACATCGGGAGAGTCCACGGGCCTTGCAGGATGAGCAGGTATGAGCCCCGGCGACCCATAGGCCGTGCTTGCAGTACACCGTGTGTTGAGCAGCGAATATTTGCACGCACCTCCTCGGGAGGGCTCGTGCTGTCGACATGATAAATAATGCATCGGAGTGTGTCAGGACCAGATGCAAAATTTATTTGCACCGGGACATGCTTGCTGTCATCCAGGGGGATCCGCGTAACTGCGCAAAGTTTCTGGGCGTCCATCAAGGATGATAAGTTTACCGTGATGGTGTTCGATGGGCGATGAACGACAAACCCGCAGTAGTTCGAAGAGCCAAGAGCGTGGTCAATTGTGGCTTGAACATTCCGGGCAGGGGATGGCAGTCATATCAAAGCGCAATGTAGGCTTGATGGTAACGCGGAACGAGTTCGCAGCAGGCGGAAGAGAACCTTGACTCACGGGTGGCATCTGTGGAGGAGGCTCAGACGCTGGTGACGGCCCTTGGTGGGAATACTGAACTGGCGCGACGGGCACAGTTCCTTGAGGGAGTGCCACGGGCACGGAGGCGGTGGAGCAGTCCATGTCACAGGCGAAAGTCGTAGCATCGGAAGACGGCGCAGGCTGGAGGCCCAGAGGCGCTGACGATTGCGTGGACGTGGAGGCTGCGTCAGGTGGCAACACAGCGGGCATCCGCGTAGCTGTCGTCGACAACGCAGAATCCATGCTGACGCGTAGCGCGGCGTCGCTCGGCAGCGCCGAGCTAAGCCTAGCTTGCCCCTGAGGGTTCCGGTTGGGTTTTATCACTTGAGAATTTGCGCCCACCTTGCCGGGAATTGCTCCGCAGGGGCGACGTCAGCATTCGGTCTCACGGAGGGCACTGTCCGACCCACGCCACACGCGAGAAGACAGCGAAAAGCGAAAACACATACCTATAAGCAAACGCGTAGCCACCCACTAGGTCTTCGTCCACTCTGGCGACATTATCTTCATAGTCATGATCATGCCCAAAGTAATATAAGACAGCTTCTGTAACTTCGCGCCAGTGACATTCTCGAAATAGTCAAGGCTTTCTCGAGCAAAGTGCAGGTGGCTTTCCCATTCCATTGAAAACGGAATATTAGAAATAATGGCTCCTCATGTCCCCCGGTCACTTACAAATGAGGTTAGTGAAGCAGGGCACTATGTGTTGACCATAGAGGAAACAGCGGATATATCTGGCAAGAAGTAAGTGTGAATATGCTTTCGTATTGCTGAAAAGAATTCGAAACACATGAGGTGTTCTGTGGATTTTATAACACTGATGACACCAGAGCAACAAGTCTTTTTGATGCTGTTAAGGGTATCCTCTATTATTTTCATCTGAGCATTGCCAGTTGTCGCGGGCAATTATATGATGACGCTGCAAGCATGAGAGGGCATCAGGGTGGGCTGCAAGCCCTAGGACAGCAGCATGAGCCACGAGCACTCTAGGTACACTGCCTTGAGCACACATTGAACTTTGTACTGCAGGACATGTCAGAGACAATGCAAACATATGGCGCTTTCCTGAACATGGTATCAAAAATGAAACATTCTGCACGTGCTCCTTAAAACGCATAATTTATTCGAAGCATTTGAGAAAAAAAGATGAAAGAGTAAACTTACGAAAGTTTTGTCTCAAGAGGTGGGCGATCAGGGCCACTTCACTGAGGTCGCTTGATCAGAATTGTAGCCATCTGTTGTGATCGGAGGCCACACAGCGGGAACAGACGAGCCCGGCAGGCGCCATCGAACTATGCTTGACGCAAAGGTGCTGTCGTCCTGAGAAGAGGATTAGGAACGGCTCCTGGCGACGGTGAGCTGTGACGAAAGGCCTCTCATCCCTTCGTCCGGAGTATGGAATGCGGCATTGTTCCCGAACTGCGCCCTCACGTGGACCGGCAGAAAAACGCGAACAAAGGCGCCGAACCCGCCTCGCTCGCTTGCACGTGCGGCCGGACAAAGCGGGGGCGGACACGGCTGATTCATTTTACCCTCTGTAATGCCCGGGGCCGTCAGGACGCCTCTTTCCCACGGAGGGCATCACCACCTGCTAAGCCAACTACCTTGTGCACATGATCAACCCGTCGGGAAACACATTCCAGGACGCCTCTTTCCCACGGAGGGGGTCACCGCCTGCTAAGCCTACGACCTTGCGAACCTGCTCAAGCGGTCGGAAACAATTCCAGGACATCAAGGCGCCAGGATTCCTTATCGCCTGTGCACGTGTTTGTGGGGGCGGAGCGGTCACGGGGTTAGGGAAGAGACTATGCAGAGTGTGTCTTCCTATTGGACGCTTGATCAGCCACCGGTTTCCCTAGCTAGGTGCCTAGGGAATACCCACTGTATTTAAGCCGCGATTTGGCTGGTTTCACGACTCTCCATCTCTGACTTTTGGGTCTCCCTGCTTCTGTTGTAAATATGTAGCACTTCATCTCTGACTTTTGGTTTCCCTGCTTCTCTTGTAAATATGTAAATAAACCTTCAAGTTTTCCAACCCTCCTGAAGGCTTCCCTCCGTCGTCTGCAGAGTTCATCGTCATGTGGTGAAGACCTCGGTCCCGATACCCAAGCATATCAACTGGTGGCAGCGGTGGGATGGTCTGCGCCTTGTCCTGACTCTGGTATGGTAAGTGCGCGGTCTTTCTCTTGGAGCATTGCCAGGTTTTACAACTTTGTAAGATTGTTAGCCTAGGTAATCGAAGGTTGGTATAAGAGGCAGCCGGTGCTCCTCTGACCACGTGAGTAGAGACTTGCCGTTGCATAAATAGTCATGGACTGGAAGAAGCTGCGCAAACCAGACCTAGTTCACGTATGCGGGGAATTGGGCATTGATTGTGGGTCGATCCGTAGAAAACCTGAATTGATTTTGGGCAATTGAGGATTCCGGTGCGGACGAGGAGGAGATAGTAAAATGTTGGGAGCTAATTAAGGAGGAGTTGGAGAAGGAAAGGGAACAAAAGAAGCGAGAGGATGAAGAAAAAAGGAAGCGCGAAGAGCACGAAAAGAAGCGTGAAGAGCAGGAAAGAGAGCATGAAAGAGAGATCGAGAAAAAACGGCTCGATCTACAGATAGCTCAAGCTGCACAGGCAGAACGCACTAGGCTAGAGGTGCCGAACACAGTGGCAAGCCAGGCAGCATCAAAAATAAAAATAAAGGACCTCTTGCAACCGTGCAAACTTGGAGAGGACATAGGGCTCTTTCTCGTGAACTTTGAGCGGGCATGTGAAAGTTGCGAGCTCCCGACCGAGTCTTGGCCGCAGAAACTTCGGACCATTCTTCCATGTGAGGCGGCCCAAGTACTCGCTCGTCTGGCAAAAGAAGAGGCGGCCGACTATACTAAAGTAAAGGCAGCACTCCTAAAAAAGTATTGCCTGTCCGCAGAGGCCATTCGGCGCCGCTTCAGGGAAGCCAGAAAACAGCCTAACCAGTCATTTCCGGATTTTGCGTATAACCTTAAGGCAGACCTGAAGGAATGGCTAAAGGGAGAACAGGCTTACGGAACTCACGATAAAGTAATAGAGGTGATCTGCCAGGAGCAGTTTTTTGGCTCTTTTAGGGAAGAAATGCGCGTGTGGGTGCAGGACAGGCCGGGAAATAAAACCCTAGAAAGTGCAGCAGAGCTGGCCGAAGAGTTCCATGCCAAGCGCGTAGCAGAGAGTGCGCGTGCCCCCGTAAGCCCCAAAGTAGAAAAAAATTTCCACGGATCCAGACAGGAGAGGCAGCAAGCCGCAACTGGGAGCGGAGCGAGGGCCACAAAGCAGAATCAAGCAACCCCACAAAGGGGTGACCGAAAAGGAGAGGGATAAGGCTTTTGAAGCCAGAAAGAATCCAGTGTGTTTCCGTTGTCACGAGCCCGGTCACTACGCCCGCGCTTGCAGGAAGCAGGAAATCGTTCTCTCCTTGGTGGAGGTGGGCGATGAGAACATGCGCCTGCTAGAGCCATACCTGAAAGACATGCAGGTTAATGGAAAACCGTGCCGGGTTCTGAGGGACTCCGCGGCCACCATGGACGTAATTCACCCCACGTACGTGAACGCAGCTGATTTTACTGGGGAATGTGCATGAATTAGGCAGGTGGCCGAAGAGAATAGCGCAAGCTTGCCGATCGCACGAGTTAGATCGAATAGAGGGCCCGTTTGGCGTTCTGGAAATGGAGCCAGCGGTATCACGGATTCTGCCGGAAAATTTTCCGTACCTCTTTTCAAATCGGTCGGAGCAGATGTTCCAGGAAGAGGGTCGTAGTTTCGGCGATCGAACCGTCCAGGCGCTCACTCGTGCGAAGGCTCGCGAGATTGCAGCTGAAGTAAATCGTAGGAAGAACGAAGGCTCTCCCACGACGGGTCAGGCAGGGGAAAACCCAGGAGGCGATGCTTATGTGACGAGCGGAGAGGCTCGCGGCAGGAACAGATGCGACGCCGAGTGCAAGGAACCAGTCTCTGAGCCGCAGGGCGACTCAGTGGGGGTCGGGTAAAATGTCGTGCAGCCACGCTTGGAACCCTTTTTGGATCTGGCCAAAGTCGATAGAGACATGATTGCAGCCGAGCAGGCGGCGGACGTTACACTTCGCGATTTATCCAGCCGGACAAACGAAGAAAGTGTAGCAACGAAAAACATTACGATCCGTAACCGTTCCGGAGTGTTGTATCGATATTACAAGGACTCAAAGGGGGTCCAGTTTGATCAGCTCGTGGCCGCAGAAATACCGCGCAGGCATCCTTAAATTGTGCCATGGTGGGGGTTGGTCTTGCCATCTTGGAGTGAAGAAAACTAAAGCTAGTCTTCTACAGGAGTTTTATTGGCCTGGCTGCTTCAGGGATGTCGAGCAGTTTGTAAAGTCCTGCGACACCTGTCAGCGTGTCGGAAAGCCAGGGGATTTGAGGAAGGCTCCGATGAAGCTAGTGCCCGTGATTAGCGAACCCTTCCGTCGTTTGGTGGTGGACGTAGTCGGTCCTCTACCAGTGACTCAGTCGGGCTACCGCTACATACTAACTATGATCTGTCCGGCGACCAAGTTCCCCGAGGCAGTTCCGCTCAAGGAGGTGAACTCGGTGGGCATTGTGGACGGGTTGTTGACGACATTTTCCCGCGTTGGCTTTCTGGCTGAGTTACAAAGCGATCAGGGAAGCGTCTTCACGAGCGCACTGACTACTACCTTCCTGGAAAAATGTGGAATACGCATAGTTCATAGCTCGGTCAGACACCATCAGAGTAACAGCGTCGAAGCGTGGTATTCGGTTTTGAAGCGCGTGCTAAGAGCTATGTTCTATGTGCATCACAAGGACTGGAAAGCTTGCCTGCCAGCAACGATGTTCGCTCTCCGCTCGGTGCCGCATGAGGCCACGGGCTTCAGTCCGGCGGAGCTGGTGTACGGGCGATCGCTGAGATCCCCCCTTCTGATGATAAGAGAGGCCTGGGAGGGAACCGGCGACGACCCTACCGTGGTGGAGTATGTGCTGAGCTTGCTTGATCGGCTTCACTCGTGTCAGGAGATGGTAGTGAAGTCCGCTGAGCAAATAGCAAAGCGGTACTATGACCGAAATGCGCGCCAGTGTACGTTTGCTGTAGGTGACAAAGTTTTGATTTTAGCTACTTCACGAGCAAACAAACTCGCTGTTCAGTGGGAAGGGCCTGCCTAAGTAGTTGAAAAGCTATCCGACGTTAACTATGTGGTTAGGATGGCAGGCCGGGGAAAGGAAACGAGGGTTTATCACTCCAATCTCATGAAGCCTTACAGGCAACGCGAAGCCATTGTCCACCTTGCACTAAATGTACCAGAAGTGGAAACAGAATTTGTGTTTCCAGGGGGCGAGACCGAATCACAACCCTTCTAAAACCTGCTCGAGAGGATTCGGGCGGAGTAGAGCGTGAGTGCAGGGAAACGGGGGGACCTGCAGCGACTGCTGGGCGAGTTCCAGGCTGTTTTTTCGGACCAGCCAGGGAGAACGGATCTCATAGAACACGACATTGAACTGACATCGGACAAAGCAATTCGCTCTAGGCCCTACCGAGTCTCTCCGCGGCAGAAGGAAATTTTAGCTTCTGAAATAGAACGGATGCTAGAGATGGAGATTATAGTTCCGTCAGACAGTGAATATACCTCTCCCCTCATGCTGGTGCAGGTGCCTGGCAAGGACCCGAGACCTTGCATTGATTACCGCCGGCTAAATGCTATAACACGCCACCAGCTGTACCCAATTCCTAATTTGGAGGAAAGAGTCGAGATGGTTGGCCGGGCCACCTATGTGTCAACCCTTAACTTAACGCGGGGATACTGGCAAGTGCCCCTGACAGAAAGAGCGAGCCGTTACGCGGCGTTTATCTCACCCATGGGTACCTTCCGACCGCTCGTGATGAGCTTTGGGCTAAAAAACGCCCCCTTTTGCTTTTCCCGCTTTATGGATCGTGTTCTCAGGGGGACGGAAGACTGCGCTTCCTTACATCGACGACATAGCGGTTCTCTCGCACAGCTGGGAGGAACATTTGCGTCATTTGCGGGAAGTATTGACCCGGGTGCAGAACTCCGGCCTCACGATCAGGGCTGAAAAGTGCCAGATCGGAAAATATGAGGTAGAATACTTAGGGCATGCTATCGGAGGGGGAGCCCGAAGGCCGCTGGACGCAAAGGTGCAAGCCATTCAGGAGTACCGCCGGCCTGTGACTAAGACCGATATACGAGCATTCCTAGGTCTAACCGGATATTATCCAAAACTATATCCCCCGCTACTCGGAAATCGCTAGTCCGCTGACGGACAGTCTAAGAAAGGCAGAGCCAGTTCGGGTGATTTGGGACGATGCTAAGGAGAGGTCGTTTAGGGCCTTAAAGCCGGCATTAATGGGGCAACCTGTGCTAAGAGCCCCCGCGTATGACCGCCCCTCCATCCTTCAGTGCGATGCTAGCGACAGGGGCATGGAAGCAGTATTAAGCCAGCACGACGATCTCGGATCAGAGCATCCGTTTTTGTTTGTGAGCCGAAAATTGACCGCAAGGAAGCAGGCTTACAGCACGTCTGAGAAAGAATGTGCTTGTTTGGTCTGGGCCATCCAGAGACTTAGGTGCTACCTGGCAGGTTCGAGATTCACCATAGAAACTGATCACTGCCCCTTAACCTGGCTTAGAAATATGTCGCCAAAGAATGGGAGACTTTTGCGCTGGAGTCTAGCGCTTCAAGAGCACAACTTTGAGATCCGCTACCGGAAAGGGCGGGAAAACGGGAATGCCGACGGTCTCAGTCGTAGCTTTCCTGCATAATCTGGCGTAAAATGCCCTAATGCTCGAGAAAAGCTACCGTATCATTTTTGGTTTTTGTTTTGTTTTTTTTCTCTTGCTTTTCCGCACCTACCTCATTGCCGAAAAAAAAAGTTTCTTACCAAATTTCAGACGCATGTCTTTTGCGAAAAAAGGAAAGACAAAGCGGAACTAGTTTTGGTTCAGCAGCCTTCCGGGCGTGAGCTGTTGGCGAGGGTTAAGTCATCCAAACTTTGCAGCCATATGGCTCTGTATTAAAGACCTGGCAATGTTCTCAGGCTGGCCGCGTGCTGCCTAGCCGGAGGTAGGGGCTGAGCTCAGATCGGATCGCTAATGCTCCGTTGAGGACCCTTGCCAGCTGTGCAGGTCAAGTGGACTGACTACTACGAGGCCGACTGGGACTCTGACGCCCATTCGTGGTGCACCGACCAGCTGCAACCACTTCGTGGAGTCTTCTTGGCGGCGGACGGATTGTTGTGATCGGAGGCCCGACAGCGGGAACAGACGAGTCCGGCAGGCGCCATCGAACTATGCTTGACCCAAAGGTGCTGTCGTCCTGAGAAGAGGATTAGGAACGGCTCCTGGCGACGGTGAGCTGTGACGAAAGGCCTCTCATCCCTTCGTCCGGAGTATGGAATGCGGCATTGTTCCCGAACTGCGCCCTCACGTGGACCGGCAGAAAGACGCGAACAAAGGCGCCGAACCCGCCTCGCTCGCTTGCACGTGCGGCCAGACAAATAGGGGGCGGACACGGCTGATTCATCTTACCCTCTGGAATGCCCACGGCCGTCAGGACGCCTCTTTCCCACGGAGGGCATCACCACCTGCTAAGCCAACTACCTTGTGCACATGATCAACCCGTCGGGAAACACATTCCAGGACGCTTCTTTCCCACGGAGGGGGTCACCGCCTGCTAAGCCTACGACTTTGCGAACCTGCTCAACCGTTCGGAAACAATTCCAGGACCTCAAGGCGCCAGGATTCCTTATCGCCTGTGCACGTGTTTGTGGGGGCGGAGCGGTCACGGGGTTAGGGAAGAGACTATGAAGAGTGTGTCTTCCCATTGGACGCTTGATCAGCCACCGGTTTCCCTAGCTAGGTGCCTAGGGAATATCCACTGTATTTAAGCCGCGATTTGTCTGGTTTCACGACTCTCCATCTCTGACTTTTGGGTCTCCCTGCTTCTGTTTTAAATATGTAGCACTTCATCTCTGACTTTTGGTTTCCCTGCTTCTCTTGTAAATATGTTAATAAACCTTCAAGTTTTCCAACCCTCCTGAAGGCTTCCCTACGTCGTCTGCAGAGTTCATCGTCATGCGGTGAAGACCTCGGTCCCGATACCCAAGCATATCACCATCTCATCTCGTTTCTTCTTGGCCTAGCATCACAACAACGAAATGACACCGTAGACAAAGCCAGCAGATTTTTGGAAGTGCTGTTAAACCTCGATGCGCGCCTCATGCTCAAGCTCCTGACACTCGTATTTTAGCAATTAGAAGCAGCAAGCAAGGTGTGGCAGAAGGCAGCGTCGAGATTTGATTAAGTGTAAAAAATAGTCAAGGCTGTAAGGGAGAGTCTCGGTTAGCTTAGGAATCAAGGATTTTGCCGAGTGTGGTATGAGACACAGGCAGAAGCGCGTGAATTGAAACTTCATGTAAAAAAAAGGTGCTCCTGCGCCAAGGGAAAGGAAGGCTCGACGACGATAGACTTTGGATCTCTACCTCACGTATTCCTTTCGTTCTATGGCATGTAGCTTCAGCAGTTCTACGAGGTGGTGGGCACGGTACATTCCCCGCTACACGACAGGTGTCTACCAGATGTGTTGCAGCACCTGTCAAGGATTGAGCAATTTTTGACAGGAAATGATCAAAGCACGTACCTGTTAAAATACTACTCGCAAGGTCTCGAGCCTATTCGGCTCAACCTTCACCGTAGCTTGCTCAAAGATACAGCAATTCAGTGCAATACGCCCTTGTCGACATTTCAGAACGTTGTTGAGATGCCTTCTGGCAATAACTCTGAGAACCTGGGAGAACTTTTGCCCGAGTTGGCTATGCGTGTCAAAGTTGACTATTCTAGTCCCGTCATCACATATGAGAGATCGTTATCGCGACTCTGTCACGTCAAAACATATCCCAGGTAATCAATGGGTCCAGCTCAACTAAACCACATACAACTACACCATGGACACAATGAGCTTGCCCGCAAAAGGAATCTCAGAGACATTGTGGACGAATTTATGCAGAGGTCAACTGTGCGAATGTGCGACGAAATGGATTCTGGATAGTCCGGTAACCTTTGTATAATGTGAAGGACAGCGAAGTTCATCATAGCAAAATACGGCAGCTTTCTGTCTATGAGCTCAAATTAGTCCTTTTTCATAAAATCGGCCCTCAATTACCTGTGCCGCCGCTTCGATATTACGACTTCTGCTCTGTGACTCCTGTTTCTGTCTTCGTTATATTTTCTCGAAGACGCATGAAGAGTTCGTGTTCTCTTTTTAAATTTTAAATATTTAGATGGTTGTGAGAAAGTTGGGATACTTCATTGTTTCTAGGACTCGAATTCAAAATTAGTTTCTATTGAAATGATAACGTTTTCGTCCGATGCTGTGTCGCTCCATAGTGCTTTTTGTGTATCGGGAATAAACCTATGTGTGTGAGTCATGTTTTGTGCGGGTGTCAACCAGTGCGCTTGCGATGTCGTGGAGCCCGTGTACCGCCCGAACACCTCTAATGTGGTACGTGCTGTTTTCAACGAAAGTGATGGCAAAGAAGATGGAGGCCTCGACCAGGACACGTTTTGCAGCGATTACGGTAGCATTTCGAGCCTTCAGTGCGGCGGCGCCGCCAACCTGTGGCTGCGCCGCCACGCTGTCACGTGGTTGGTCACGTGGTGCGGAGCAGCTGCCGTCAGCGCGGCGCCGTGGCTGATCACGCGGTTTGTCGCGTGGTTGGTCACGTAAACAAGTTCCACTCAGCCAGCTGCAGCTATCGCGTCACTCCAGGTTTAACCAGAGCTCAACCACCGTCAATTTTTCTTCATCTCTCCTCTTAGCTCCTTCTTTATCCCTTCCCTTCCGGCGCGGTTCAGGTGTCCGCTTTGTGAGACAGATACTGCGCCATTTCCTTTCCCAAAAACCGATTTTCAATTTCTTCATTACGGCCTTTGGATGGATGGAAAAACTTTATTTTCGTCAGAACGCACGTGTGCTCGATTCTGTGCTATATGACCATCAACCCATGGCTGACGGCGACCTGGGTGGTCCACTCCACGGCCCTGGTCTGGACAACCGGGTCTGAGCTGGCCAACACGGCCTCCCACTGCTCGAGCGAAGGATCACGCATAATATCCGCCGGTGGCGGCGCTATATTACAGCTCCATAATATGTGGTCATAGGTTGCCAGTTCCTGACACCATTTGCATTCGGGCTGAACGGCCGGGTAGATTTTGCTTAACACGTATGGATTATAGAAATATCTCGTCTGCAATCGCGTTTTTCTGTCTCTTCTCTGTCACTACAAACTTCCCCTTCCCTCACGGCGTGGTTGAGGTGTCCACCAATATGTGAGACAGTTACTGCGCCGATCCTTTCCCCTAAAATCACAATCAAATAGGAGACGCACTACGGCCAATTCAGGGAGCCGAGTCACTGCAGCCCATTCATGACTTCATCGGGCGGCGGGTGGGCTGTTTCGAGAGACCTGCCAAGATCCCGAGCAATTTGTCCAAAGGCACGGCGTCGCGCCGAACGGGCTATGGCGCTCCGTGGACTCCCTTGCAGAGCTGCAACACGCTGTCTCGTTACACTTTTAAAGGCGATGCTTAAGCGTCGTCTAGCTCTTTGTGTTTGCGGTGATCAGCATTTTCGTGTCTTTGACACCTACGTGACAGCGCCCAATACTGCTTACAGACACTGAAATTTGAATTCGAATTTAAATTTTATAAACTAGTAAGCTGCACCAAGATAATGTTCAACAGCCTAGCAAGGGAACAACAGTTCACAATTGGCAGCGAGAGCCTAGAAATTGTGCCGGAATACGTCTACTTAGGGCAGGTAGTGACAGCTGATCCGGATCATGAGAGGGAGAAAACTAGAAGGATAAGAATGGGGTGGAGCGCATATGCAAATTCTCGCAGATCATGAGTGGCAGTTTACCAATTTCCCTCAAGAGGAAAGTGTACGACAGCATAATCTTACCGGTACTCACCTACGGGGCAGAAACGTGGAGGCTAACGAAAAGAGTTCAGCTTAAGTTAAGGACGACGCAGCGAGCCATGGAAAGAAAAATGATAGGTGTAACGTTAAGAGATCGGAAGCGGGCAGAGTGGGTGAGGGAACAAACACGGGTTAATGACATCCTGGTCGAAATCAAGAGAAAGAAATGTGCTTGGGCAGGGCATGTAATGCGAAGGCAAGATAACCGCTGGTCTTTAAGGGTAACGGAGTGGGTTCCAAGAGAAAGTAAGCGTAGCAGGGGGCGGCAGAAGGTTAGGTGGGCGGATGAGATTAAGAAGTTTGCAGGCAAAGGGTGGATGCAGCTGGCAAAGGATAGGGTTAATTGGAGAGACATGGGAGAGGCCTTTGCCCTGCAGTGGGTGTAGTAAGGATGATGATGATGATGATGATGATGAAGCTGCACCAAGGCCGACTAACACCGAAGGTAGAGGCGCCTGGAGGGCGCACGTTGTCACGTGGCACCGCCTCCCGCACACTGCGAAGTGGCTGACAAGGCTGAGGTCAAGAATAACCGCCATATTTGCAGTTCTCAGTGCTGCCGTCATTTCAAACAGTTGCTTTTAGAGGTGCCAGCTCTCTCGATTGCCACAAAATTGGTTGACCAGTATGCTAGTGGCACTGACAAAGAAGTTTCAACCTTTGTTGCCCTTTCGCAGCGACAACGCGCCAAAGGAGCATCAGCGCGCATCGGAGAAACTGAAGCATGACGATTTGTTGGGCTGTGAAAGAGACGACGCTCAATGTGCTGTGGGCGGCTACATCACAAAATATATATGTGACATCACTAATCGCGATCGCTTGCGTTACATCCCTGCGTATAGCTTTTACACCGCACCCGCAGGCGACATTGAAGGTTCGCAAGCATTCTGACAGCCGCTATGCTTCTAGACCGTCGCAGCTGTCGGCGGGAAGACGAGATCAGTGGGCCTGTCCAGGACTGCAATGACGACAGCTTGGGAAGATAGAGCAAGATCGCTGTCGACCCCTCCCACTCTTGTTTTATCTGAGTCTTACATTATTTTTCCAACTTTCTGCCGCTGGTTTTCATGCATGTGATTGCCCTGTGCTATTAGCATAGCTTTCTGCTCTTGCTACAGATAGGTAGAAGGAGTGACACTTGTACTGGTAATAAAACTTGTGCCAATGTTTGGTTTGAAGACGAAAATTATTGAGGGAGAGGGCCGAAAGGGGGCGCGAGTGAGCGCATGGCTAGGTGGCTTGAACCACCGTCCGATTAAAATCGTTCAGCCTTATCCATCCATAGATCCATCCATACATCCATCCATCCGTCCGTCCGTCTTTCCGTCCCTCTATCAAACCATCCATTCATCCTTCCGTCCGTCAATCCGTCCGTCCGTCCACCCATCCGTCCGTCCGTCCTTTCGTCCATCCATCCATCCATCCATCCATTTCGTATCTGCGCCTCCACTTTCTGGTTCCTGTGGCCAGCTATATCCTTCCTAGGATCGACCAAGTCCTTCAACGAATGCAGGAAGGTACATGGATCCTAACTGTTACTAACTTTTGGATGTGCCCGATGATCTCGATGAAATACCCCGCGAAAATGCCTCCGGCAGCCACACCGCTCAGCTAAGCCTCGCCTCCTCGAGGCGAGCATCGTCTGCGCGCCGCGTTCCTCACTCCACTGCAGCCATTGCGGAGCCCGTGGATGTTGAGAACATTGATCCGTTAGACTCACACCCTGGTGAGTCGCAAAGTATGCTCCGTGCTTACTGAAATCTGACCCCGGGTTCCAATTCGCCCCCAAAATAGCCCTCAACGGCCTCGGTTCAAGCTAAGCCAAACGCCAGCAATGCCGGCGCGATACTGGATGCTGCATCTGGAATAATAATAATTGGTTTTTGGGGAAAGGAAATGGCGCAGTATCTGTCTCATATATCGTTGGACACCTGAACCGCGCCGTAAGAGAAGGGATTCAATCCGCGTTCAAGGAGACGCCGCAGCTGCTACGCATGACGCGCGCAGTCGTACAAAAAGTAAACATTTCTCTGCATTGCCGGCTGGCACGATCCGAGTCGTCTTTCCCCCACGAGGCGGCCTCTCCCTGAAGAAGCTCCCGGCTCCAAGCATCCTGCAGCCACTTCACTCCACACTCAGCTGCTCAGTGATGGGCGAGTTACACATCAGAGTTCATCCCACCACCACCAACTTCACAGTGGCGATGGTAGAGAAGATAGTGGCTCTCGCTTTGGTGAAAATACAGGAAATCACTTTTGAAGGGAAGCAATACCCTGTATCCGCGTACATCGCGGCACCTCTTGCGGCAGTCAAGGGTGTGATTTCCCGAGCATACTGGAATGAAACACCAGACTGGGGCGCGATTACGGATCAGTCTTAATCGAAACTGTCTCAAAAAGTGTCTCATATTGCCTCTCTCCTATTGGTCGGCGGCCATTTTGATTTTTTTCGTCACTGACTGACGTCGTAAATGGCGCAGAAGTGGTGACGTTGGCCATCTAATTATGCGGGCAGATTGAGACGATTTTTTGAGACTGGAAAAAGTAGTATCAACACGTTTGAGACAGAAAATGGCGGCTGTTTATTTTGCCATACGCGGCTTGCCGCGCGAGCAACAGCGTAGGAGAGTGCACGAAGACGGTTTTGACTGGCCAGACGAGCTGTTTCGTCGCCAATTTCGACTCAGGAAGGAGACTGCACAGTGGCTGTGCGACCAACTCGCCGATGAACTGGGAGGTACGCGGGCCAGTGCGCTGTCAGTGCAGCGACAGGTGTTGTGCGCGCTGCGCTTCTTCGGCACCGTCGGATTTCAAGGCGCCGTGGGCAACGAGGGCAACGTTGCCATAGCCCAGCCCACTGTCAGCAAGTGTGTGCGGCGGGTGTCAGCAGCTATTGTCAGAGTGGGGTCGCGTGACGGTTGGGTGCGGTTCCCGGCGACCCCGGAAGAGAAGGCGGCGGCGAAGGAGGGCTTCCTTCGCCACGGCAGCATCCCCGGCGTCATTCGGTGTGTGGATGGCACACTTATCGCCATCAAGGCGCCACGGGGCGATGCTGCATACAAGGCCGCCTTTTGGTGTCGTAAGGGCTTCTACGCACTCAACACAATGATAGTGAGTAGGCTTCGCTCTCCGTTTTTGACTGCATGTTCGGCCTTAAGCTCGGGCCTTGACGGCGGAAGTTCACAACTAAGCTTGTGGTGTGCTTTCTCTCACAGGTGTGCGACTCCAACATGCGAATTATAACTGTTGACCCCCGCTGCCCAGGATCGGACCACGATGCGTTTTCGTGGCGCTATTCGTGGCTGCGGCAGGAGATAGGGCAAGGACTGCTGTTGCAAGGTGGCGAGTTTCTTCTGGGTAAGCAATAAGAAACCCCCACCGCGGTTACAAATTCCGTGGTGAGGCAAAAATGAAAACCGAAAGAGGTTATCGAGGCTTACTTCACATCCAAAAGGGGTGACAACTGTGTCGGTTCGTCTGAATTATGTCTAGCAAAGAAACATCGAAATCTTACATGGGTACATTGGGGCTTTCCATTCCTACTGATCACACATGGCCCTGTCCATAATGTATTCGCACTGCACACGGTGTCTTTGCGTGTGTACCTTGTTTCCTCATCCTTTATAAGTGTCCCTGTTTCCACAAAATAGTCAGTCGCAAGTTGTACGCTTTGTGTGTGCGTATTTGTGCCTCTTGTGGACCGGTCGTCTTCGCGTTTTTTTTGGACATTGCTATGAATCTGCTGCCATTGTATCAAGAGTGATGAGATTGAGGACGACCGAGGCTACGCTTAACTGCACACCATTTCTGTTATGCAGGGGACAGTGGCTACCCTTTGGAGCCCTGGCTTTTGACACCTGTGCCAGGGCATCCCAGTGTGGCGTCTCCAGAGGGGTTGTTCAACTCAGCGCATGGCTCCATGCGATGCTTTGTGGAGCGCGCCATAGGCGTGTTGAAGAGCCGCTTCCGGTGCCTGCAAAGGTACCGGACGCTCCAATACGAGCCAGAGCGAGCGGCCCTCATAATCGGAGCATGTGCTGCGCTCCACAACCTGTGTTTGAATGACCCCTTGCCAGAAGAAGGGGACGTAGATGCCGCTGACCCGGACGACGACGAGCCACCTCCGGCTGCAGTCCACACGCAAGGCGCTGCAAGCCGCCTTACCTACCTGCGGGGGAGAGCCGTGCGCGACGGTATTGTCGAGCTTTTTCGGAGAACCCGTCTCCAGAGGCTGGCATACCTGCGCACGGTGCGTCGTCAGTTGCGGCGGCAACTCCAGCGTCGCCAGCACTGAGCCCATCGACACCACCTCGCAGGGTAGCTGGCCAAGGTGTTCATTTGTGCAACATAGTAGCCACGGTTACTGTTGGCAGCGTCATCCCCTCGTGTCAGTGTACGCTTGTGTGTGAGCAACTCTGCATTGTGCCCCTAGCCGCAGCCCGCAAAGTGCCGACTTTTATTTCTTTGTTTCGTGTGTGTGCCTACAAGCTGCCGGTGCCGAAGAAGCGCAGCGTGCACAACACCTGTTGCTGCACTGACAGCGCACTCGCCTGCGCACCTCCCTGTTCATTGGCGAGTTGGTCGCACAGCCACTGTGCAGTCTCCTTCCTGAGTCGAAATTGGCGACGAAACAGCTCGTCTGCCAAGCCAAAACCGTCTTCGTGCATCCTCCTACGCCGTGTGTGTGTGTGTGTGTGTGTGTGTGTGTGTGTGTGTGTGTGTGTGTGTGTGTGTGTGTGTGTGTGTGTGTGTGTGTGTGTGTGTGTGTGTGTGTGTGTGTGTGTGTGTGTGTGTGTGTGTGTGTGTGTGTGTGTGTGTGTGTGTGTGTGTGTGTGTGTGTGTGTGTGTGTGTGTGTGTGTGTGTGTGTGTGTGTGTGTGTGTGTGTGTGTGTGTGTGTGTGTGTGTGTGTGTGTGTGTGTGTGTGTGTGTGTGTGTGTGTGTGTGTGTGTGTGTGTGTGTGTGTGTGTGTGTGTGTGTGTGTGTGTGTGTGTGTGTGTGTGTGTGTGTGTGTGTGTGTGTGTGTGTGTGTGTGTGTGTGTGTGTGTGTGTGTGTGTGTGTGTGTGTGTGTGTGTGTGTGTGTGTGTGTGTGTGTGTGTGTGTGTGTGTGTGTGTGTGTGTGTGTGTGTGTGTGTGTGTGTGTGTGTGTGTGTGTGTGTGTGTGTGTGTGTGTGTGTGTGTGTGTGTGTGTGTGTGTGTGTGTGTGTGTGTGTGTGTGTGTGTGTGTGTGTGTGTGTGTGTGTGTGTGTGTGTGTGTGTGTGTGTGTGTGTGTGTGTGTGTGTGTGTGTGTGTGTGTGTGTGTGTGTGTGTGTGTGTGTGTGTGTGTGTGTGTGTGTGTGTGTGTGTGTGTGTGTGTGTGTGTGTGTGTGTGTGTGTGTGTGTGTGTGTGTGTGTGTGTGTGTGTGTGTGTGTGTGTGTGTGTGTGTGTGTGTGTGTGTGTGTGCGCGCGCGCGCGCGCGCGCGTGCGTGCGTGCGCGTTTAAGTAGGTGAATAAAAAGTGTACTGTGAAACAAAGCACCGAATGTTTGTGATGCTTATTGAAATGAGGAAGTCCCATTGAAGCAATTTTTTTGCTCGATATGCATTCAAGGGCTGAAATGATTGCGATGGACATATTGTAGTACAAGAGACATGAAGTGCTCATTGTTGGTATTTCAGTTAAATTTAAAAGGTGTGCTTGCACCCTGTAATTTAGGAATAAATAAAAAAGACACAACCGAAGAGGACAACACACCTCATAGCGCATCCCCTACCGTGATGACATCAGTGGGCAGAAGGGCCATCCTTCAAGCTACCCAGTCTGGCTACTTGCGTCATCAAGTTAGGGGACGCGCAGTGAGGTGTGTTGTCCCCTTTGGTTATGGCCTACTGCGAGGAGGACTTTTTTATTTATTCCTAAATTACAGGGTGCAAGCACACCTTTAAAATTTAACTGAATTACCAACAAAGAGCACTTGACCTCTCTTGCACTACAATATGTCCATCGAAATCATTTCAGAGTTCCTTTCAGCATGCACTTTTATTTTTTTTACCAGCATTTATCACAAGTGTTTTTATTTGAACAGATAGGTGCAAAATGCACTGCTTGCAATACCATGAACAAGTAACATCTTCACGTGTGGTGCACAAATTGCAACATCCAAACATGATAAACATGACAAGACTAGCGGCCTACGTGTTACCACAGCTTCTACGTGAGTTATGTAAACATAAAACGCACTTCAGCCCATATTAAACCATGGTACACATCTAAAGCAATGCGCTGTACGTGTGTAATACATTTCGCCTGACTAGAAAATGTGTATCACCCACAAAATGCATGAATATCAAAACGACAACGTGTGATGAATTTCTGCTCAATGGCAAACCATAGCAGTTCCAAGAAGATTGACACACAACGGAATACATCATGAATATGGCAAGTTTTGCTGTCATAATGACTGTAACATGACAAAATTCTCATTCATCATCATCAGTCTCACTACGCCCATTACAGGGCAAAGGCGTCTTCCATGTCTCCCTAATTAACCCTGTCCTTTGCCAGCTGCGTCCACTGTGCCCGCAAACTTCTCTCATCCGCCCACCTAACTTAGTTCCGCCCCCTTGCTGTGCTTTCCTTCTCTTGGAATACACTCCGTTACCCTGAAGGAGCAGCGGTTATCTTGCCTTCCAATTACATGCCCTGTCCTAGGGATATTGGTAAACTGCCATTCATGATCTGAGAGGACCGGCCATATCTGCTCCACCCCATTCTTATCCGTCTAGTTTTTTTTTCCATCTCACGATCAGCTGTCATTGCCAATTGTGAACTGCTGTTCCCTTGCTAGACTGTAGAACATTACTTTGGCTTGCTGGATGTTAATTTTTGACCCACCGTTCTGCTCTGCCTAACTCGTTCATCACCTGAGCGACTCGGCAAGGCAATGTCATCAGCGAATCGCAGATTATTTAGGTACTCTCCATTTACTCTTATTCCCAACTGCTCACATTTCATGCCTCGGAATACCTCCTGTAAACAGGCGGTGAATAGCATTTGCGAGATCGTGCCTCCTTGCCTGACGTCCTTCCTTATTGGAGTTGTAATGCTGACTTTATAGAGGACTATGGTAGCTCTACAGTTCCTATATATACCTTCCAATATTTTGGAACAAGTCATGGTAGACCCCGTCGTGGCACCCCACTGTTTGTTTGAAGTATTCTGTATACCGATGTGGAGCAGGTTAACTGTCAGCCGTGGCGGTCACATTGCGACGGACAAACAGTGTGCGTGCGCTACGCAATGTGTACACACGTTCAAGAACCCCGTGGTGTAAATTAACCCGGAGCCCTCTACAACATTGTTCCTATAAGCACGTGTATCACAACGTGTCGTTAAAGTACACAATCGTGAATGTACAAAGGAGGAAGATTAATGAACATATGAAAAACCAAACACTGACTAGATATAGCATACCTTGTGTGTCTTGGAGAACGTAAAAAGGTAACAGCTAAAAACGAAATGAAAGTAAACAGTACATATCACACACCTTGTGTGTGTCTTGCACAATGTTGCAAGGTACCATCGCAAAAAATTTGCACACACACTTCAGACTGGTTATGTGCAGGAATGTGAAAGCACGTGCGTATGACACCACCTGGAACACTGCACGTGAAATGGTTAGTTGCAGTTTTGACACAAAGGTAGCAGGGAAAAGTTGCGCCATATTGAACTCAGTCAGTGGGGGGTGTATAACGCGAATGTCATGTATATGACCGTCGGGAAAGGCGGCCGTCGGCTTGCCGTGTGCGCCATGCGATCACGTGATGACGGCAAATTTATCCTGACATGACTGGGATTTTCTGTACCATCTGCGAGTGCTCATACATGCCGTCAGGTTTTCTCGTAATGGGACTAGCAATGCATCCACATTGAAACACGAAACCAAAGTGAACAACGAATACTGCACAGCCTGTACACTGCACACAAGTTAAAAAGTACAAAAGGAAAAAAAAACATTCATACACAAGCCCCATGCACCTGGCAGGGAAATAAAAAAATGCTCTGCACCTTGCAGAAGGAAAATAAATATATACATAACGCCTGCACAAGGCAGGGAAATAAAAAAAGGTTCTGCACCTTGCAGAAGGAAAATACATATATACATAACGCCTGCACCCGGCAGGGAAATAAAAAAATGTTGTGCACCTTGCAGAAAGAAAATGATTGTATACATAACGCCTGCACCTGGCAGGGAAATAAAAAAATGTTGTGCACCTTGCAGAAAGAAAATGATTGTATACATAACGCCTGCACCCGGCAGGGAAATAAGAAAATGCTCTGCACCTTGCAGAACGCAAAAAAAACAGAAAAAACAGGAAAAAAGGAAGAAAAGTTACTGCGGTGGCTGTACCTGATTGTTCAAAACACGTACAATCAGGGCCACCGCAAGTACCACTTGCTCGGTGAGGCGCACCGTGTCGGCCCTTGCCGCCTCAGCAGTGCGCACCATGTGCGCCCCGGTTTCTGTGACGGCGGCAGTCAATTGTGTCACTGCCGCCGTCAGGCTGCGCACTGCTCTTGTTGTTCACCTCTGTTCCTGCACATAAAAGGAGCTTCATTTGCACACTTCACAGACATGTAGGGCTCGTTTGACATAAATATGAACTACTGAAATGTCTCTAGAGGTCAGGCATTGGTTTCGAACTGTGAATGTAGATACAACATGTTGCATGCAGATGCTTCTCCTTCACTAAATGTGGTGGGTGTTGTGTGCACATACCTCTAGGAGGCGCACATGAAATGTGGCGTCCTCAGCAGTACGGGCTTCGTGGAGGTCGTTGGTCCGCCGCGTCTCTGTCAGCAGCTGGTGGACCTCCTCCGCCCGCGTGCTCCGCTGCTGCTGCCACGGACGCCCCGCCACCACATCTCGCTGCTCCTGTGTAGCTGTCAAAAGGAGAAAGTGACTGAATGTACACTTGTCATATAGTGGCGCACGATGTACAATAACCTGACTGTTTGGTGCAATATCTAAGAGGGCTGTTGACATGCATACCGGGGAGCAGTACATAAAAGCATTCATAATCAGCAGTATAACAAAAACAGCATTGTTTCAATGTGCACATTTGTGTAACCATCGCAGACACCACAGTTTCCGCTGTAAGAGGGAAAAAGCGTGCACAAGGTACCAGTGGTGCATATGAAAGACACTTCAGTGGGTGGCCGCCACGGTGGCTGAGTGGTTATGGCGCTCGGCTGCTGGCCCGAAACACGCGGCGGTCGAATTTCGATGGAGGCGAAATTCTAGAGGCCCGTGTACTGTGCGATGTCAGTGCACATTAAAGAACCCCAGGCGGTCCAAATTCCTGGAGCCCTTCACTACGGCGTCTGTCATAGCTGGAGTCGCTTTGGAACGTTAAAGCCCCATAAACCAAACCAAACTTGTGTGCGTATTCTAAAGTGATACTGATAGTCTGCTCCTGCGAATGGTATTATTGTTAGGTAGCTTGCGAAATGGATAATGTGCAGCATGATATTGGAACACCAACTCACAGGCTGTGTCACAAGGTGCGCCCTCCTCCTCCTCGTCCAGCTCCTCCAGCTCTTCTTCCGCGGGGGTGCCATCTATGTGAATTCATTCCACAAGACAGCACTGCTTAGTGGACAGTTTCAGCAGAGCGTGTATTGGTGCAAAACACACGGTTACTAGGTACTGAGACACAAGAAGAAACATAGCAGTATCAAGAGGGCAATGTAGTACAAGGTACATAACTCGAGGTTGCATTTCTTAGCTCAGCATTCGCATCCCTCCCTAACTAAAAGAAAAACCACAACGAAGTCAACAATGTGCACAAGTTGTTAGGTGTACATATCAAATGACGAAATTTTCACTTACCAGATGGAGAGCGCGCCTCTGCCTGCTGCAGGCCGCTCGTCCCTGGCATCTCCCCCACGGACACACGGGGCTGGTTCTGCAAGAGGCACAGCGCCCCACGTTCATGCACGAGTGTCTCGAAGTTCATTCTGTGTGTGCATTGCTCACAGTACATGGCCCCGAGGTTGACATTAATTATTCTTCATTAGCCTCCCCTATCATTCCCCCCTCATTATTACTAAAGTCACCGCTTCTTACAACATACCTGGCTGGACGAAAAGAACATTGGAGCTGCGACGCCTTGAACGAGGCCCGCCGACCGCAGCTTGCACACCCGGCCTGCCAGCCCCGGCAGCCTGCCGCCTCCAGTGCCCCTGCGACAGGATGTGTAGAGACATATTCAAGGGCCATTCGACAGACCGTTGTTGACACGCTCACCTTCCCGCCGCCAAAAACTGCGCCTCCTGCTTCTTGCAGCGGGTGCACCACACTTGCCAAGTGTGGCGCCATTGAAGCACAGTTTTCTCAGCGGGGCCCGCGGCGTTCAGCAGGGCCGCAAGCTGCTGCCACAGCTCGCGCCTGCGAGCCGCCGTGTAGCCCCCGGAAAGGGGTGAGGCAGCGTGGGCGAGTGCCGGGTGCTGTTCCATAAATTCCACCATCATGAGGAGTTGCTCTTTGAACACACGTGCTGTCGTCATGATGGTGGATAGCCGTTTCAAATGATAACGGTAATCGCAGCCGCCGTTTCACATGACAACGATGAATTCAGTCGGCGCCGTCGGCTCCAGCGCCCTAGCGTCGGTGCGGCCTTTCAGTGGCCGAAAATTCTTCGGCTGCAATAAATGTCAAACATCGTGTCAGGCGTTGATTTCGTAATCATGGGTAATAATATTGAGCTGTTATGTATTCTTAAGCTCAATAAAACGTTTTCGAGATTTTCCTGTCATGTCGCTGAGCTCCTATTGGCTGACTACTGTGGCCATCGCTGCGACCGCACCGACGCTGCGACAATGCGACCAACTTGTTGAAAGTCTGTCGCAGTGGCCCTGCAACGAGAACGACGCGCATTTCTGTCGCACAGCGGCAAAAATCGCACTGCGCTGCGGCAACAATCGCATCATGTGAAACGGCCTTAATCGTTTTTCTCGTCCTTGATCGTTCCTTACTTACACGCCCACACACGATGAACTGACGATCACGCAGCCATACAACTTTATTTCGCCCCATATGTCACACTTCCCCGTCGTCTTGTATTTAGCAAACAAAATACGGAACTACACATCCCACACGTCAACCGAAGAGCATCTTTGGGCTATTGGTGTCATCGATAATAAGCAAATACACACTTACCACAATATGTTGTCTTCGTCGATTTTCAAGCCCAGCGCTCCTTGTAAGTTGATCTGCGTAGGCCCGTAGCATTCACTGCCTTCAATCAGATTTTTCTGCACACTTCAGACATCCGCAAAGTGCATTGATTTTAGACGACACGCAAAAAATCGGGAACTAGTCGTGGAATCAGCTGTTTTCTTGCAGGCCGCCATGTTCACGCGATACCACTGCCAGCGCGCCCTCATGGCAAAAAAAGTTAACCTGCAGCAAATTTAATTGCAAAACTGAGAATGCCTGTAATTTTCCCTCGTGTTGTTGAGGTTGCGACACAGTTTTCTACAAAACTAAAACGTTACTTGTTTTCTTCATTGCGTTTTTGTTCACTTTCAGACTAACATGTTCACGCTGTACCGCTGACAGCACACCTTGGCGGCAAGAAAAGTGACTGAACAGCAATCATTATTGCAAAAATGAAAACACTGCTCCTTTTGCTTGCTGCTGTTGGGTTTGAAATACAGTTACTTAGCAAAATAAAACATTACTCGTTTTTATTCACTGCGTCTTTACTGCAAAACATTAGTCTACGGTCCCTTGTCGTGCGAATAGTGGTTTCGGGGCGGGGCCCACCGCCTCCTTGCTCCGCATTGACCGAATCGGCGGTCGGCAATACTCGGTGTCGTCATTTTGACGTCACTGCCTCAAAATTGAGACAGTTTTTTTAGACTGATCCGTAATCGCGCCCCAGAGCAAATCCTAAATGACTAGCAATATCGAGACCAGGAGGCTAACATCTGAGCGGCCCGACGCATGGAAAAAACAGCATCCATTCTAATAACCATCGCCTCAGGTCCCGTGCCTTACACTATTAAATACATATGTGTGGGACATCCCTGCGCTAAGCACAAGGGCAGCCCAGATGTTTGCACGAACTGCAGGGAACCTCGTCACCAGTACGACGTATGTCTTCTCACAAAAGGTGGACTCTGCCCGCGGTGTGGTGAAAAGCACGGCTCTCAAGAGGCCCCTTATACGCCGATATGGGTTTTCTGTGGTGTGAAAAACCTTACCGGTACAGGCGCGTGCAAAGCCCAAAGCCAGGACTCCCCAGCCTCAACGAAAGACCATGCCGAAATTCATGAAAGCAGTGCCCACGCCAAATGACTTTCCACCGATAGTGCCTCATCAAGACCACCAGCGAGCCTGTACCACCGACACAAGTACCCCCTAACCCACCAGCCGGAGGAAGAGATAGCTCTCCTGCGGGAAGAGGTGAGGTATCTCAGGGCAGCTATTAATTCTATCCATTCCACTGTTCCTGCACCCTCTCCTTAACCAGCACCACAGACCTCTTCACCAACAGACGAACCGTCCACAACACCTCCACAAAAGAAACACAGGCCAGACGACATTCCAGATATCGATTCTAAATTCAGAAACTTTGCCCAACGACTGGAAGCCAATATTATGGCTCAAACTTAAAATTACATTGAAACCGTAATCCCTAAGCTTACCGAAACAATTATCAGTCAGGTGACCACAGACATTCTACAACAAATTCCACAAACAATTCCTGTATTGCTTTCAAATACCCCAGCCAGAAAACCCCATAGCAACTCCTACCCTTCGCCCGTCTAACCCTCAGCATGGCCCTGTTGATGGGCAATATTCTTCAATTAGGCATCCTGCAATGGAACATGCAGGAGCAAACAAGACCCCTCCAGCAGTTCCTCTATGCTTCCCCCACACCTCCTGATATACTAGCACGCCAGGATGCTGGCACAAATTTATCACTGCCAGGATGCAATCTGGTACCCTCTGACATCACTACAAACACCCAGGGTTACTACGTGTGTTCAACATTTTGTACCGTACGCTTGTCATGTACTAACCTCTCAGGTTGCCCACACATTTCCACAATTAAATCCCTCCCCTTACAGATCTCATTACCACTTCATCATCAACGGTTACATCCTTCCGGGGCAACCGGTCTCAGATTTAAAATTGCTTCATTGAAGCCGCCTCCGCCGCTGAAAACAAGGACCTCCTCATTATTTTGGGGGACTTTAACTGCGCACATATAGACGGGGGTACACGCGCACGAACAAGAGAGGAGCGGAATTATACAGCACCCTTCAGATGCACGGCCTGTCTACATATATCGATCTGAGCACACCTACAATAATCGGAAATAGTGTCCCCGCCGACACTAACCCAAAACTTCCTTTTGGCCACAATCTTCCAACATCGGTCTAAAAGAACTCAAATGTGGCCCTGACAGTGATCATTATGTTATACCTATATAGGTTGATTTCGCCAAAAATCCTAAAAGCTGCCATGCCTGGATAACTAGCTGGGATAATCTTCGAAAGCACAGATAGATAGGCGAAAACATTCGAACCCCCTTTTAACCTCCACACATGAATGCCAGAGCTGTAACAGGATGTCCAGGCAAACCCCCAGACCCCTGTTGCAGATAGCCCCTAAGCGCACCTACTACAAGTACAGAAAAGTGTCCTCACTCTCTGGAAAACCCTGAAACAGAATCAGAAACTTAAACTAAAACTGTCGCAACTATAAAAACAAATAGATGAGCACAGAGTGTCACGGATCTCTCCGGAGAACACTCGGACTGAAAGAATTGACTAGACGACGGGTGTACCCACAAGAGAACACTCGGACAGAAAGAATGGACTAGAAGACGGGTGTACCCACACAAACGCACATTTAATACACCCTACTTAGCACATACACTAGAACACAAAATTGACAAAACTAACACAAAACACAGACTATAAATACACACGACCCGAGCACACTGCTACTAGCCTCTACTAGTAGTGTTCTACTATTAGCGGTCGGCGTTCGTGCTCACGGTTGGTTCGGTGTGGCTGCGGCATTGTATGGATCCAGTAGGCGGCGTCGAGGCGGCGTTCGCCGTGCTTGGGCTGGCGTCGCTGGCGGCGTTCGACACGCTCGGGCTGGCGTCGCTGGCTGCGTCATGCAAGCTCCCGGTCCAAGCGCCCCTGAAGGTGATGCCTGTGTTGTTGGTGTGTGGGCACCTCCCGGACGGGTGGCAACAGCGCTGGAGACACCCCTGGTCGTAGCAGGTGGCAGCGTCATCCGCTGACACCCCGGAACGGGCTCAGGCATGGCTGGAAGTCCATGATGCGGAGTCGTAGAACGCGAGCTCACCGGAGCAGTAGCCAGCGTCGCCCTCTTCCAGCCGATGTGTCCCTGACCTGCCGGAGCCTCCGCTTCTCTGCTGTTCCCCCCAGTGCCTCGCTCTCATTCTCCCTTTTATAGCCTCGGTGTTAGTCCACGTAAGCCTTGTCGTCGTCTTCTCTTCTCCACCAATCAACTCTCTCTCCCTCACAGAATGCTTCTTCTTCCTCTTCTTTATTCTTCGGTTTATTCGCGTCGTCTTCTTCACACCCTTTTCCTTTAAAATTTAATTTAAGCTCTTTATTATATGTGACAAGGGCACCTCTCTCAAGAGGTTTTCTAAGAAAAGCTGCTGGGGATCTTTAACGTGCACTGACATCGCACAGCACACGGGCGCCTTAGCGTTTTTCCCCGAACACCATGATGTGCCCGGCCTCGCTAAAGCACTTTGACCCTGCCTTCTCCGGGGAGTGCCCGCACTGTGGGGAGAGATCCTCGGACCTCTACCACATGGTGTGGGCGTGCCCCTCCAACCCTGCTTTTACTCCAAACCCAAACCCCACCCGGGAGGACTGGGAGGCGACCCTACTCGCCTGTTGCGACCTGAAAGCCCAAAAGGCGATGGTCGAACGAGCTATGGCGGCAGCGGAAGCCACTGGGGTCCCGTACTAGGGACTCCACCTAGTGATTGTGAGGGGAAGGGCACTAAGCCTGACTCCAGAGCACCCTCCATGTAACTCCCTCTTTTCAGAGGAAATAAACGTTTTTACCACCACCTATAAAAACGCAGCCGCCGCGGTAGGGTTCGAACCCGGCCACACCGGCTGCGTTTTTATGGAGGAAAAACGCTAAGGCGCCCGTGTGCTGTGCGATGTCAGTGCACGTTAAAGATCCCCAGGTGGTCAAAATTATTCCGGAGCCCTCCACTACTTCACCTCTCTCTTCCTTTCTTCTTTCACTCCCTCCTTTATTCCTTCCCTTACGGCGCGGTTCAGGTTTCCAGCGATATATGAGACAGATACTGCGCCATTTCCTTTCCCGCCCAAAAAAACAATTATGAAAAACTGCTCACGTCATCCTCATCTTCAAGCCATCCAGCCACCCGACTAAATTCTGTAGCGATTCTGGACCCAGCACACACTACCCCGCAGATGTCCATCGCACACCAAAACCACACCACTAACACAGCACACCAAACTGCATTCTCGGAACACGAACACACCAATGCCATTGTCCGTACAGAGTCCTTAATAACCATGTTATGTCCACAACGCACTGCCTTGTATAATCACATAATACCAACAACAGCAACAACAACAAGATAAATACCAAAGATATAGTAGCACAACAACAAGAAGATACATCCCAGATATACCTAGATCTGTTCAGTTGGCTCTACTGATGAAGTCCGCTCCAACGTTATCTTCTGTCTTCATTGAAATTGGGGTTCTCTAGTACCTTATCCCACCCCCACAGTGTCAATAGTCCCTCTTTGAAACGGTAGGTCTACGGCTGGCATCTTACCCAGAGGTACGGGACCAACTCTTCCCTTCGGAACTGTGCGCTGGCACACATCACATGAGCGAACAAAGCGCTTAACGTCACTCTGAACACCCGGCCAAAAGAACTCCTCGGTGATCCTAGACGCCGTTTTGTGAACACCCTGGTGTCCGGTCATAATGGCGTCGTGTCCCAAGCGCAACACGGTCTCTCGCATATCTAACGGTAACACCAGCTGTTGGATGCGCCTTCCTGAACTAAATATGCATTCCCTGTGCAGAAGGCCATTTACCAATTGATATTCGAAGGACGTGCGACTCAGCTTTCTTTTCACTTTTTTCCCGACTATTTCGAAGCAGGTCTCCAGGCTCGGGTCTTCTTTTTGCCTAATTGCAATTTCGCCCGGTGTTACGCTCAGGCACATCGTAACAGGACTTACAGGAGTGGAGAGCGGACGCTGCGTTGCTCGGGCTGCCGCTTGAGCTTTTGTCTCTACTGCCGAGGAGAAACTGACTGCACCCCTCTGAGCTGTCGCAGGCCTTTCCTCCTTTGAATGTTCTTCAGCGTCGAGCATCCTCCACTCGGGATCGGGGTCTTCGACACTTCTTGCACCTGTAATGTTTCCCAGGATGAGATCGTAGATGGGTTGGTCTACGCATTTTGCCACTACCTGTCCAGTATAATATGGCGTGGACACTAGAATCCTTGCTTTAGGAAGGTACCTCACTGTGCTATCTACAAGAGTGACGATCGGCGCTTCCACTGTAAGATCCTCGTCCTTCACCAGGCTTCTTCGAACCAAAACTGTGTTGGCTCCGCTGTCTCTAAGCGCCAATAGAGCACGGTCCCCTATTTGCCCAACCACCACCGGCATTGCTGCTATCGACTTGGGTGTTCCACTCACTACCTCATTTTCCAGCGGCGTTTGCTCTCCTTTCATCTATGGAACTTCGGATGGCGTTACAAGTTCTACCCTAGAGTCGACAACGCATGCAGCTCGGTCCTGCGTTCTGTATCGGCACTCATCCAGGGTATGACCCCTCCTCTTACAACCTTGACACACAACCTGTGTTTTCTGGGCAGCACTACTAGTCCGACAGTCAGCTGCACGGTGTCCCACCTTGCCGCAGAAAAAACACCTTACTAGCGCCTTAGATGCACTGCAATATGCTCTTGGTTTTGCCGCATTTATCCCTGGGGTCTTTTGGGTTTCCTCTTTTGCCTTACTCAAATTCCTTGTCCCTTGAGCCTCGAGGAATTGGTCAGCAGTGTCGGCGAACTCTTCCAACACCACTTTCTTTCAGGAATAGCGCCAGCTTTGAGCTGCAACACGCTAAAAATTGCTCTGTGACCAGCTTGTCACGCACATCTTCAAAACTCTTTTCTGTGTTTGACATATCAAGCCACCTATCAAAATAGTTGGATAACGTGCAGGAAAACTGCTTAGCGGTTTCCGAATCCTCCGGTTTCGCGGTGCGAAATCTTTCACGAAACCCCTCTGCCGCAAGCCTGAATCTTTGGAGGAGTGCCTTTTTGACTTCCTCGTAGTCCATGAAATCAACCGCAGGCATCCTTCCAAACACATTCAGAGCCTCTCCGACTAAACAGATGCTTAATGCCGTGGCCCATTCACTGCGCTCGCAGCCTTGCCCCAAAGCAATCCGCTCGAATCGCTGCAGATATGCATCCAAATCATCTCTCTTGTCATCAAAAGGAGCCATCAGCTTCCTTGGACAAACTCTGGCCAGTCTAGGAGATTCTGTACCCGCTAAGGAACGCTGATCATTGTCCGTGATCTCCTCATATCCTCCCGCGACATGCGCCTGTTTCCACAAAATAAACACCTTCTCCCGTTCTATCCTGCTTTTCTCCTGTTCTTCTGCCTCGCGGGCTCTTCTAGCTTCTCGCTCTTTTGCCTCGCGAGCTCTTTTCGCCTCGCGCTTTTCTGCTTCGCGAGCGTCTGCGCGTGCTTGCGCCCTTTCCTCTCTCTGCCTTTTTGCCTCTTCTTTCTCCTCGTCACAGAGACGCATCGCCTCTTCCTTGCTTAACCCTAGCTTGAGCGCCAGCTCTAAGGTTTTTGCCAAGTCCATACTTTCTGCCGTCGAGAGATCGGAAAAATCCGAGACAAAGCAAAAAAGTAAAAGGAAATATATCCTGGCACAGGTTCGCCACTTTTCTTTGTCACGGATCTCTCCGGAGAACACTCGGACTGAAAGAATGAACTAGGCGACGCGTGCACCCACACAAACGCACATTTAATACACCCTACGTGGCGCACACACTAGAACACAAAACAAACAAAACTAACATAAAACACAGACTACAAATACACACGACCCAGGCACACTGCTACTAGCGTCTACTAGTAGTGTTCTACTATTACCGGTCGGCGTTCGTGCTCACGGTTGGTTCGGTGTGGCTGCGGCGTTGTATGGATCCAGTAGGCGGCGTCGAGGCGACGTTCTCCGTGCTTGGGCTGGCGTCGTTGAAGGCGTTCGATGCACTCGGGCTGGCGTCGCTGGCTGCGTCGTGCAAGCTCCCGGTCCAAGCGCCCGTGGAGGTGATGCCGGTGTTGTTGGCGTGGGGGCGCCACCCGGATGGGTGATCCGGGTGGTAACAGCGCTGGAGACACCCCTGGCCGTAGCAGGTGGTAGTGTCCTCCGTTGACACCCCGGAACGGGCTCAGGCACGCCAGGAAGTCCACGATGCGGAGTCGTAGAACGCGAGCTCACCGAAGCAGTAGCCGGCGTCGCTCTCTTCCAGCCGATGTGTCCCTGACCTGCCGGGGCCTCCGCTTCTCTGCTGTTCCCCCCAGTGCCTCGCTCTCACTCGCCCTTTTGTAGCCTCGGTGTTAGTCTATGTAAGCCTTGTCGTCGTCTTCTCTTCTCCACCAATCATCTCTCTCCACCTCACCGAATCCTCCTTCTTCCTCTTCTTTATTCTTCGGTTAATTCACGTCGTCTTCTTCACCCCTTTTTCCTTTAAAATTTAATTTAGGCTCTTTGATATATGTGACACAGTGCCACACTCAGTAAATCAACTGGCACCAATTGTGCGAGAGATTACGAGGTAATTTCTCCTCCTTCAGGACTGGCATCTTCTACGACATATGATATACCCACTCTACTAAAAAGCAAACCCGCCTTACTCTCAAATGACTTATCCATCAGAATCTATATAATCACCAAGCACTATTACGCCATATTCAATCAAATTATGCCCCTGTGGACGAAGCAGTATCATATCCCGACTACATAAGCCCCGATCAACCCTCCCTCAATGGCCCCTTTATGGAGGTTGAAGTCAGAGCAGCCCTCATTAAGGTACGAACCTCAATCCCTGGTGAGGACCTAATCACTAATGCCTTGCAGAGAAATCTAGATAACCATTGAATTTGCCTTCTCACCTTGTAATTCAATCAGTGCTGGGAAGCAGAGGAGCTACCTGCTGAATGGCAGGACAGGAAAATAATTTACATCATTAAACCCAATAAGCCTATTAATGCCCAAAATCTCTGTCACATATCGCTGACTTCGTGCCTTGGCAAACAGTTTGAGCATGTCATCCTCACCCATCTCACGAAACATATGCAATCCCATGGACTTTATCCCCATAGCATGGTAAATTTCGAGTCCAGCTCTCAGCACACGGCGTTCTGCTGCAGATTTCACACGCTATCCTAAATGGCATGTCACATCACACCAGAGCGGTCCTTGCAGTATATCTCACCAAAGCATTTGACAAAGTTACGCACAGTTCCATCGTGCAGGGCATAAAAGAGCTGCAGCTAGGGCCTGATACCTTTAACCCTTTATTGACGAGTGTTGCCCTCAGGCAACACGCCAGAAAATATTTTTTTTCTGGTACAGTTTCGGTTTTGGGCGCTTTTGTTTTACTCCAAGCTCCGCCCATATTGTAATATGTGGGCATGTGGCGCCATCTGACGGATAATAAAGAAATTGAAAAAGGGAAAAAAATGTTTGGCACGGAAATCACTGCAGAGCATTCGCTTACACTACTTCAGCCTCTATAGCGTCAATTTCCTGGTAAGCACTCGATTTTTCTCCGTGGCCTTTCGCACTTGTTTACAAGAATGCCTCAGTTTGCTCTTTTTAGAATTACGTCTATGGCTCTGCTAATTTGTGCCCGTAAGGGCGCGTCTCGTGTTTGTTGCTCATAGGCAACACCAGGGACTATGCTGTGTTTTTCGTCCCGTTAGGTTTACAGTGTGCCTTTTTGTGTTTGCTAAACTGCCTACGCGGATAACGTATCTGCTCCTTCAGCCAGGGCATGTAAGCATTAATTTTGTTGCCACAGCCGGAATTACGCAAACATTCGAGCCACAAATGAAGTAGCGTCTGTTGCCGAAGGTAGAGGTGCGATGGGGGGGAGGGGGGACTGGAATACAAGGGCGCGTTTGGCTTGGCGCTCGTGCGTGTAGCCGCCGACTCCTGTCACGACAGACGTTACCATGCGTTCCCTATTTCCCTGGCTATATATATGGGACGCCTGGTAGCGTGTAGCTCTCCGTTTAGGTTGCGCAGTAGGAGTTTCTTTGTACGCTTGCAGCACCATCTTTGCTTACGCATCTATCAAAGCCGTAATTCTTCAGTTTGCGTTATTAGGACTGCCTTATTCACATGTGTACCTAATTTACTTATTTTTAATTACGTTTGTTTTTCAGCATGTTTCTATAGGATCTGCTTTCTGTTAATTCTTCCGAGCTCTTTAAGCTGACTGTCAAGATGAAGGCATCTCTAGAACTCCAAGCGCAGACAATAATGAAGAAATTCCCAATCCTACGAAAAATGGTACTGCAAGGAGTGTTGTCCAAGGCTCCACTGGTAATACCATGCCAAAGTGAAAGGACGTACCACCCTGTCCATCCCCGGTTGTGTCTCCAATCAGTTATTTTAGAAAATTTTTTGACGTGGATTATTAGTCTCTGATCTGTGAGCAGTCTTTGCTGTATATCGCTCAGAGTAAACCCAACAAAGTTACTTCAATGCACATCAACAATTTCGAGCAGTTTATCGGTACAGTGCACACTATGTCAATTATGAAGCTGCCTCAAACGCGCATGTACTGGTCGGAAAGGTTCCGCATCAGTCAAGTTGCTGACACCATGACGAGAGAGAGATGGGAAGAAATCAAACAGCCACTGTATTTCACTGACAACCAGGAGGCTACAGGTTGTACAAAGTGCGGCCCCTATTGGACTACGTGGTCTCCAAATGCCGTGAAATACCAAAATCTCAAAAACTATGAGTTCATGAGCAGCTGGTGCCTTTCAGGGGCCGCAGCTTATTGAAGATGTACTTGCCAAACAAGCCGAAGAAACGAGGTTGCTAACTATTCCTTCTCCGCGATAAGTGCGGCATAATGTACAGCTTTGAAGTGTACACATGCAAAATTTTTTTTGCAGTCGGGTTTTCCAGACATCCGTGCCAGCGGCAACATTGTTCTGAGAGTGGCGAGTGTCGTGCCTCGCGGTCCAGACTACGTCCTGTATTATGACAATTGGTTTTGGAGTGTGGATTTACAGGCGGTCCTAAAAAGGCTGGTATCAGTACAGGCTGGTATCATAGGCACAGTACGCGAAGCTCGCCTGTAAGGATGCAAACTTCCATCCGACAAACAGCAAAAAGAAAAGGCGTGGCTCTTACGTGGAGATAGAGACGACATTTGAAGGCGTGAGTCTGAGGGCTGTGAACTGGTTTGTCAACCGTCCAGTCACGCTGCTGTCCACGTTTGCATCGGCATCACCAGATAATACTGTGAAGCGCTTTGACAAGTAGACTCGTCCTTCTATTGTAGGTGTCTGCAATGAAGCATGGGCGCTGTGTATCTAATGGAAATGCTTGTGGCACTGTACCGCATCAACTTGACATCGAAAATATGGCACAGGCGGCTATTCTTTCATTTATTGGATGTCGTAATGATCAACGTCTGGCTCCTGTACCGCCAAGATGCCACCGCGCCTAAGGTGCCACGCAACCAGCAAATGACCCTACTCTCCTTCAAAGCAGAGATAGCGTGCGTTTTGAAACAGCAGGGAAAGATTGCGACACCCTCCAGAAGGCGACCGTAGGGCCCGTCAAAAATTGAAAAAAATTGAAAATGAACTACAAGCGAAGAAGCGCCGTGGGCCAGCCGCTCTTGTACCCTGCAAGAAGATTAGGCTGGACACTGTTGATCACCTCCCGATGTTTTCTCCCAAAAAGGTCGATGCAATACCCCAACTGCACAGGCATTACACGTGTAATGTGCAGTAACTGTAATGTGCATCTTTGTTTCACTCCAGAAAAAGAGTGCATATACAAGTTCCATACTACCCCGTAAGAATTGTGCAATGAAGCCTACATAAGGACTGCCTACTGTTGCCCACAGGCAACATAGCTATATTTCAGCTGATATGTATGGCAAGTTTTTGTGTTTAGAAAATATGTATTATCATGCTCTAATAAGTGCACATATGTAAGAAATAAACGATTTTTACAAGTATTTTATTGCACTGTCCTTAAACGGTTAATTATATCCGGGTCTTCCTCAGCTGCCGCACCGCCTCTCTGCATACAGATTATATACAGATCCCCCCCTTCACACTTGCTAACATTGGCACTCCGCAACGTGCACTGTTATCACCTTCCTTTTCAACCTCACCCTCATTCCCCTGGCAAAGGCTCTGAGCCACATCCCGCACTTGGGACACACACTTTTCGCGGATGATATAATGGTCTGGACCACATACAGCTCGGATGGCGACATAGAATCGACCCTTCAGGAAGCAGCTACAGCTGTAGCTACTCACGCGGCAAGCATTAGCCTCGAATTCTCTCCCACAAAGTCAACACTGCTCATAATTCGGCTGCGGCGCGTCCCTACCACGCCCATCACAATTTATCTGCGTGTCACTCCCATACCGAAAACACCTATCCTTCGCATTCTTGGCTTGCATTTACAGGACACGGGGAAAAGAACTTCACTCTAAAAGCACTAAAACAGTTCATGTACTCCATCATCCATCTTAGAGAGTTTCACACCCACGAGCCATCTAGACGAAGCAGGCAATCTTAAGGTGCTGCATGCCTTTGTGCTTAGTCGCATTCTCAACGCCTCTGCTTACCTGAACATCTCCTGTGCAGATAAAAACAAATAAAGTGCTGGTGGTTTGGCTCTGATTAACCCTCGTCGAATAGAAAAAGCTGCAACTGCCTGGTTACGTTTTTCGTCGAGCGACTGGAGGTTTCCATAGTTAGCCATACTGACACACACACAATAGTAGGCGTTTTTGAAGCGAATAACTTCATTCACTACGCGAGCTTTTCGATCCGTCAGCGGGGCGGGAAGTTTAACCTTGAAAGTAGCCTGAGGTCACGGTGGCCGCAAGTTTCACCTTGAATGTAGGTAGAGGTCAAACCAAGAACATAACTGGTGGTAGTCAGGTTGGTTACATGCCGTCAGCTACAGCAGCGACACCAGTGGCTTTTACACCATCTCGAATTTGACCTTTCACATTTGGCCTGAAGACCTTGACCCTTGACATTTGACTTTTGACCTTGACAGCCGGTCAAGCGGGAGAGCGTCTGCCAGCATTGCATGCACAGGTCATGAAAGTGGATTCTGCATAAAACGCCGGTGCACTTGATGCGTTCAGCGGAACACTAGGTGCGGCACCTGCCGTGGAGACCGACACGCGAACCGCGCCATAAGGGATGTAAAGTGAAATGAACATTGATTTTAAGGAAAGGAAATTACGCCTGTCTCACATATCTCGGTAGACACCCGAACCACGCCGTAAGCGAAGAAAATTGAAAATTGATTTCCACAAAAGGAAATTACGCCCGTCCCACATCGCGCCATTTCCTTTCAACAAAAACAAATTTCTTTATGAATTGGCTTTCTTAATTTATCTGCATGGTTTGCGCGTCGTTTGGAAACAGATTTGGTTGCATATGTCCGCATACAATGAGCAATGATCCAGTTGTGAATATCACCGAAGCTATATTAAATATATACTGTCTTGTATGAGCGCCTTTAATGTCTTTTCCAAGAAAGCAAGATGTTTAACAAATAAAAAATGCCAACTACTGTGTGTATCAGTGGAGCTATCCATGAAAGCCGCCAGTCGCTCAACCACTAACGTATCCAGGGAGATGCAGCATTTCGCTTTCGACCAGGGTTAATCAGAACTAAACCACCAGCAATTTCCTCATTTGTTAAACATCTGGCTTTCTTCGAAACGGCAGCAAAGGCACTCACGCAAGATAGTATACATGTATTATATCTTCAGTGAAAATTACAACTGAATTATTGCTCGTAGTATGCGGAGATATGGAAACAAATCCGGTTGCAAACCAGGCGCGAACCCTACAGATAATCTCAAAAAGCGAAATTGAAAAAGAAATTGTTTTTTGGGGGAAAGGAAGTGGCGCAATGCGAGACAGGCGTTATTTCATTTTCGTCAAACCAACTTTCATTTTCCTTCGCTTGAGGCACGGTTCGGTTGTCCACCGAGATATGTGAGACAAGCGTAATTTCCTTTCCTTAAAACCAACTTTCATTTCACTTTCATTTCCTCGCGGCGCGAGTCGGGTGTCCACCAAGATACCTGAGACAGCGTCTTTTTCGTTTCCTTAAACCATACTTCATTTTATTTCCCTTTGCTTACAGGCGCGGTTCAGGTTTCCAACGAGATATGTGAAACAGGCGTCATTTCCTTGTGTGACCTCTAGCTACATTCAAAGTCAAATTTCTGGCCCCGCTCACGGCTCGAAAAGCTGCGTAGTGAAGGTTTTTGCTTCAAAATGAATGTTCTAATCCGCATAGCTACCAAAGCAGCTCTCAACCTAGCAAAGATCACTCGCAGAGAGAGGCTCAACATTAGGAATGCAGACCACTATACAAGACCTTGCAGAGGCACATCGACACTCACAGTACCTTCGTCTGGCTGGCACGGAAACAGGCCGGCATATATTGGACTCTGGGAGTTCGTATACCCGCACACGCTACAGACTTAATCTCTCTCTCGCAGCATGCACGCCGCCTTTGTCATCTAATCCTTTCCAAATAATCTCCACCCAGAATACCATCCATCCCGCCGAGTCGCGCGAGCCAAAGCTCTCCATAAGGAATATGGCACTTCAGCGGATGTGCGCTGGGTCGACGCCGCGCGTGGTCCAGACCCTTCAGTAGCTGTGGCTTACCATCCAGTAGCTCCCTCACTCACCCGCTGCATAGACCCCTCCTGTAACCCGGAAGAAGCAGAGGAAGCTGCTATAGCATTAGCCATCGCCCAAACCAATGCGGCTTATATAATTAGCAATTCAAAAACAGCCATCCTCAATTTCGCCCGCGGACGCATCCATCCCCCCGCGTGGCAGATATTCAGAATGTGCACCCTAAATTCCGATAGGCGTATCGAGCCCGTGTGAGTGCCGGTTCACTTTGGCAATCCCAGAAATCAGGCCACCGATAACAAAGGACGAGGACTTGAATTCCCGGCGCGGTGGCTCAGTGGTTAGGGCGCTCGACTACTGATCCGGAGTTCCCGGGTTCGAACCCGACCGCGGCGGCTGCGTTTTTATGGAGGAAAAACGCTAAGGCGCCCGTGTGCTGTGCGATGTCAGTGCACGTTAAAGATCCCCAGGTGGTCGAAATTATTCCAGAGCCCTCCACTACGGCACCTCTCTCTCTTCCTTTCTCCTTTCACTCCCTCCTTTACCCTTCCCTTACGGCGCGGTTCAGGTGTCCAACGATATATGAGACAGATACTGCGCCATTTCCTTTCCCCCCAAAACCAATTATTATTATTATTTCCCGGGCATCTGGCGACCCCAGCCGGGATTTCTCGAGGGAGAGGGCACACACGTTCTCAGAACTCACACAACAACCACGCCTCGCCCGTCGACTCTACCTCCTCGCCATCCCCGCCTATCCCACTCCCAACAAATGCCCTGGAGACGACTCCAGACCCTAAATCTTCTCACGCCTCAGCTCCTATGCCAGGCAGCACATGACAGCGGGCCAATATTAGAAAGCCACTGGCAAAGCGTGGCCTTAAGTAGGCCCAGAGTTGCCAATGATCATCTCATATTGGCTGTGCCATCATCAAATCATGGCTGTCATGGGCCATGTTAGCCAGAGTTCTCGCACTCTCTTCCACAATTGGCTAAGCCATTTTCAAAACCTGGCTATCATGGGCCATGTTAGCCAGAGTCCTCTCACTCTTTGCCAGAATTGCTTAAGCCATTTTCGAAATCTGACTATCGTGGGCCATGTCAGCCATAGTTCTCCCAGTATTTGACAGATTTGGCTAAGCCATTTTCGAAACCTGGCTATATTCGCCTTGGCTTGCCACCCCTTATCCAGTGTTAAAAATATATGGCAGATGCTGGTGAACATTGTACCATTTATTATACTGTGTAGAAGATTGAATATATTCTCTTGTACTATCTCGGAAGTTTATGATTTTCGAACGCGCTAAAACTCGTTTAGCTCCTTGGCTGGGCTTGTGCGAGTTCAAGAATTTGTTGGTTATTCATCTTTTTTTTACCAAATATTTTTGCAGTATATGCGTGAAGTTGGATAAACAACAAATATTTTCCGAGTGCGCAGTCGTAGATAGATAGTTATAAAAAAAAACTAAATGAAACCGAAGCTGCCATCAGATCGCGCCAGCCAGAGGGAGCTCTCGTACAGGAGAAACTAAATTGTAGGAGTATTTGTCAACGCCGTCGCGTATTTTTCGGCGCCGTCGAGGCGCGGCGCGGCGACGTCTGCCGCGGGTTCCGTCGCTGTTCAGTTTAGTTCTAAGGTGCTTCGCAACAATTTCGAAACG